>NC_092279.1:11032065-11078560 GCF_036320965.1 Panulirus ornatus
GATTCATACATGACTGAAAATACTGAAGTGAATAAGATGCATTTATCATTTCTCATTGAGGCGTGACTTCTGTGTGTACCACATGAGCTATATCTATCCTTGTGTCTATCACACTTTCTATATCCTGGTGACTCCTTGTAAGTCATGTTCAGTCTCAGTTGCCTGTAGCCACTCACTGTGCCTCGAGCGGTTATCATGCAGCCTGAAATCCTCCGATTACTTGTCAGTTTCTCTTCATTTATCTTTGTTCCTCCTCTTCTTTCCTTATATTCCATACACCATAGTCACTTGCTGTCACACTCGCTCACAAGCCAGTAAACACTAGACCTGATTTTCTTATCAGATGATAAACTCACATAAACCATGAGATATGTTATGACGTTTCTTGTTAATATCTTCTTTTTGATCTTGTTTATCGGTCATAACTCCCGGCAACCAACTCCTCCTGGCTTTTAACTCGGAAAAACTGGACATCCCCGCCGGGGGTCGAACCCGGGACCTATGGATTAGAAGTCCATCGCGCTTTCCACTGCGCCACGGGGACTGGTTGCATGAGGGAGGGGGTGAGAGCCGGTAGCTAATGATGGGCCCTGGTGGACGCAGGAGGGGGAGGGGGTGAGGGGAGTGGAGGTGGCAGGAGAGAGGAGGGGGAAAGGGGAGAAGGAGGAAGAGGGGCAGGTGTGGAGGGGGAGAGGGATGGGGAGGATGAAGATGGATAGGAGTAAATAGTGATAGAAAAGAGTAGAGAGAAGGGGGACAGAAGGGAAGGGGGAGACTGATGAGGGGAAGGAAAAGAGGAAGGAAGGGAGAAAAATTGAAGGAGTGTGGGAGAGGGAAAACGGGAGAAGGATTTCGGTTGGCGAGTGAGAAAGAGAAAGAGAGGAGAGATGGGTGGTGAGGGAGGGGGAGGAAGGGAGGGTACGAAAAGAGTCAGAGGGAGAAGAGGAGGACTGATGAAGACGGAGGGAGAGTAGAGCCAAGTAATGGGAGGGAGAGAGAGAGAGGGGCTAAGTGAGAGAGGACACGCACGCACGCACACACACACACACACACACACACACACATACACGCACACACACACAATGACTTGAGGACATGGTTAATGCAGACGCCAAACATAAATTTAAGTTGTATACTTGTAGAGAATGTTCAGGAGATGGCTCTGCCCGAGTGTAAAACTCCCTCCCTGAATAGTACACACACACACACACACACACACACACACACACACACACAGTGTTCGTTCTCATTAATTACTTGATAAGATTTATTGATTCTGCAATTTTTCATTCTATGTTAACTGATTTTCTGATGTGAACGGAATGACACGACACTTAGCTAAAGTCAAGGGATCTTATTTATGTTCTGATCTGCAGAAATTAAGATGTTATTGTTTTCCTTGTGTATATATTTTCCTAGATCAGTGCTTACGTTTTCTATGCACCTATCTCGTTTTCTTTTGATTTTTTAAATTTTTGCATGTAAATAATTGATGGGACTAGAGAATAAATGATTGAAAAACTGACGATTATTAATATGAAAACTTTGGACAATTATCTTATGTTCTTGTAAACATGTTGAAATAGAGTCAGAAAATTTTCCATTCATATATGGTCGCTATTTCCCGTGTAAACAAGACAGCGCCAAGAAAACGTGATGTATATAAAAATATTCAAATATGAAGATAACTCTAAAGAAAACACTTCCTGTCTTATGAATTGTGGATTCTGTGTCGACCATAAATTCTTTGATTGTCTCAAATATCTCAAAACTCACACTACTGTTGGCGTTGCAAACTTATTCCAACATATTTTGAGCTGGTGTCAACAATGCAGAGTTACAGCACTAACTACTGAGGAGTAATACCAAGAAATGATCACATTGTACCAGGTATGTACTGTATGGTATATTGTACTGTATGGTAAATTATTGTACTGTATGGGATATTGTACTGTATGGTATATTATACTGTATGGTATATTAGAGGAAACGATTGTGGGGGGGGGGGATGGCTTTTACATCAGTCACAAAGGCGTTATCCCGGTACTTGATTAGCACAAAATCGTCTTTCGAGGAATAGCCAAACATGACTCTTTAACCTCAAGACTTACTGACCTAGTGACAAGAGTGAAATACAGGAGGGGAGCAGAGTGGGGGGAGGATGTTTGGTGAAGAAGAAGAAAAGAAAAAAAGTAAAGAAAATACGGAAAGGAGAAACGAAAGAAAAAAGAAGCAAGAATGTACAATAAACCATCTATTAAGAAAATGAAGCTCAGACATATTTACATTCATGCAACACTTACAGCGTATATGTTATGTTAGCAGCAAACGGACTGTGAATATCCAACTCAAAATTGTTACTTATGTTTCTGACAGAAAACAAAATTACAAAATACATAAAATACATAAAAGTTAAGACAGGAAGACAGATGCCAAGGTATATCATGAAGCGGACATTATTTTTGGTTCAACTTTATTTAAAGTTTACCAAGCGGAGTCTGGCCTGGGGAGAATTATATTATGGTAATTTGTTTTCTATGTTGAGGTCACACGTTCCAGGCTTCATCTGAGAAGTTTTATCTTTCGTAAGGTTTTTTGTAGATACTGAGAGGGGGGAGGGGGAGTGATGCACAGATACTGACTTAATTATGATGGAGATCAGGGTGTTGAATGAATGAATTCGTAACAAGTTTCAAAAGTTCTATTCAGAGAAAAATACTCTCTCTCTCTCTCTCTCTCTCTCTCTCTCTCTCTCTCTCTCTCTCTCTCTCTCTCTCTCTCTCTCTCTCTCTCTCTCTCTCTCTCTACTTACACTGGACCTTGAGTATGATTCGCTTGGAGACGGAGGGAGGAACCTCGTTGGAGGCGATGCACAGGTAGGCTCCCATGTGAAGGCGGGAGACGGTTGGTATGTGGAGCACCTCTGAGTCTGTGACCTTCACTGTGGGAGGAGGAGAACGTGACTTAGTCAGGCAGGAGACATGGGAGTATATGGGGAAGCATTAGGAGTGTACGGAGAGGACATATTACATTATGGGAGTACATAATAGTCGTGAGAAAGCCGTGGATTTATATGTACACCATGGGAGTAGATAATAAGGGCATGGGAGACCATGGGTTTATATGGAAAAACCCTGGGAGTACCTGGGAGAGTCACATAATAGAAGACCTGATGGTCTTTGACGAAGATATCTGCTGAAGGACAGTAGTTGACATTCTTACTTCCTAATCTTTATAGAACCAAACAGGAGTTTACAGTAAATTGCTCCTCCTCATCCACCACTGAAGACAGGATGAGGATAGTAGGGTAGGAAGCTTTCGTGTGGATAGGAAGAGAATAGTAGAGAACATAGTTTTTATATAGATGGAGGTGTCTATGTAGATGGAAAAGGAAATAAGGAAGTACAATGGAGATATTGTGATGTGGTTCTGTTGAAGACTGGCGCGACTCGAGCGTGACGTCACGACGTTTGAGCACGACTGTACATCTGTAGGGGCTGATGACCTGACCTTTGGTCTGACACTTAAAGGCCAGGTTAAAGGTCACATCAAATCCAAGGGTCTTGGTCGTAATCAAGGGCTTAATAACGATAAATGAATATATATGAAATTATCCTCTTTCGCATGCTTTACGTTATGATATATTCGTGTTGAGGTCGAATAACTAAGAGATACACTAAATCATCTTTCTATTCTGTGTTAAACTGTGCAAATGGGAGCTTAAGTACCCCTAAAAGGAGACAGTGGCAACTCTGTTCATACTCGATGTTTTGAGCGAGTCTGAGACAACGAAGCCGAAGCTGTGAAGCTTCGAGTTCATAGTCTTTACAGAGGCAGTCGCACATATTTCAAATGAACGGAAAATCGGCGTTATGATAGATTCATCATCCGTTCTGTCTGTCTCTTTGGACAGCAGAAGTCTCCTTCTGGAAGCCGATTAGTAAACCCGTGTGAAAATCTCCCAAATTCTCGTTCATTTTGATCTTTTAAAGTGTAAAGTATTTTCCCAAAATTTATCAGTTATTAAATCTTTCCTTCCCATGTTTGAAATCTATAAAGATGGAACCACTCTATATACCAAATATCTAACAAACAAATTAAAATCATTAAAATATTCTCAGAATAGAAGTCAAACGATTCTCATTTGACCATGACGTCATCGTTGTAAATAAACAAGGGCCACCGGACAATCACAGAGCAGAACTTTATAATCAAACATGGCAACACAAGGCTTCCGTGAGGGAGAGAGTTCCAGATTGCTCTCACTGGATCATCTGGAGAACATCCTGCACTACGACGCTATGAACATCTCCATTACTGTAGCAAATCTTGAAGAGAAACTGCAACCGTGCCACCACCTGCCTGACGGAGGAGTGGGTGTGTGACCTGTGTGTCGGGTGATGGAACAATATGTGTCCACTGTTGAAGCAGTTCTGACGAGTTTGGTCAACTGATAGACTTATCCATGTGATGTTATTGTGTGGGGTAGACCTAACCATGTACTAAGTGTGATAGATCAATCCATGTGTTGATATAGTGTGTGTGTGTGTGTGTGTGTGAGGAGGGGGGACAGAACTATCCATGTGTTGGTATTGCTTGGGGAGAGATCTACCATGTGCTGATGTACTGTGTGCTGACGTACTACTGACAGTCTCACGAAGATGTACTCACCCATGACCTCAACAAAATGTCTGCAACAACTTGGGAAGGTAAAGTGATAAAATACACCCAAAGTTTATTTACGTCTGTTGGTTAAAAGTGATACATTTTTAATCAAAAATAATTCTTTTTGCAGATTCATGCAAGTTGTATAGAAGGTTGATCTGTTAAGTAGATTATATTGAATCACTGTAGTAAATCTAGATCCCCTCGCTTTGTGTTGAAATGATTTGGCATGAAAGTGAGATGATTACATGATGATCCAGCTAAAATTTGCTTCAGTAATTATTAGGTTGACGTAAACCTGTTTAGTTACAATTGAATGTTTGATTATACGATCCTAATTAAACCGATGAACGCGACGGTACGACCCTTGAGTATGACGGTACGACCCTTGAGTATGACGGTATGACCCTTGAGTATGACGGTACGACCCTTGAGTATGACGGTATGACCCTTGAGTATGACGGTACGACCCTTGAGTATGACGGTATGACCCTTGAGTATGACGGTATGACCCTTGAGTATGACGGTATGACCCTTGAGTATGACGGTATGACCCTTGAGTATGACGGTATGACCCTCAGATATAATAGCCTGACATATGACCATACTCATGAGAATTAGATCAAAGGTTAATGGTCGTTCCGTCGTATTGAAAAGTCGTCCTGATATCCTCAAGAGTCGAATCGGCGCGCCCTAGGGTCATAATGTCGTCCTTAAGGGTCGTAATTATGTAATCAAGGTATGCTTCCCCTAGCTAGAGAGGGTCGTACTATCATGTTCAAGGATCATACCATTGTACGCTAGGGTACATCGTGCCGGCGTACTCTAGGGTTTGCCTTTCCCTCCGAAACTAAAGATATCAGAATTTTTCATTTGATCCAAACGACAGAAACTTTATTTTATTGATAACATTTAAGAAAGTCGAGCAGAATCGTCTGCATATCTGAAAGAGAACAGATAGTTTGATATTTACAGATGTTTTGTTATCAGTGATATCGTGTGGTCCAGGAGGAGGCGACCCACGCACCATCTTCCCTCGCCGGGGGAGTTGGCTACGAGATCGTGTCTTTGATCCAGGTCTTCTGGTTCCACTGCTTCCGGACCAGACCCCATACATCGGCTCGCCGCTCGGGTGACCAATGGTCCAGATGATCATCCTTACGAACTTCCCTTCCTCTCTCTCTCTCTCTCTCTCTCTCTCTCTCTCTCTCTCTCTCTCTCTCTCTCTCTCTCTCTCTCTCTCTCTCTCTCCTCGTTGATATGTCACTCATCTCTGTATGATTCCCCTGTTCGAATCATCATTCGGCACTGCTTCATTAAGAAACCTGAATTCCATGTATTATTACAAAGAAATAAACCAATCGTGGTGGAACAAACTGTTCTATAAGTGAGTAAGTTAGCGTTTGGTGTTAACCTTACATATTCTGATTCAAAAACTGTTTCGTAAGCGACTTTGTCGGTACAGAGAGGATGCAAACTATCGTAATAGCCTCTGAATCCACAGAATCTTGGTTCGAACCCCTTGTGAGATAGTAAACTCGATAGCAACTTGTTTCCGAAAGTTTGTTAATCAAATTCATGATCTGAAAAATGTTGATTATTTTTTTGAGAAATAAAATGATAACATATCCATTACTGTAGATAACAGAATGCACCACAACTGTAAGACTTGTGTGCAAAGTAAAGAAAATAAGAAGCACTTTTATAGTAACAAATTGAGGATGTGTGATGCTGAGTAGGTTGTGTCAACCTGATCGACCCCATGAAGCTGTAAATGGAGTGAAAAATACATAAACAGATAGACAGACTTGCGAGAAAGACTCATTAGCTTATAGTCGTGTAATTACCTATTCATAATTACGTATTTGAACTGTATGTGGAGGAAGGTCTACACTCCACTCATCTATCTACTTTCTTATTATCTTTTTCCAGAACCGTACAGACCACATTCGTCAGGACGAGCCGGTGTGTAGTTCAGCACGTCCCTCAAACACACAGGTATGATATTTGTCCGCTTCTCCTCCTTCAGCACCTCTCCCTTTCCCAGCATCATCTTGAACAACATTTCTGTTGGTTCGTCGAGTGATCTTCTCACAGCCTCAGCACATTTAGAGATATTTCAAGAGGACCATTAGGCTTATATGACTCAAAACTCTTTAGTAATCTAGCATCTATGTTTTCTTTACGAATGTCAGAGTTTTCCAAGACTTCCTCTCTACTCTGTCTCACTAGTGTTGTGGATATATCGTCTTCCAGCGTGGAAACATAGTTGAACTTATCATTCAGTTCTTCACGTCCTCTGTAACTCTTCCCTCTCAGTCCCTCAGCCTGAGGAGTAGCTGCTCTCTGAATGACAATTTACTCCTGATGAAAAAGTTTCTGATTTTCATCTGACTTGTCCACGATGTTCTTTTCAAACTTTCTGTGTTCCTCCTTACTTATCCTGCTGCCATACTCGTTTCTTGCTCTCTTGTATCTTACAAAAGCTGGTTGACTGGAACGTCGTCTGTGTCTTCGCCAGAGCAGATCGCGAGGATCTTTCGCTTTTTGATATCATTTATTAACTCGCTGCCTCTTTGTAAACCTTATCTATAGCTAATGGTACCCTTATTCCTACTTCATCACTGTAGATGTCACAAAACCTTCTACTACAGTGCCCTGGGTTCTGGCCACTGAACTCCATTTCCCAGTTTATGTTACCTTAGAAATTGTTGAGTTCTATTTGTGTGTAGTTTCCACAGTCATGTGACCGCTTTGAATTTAGTCTCACCTCTCCTATCATCTTTTTTCTCGCGTGTATATGTGTGTGTGTGTGTGTCTGTGTGTATATGTGTGTGTGTGTGTGTGTGTGTGTGTGGCTGCCATATGTGTGTAACTGGGAGATTCACACTCGTGTTGCCCCATTTCTTAACCTTGTAGTTGTACCGTGTCTTTACTCTTACTTAGTAGTATGTACACACACACACTCACCCGGGCCTTAGCTAGGTATCCATTCATCGACCAGCCCCGAGGTGGAGGATGAACACATGGGTTGGGTGTAGGTCGAATGATAAATATTTTAAGGAAGCGTTAGAGTTGACAACCAGACATCTGTTGTGTGGGCTCCCAGAGGCTCAGCATATGTGGTGTCCACAGGGCCTCACACACGGTATGCGAGGTACCCGACATACAGTGTGATACCAAACACTGGGTGGCCGGGGTACCACACATGGGATGTGGTACAAACAAATCAGGTAGACGAGGTACCCCACATGAGGTATGACACCAATAGATGATGAGGCTTCCAAGGTATCCCACATGGCGCCTCTAAGAAACCATCACGTATTGCCTCCAAGAAACCAACACATGAAGTCCTCCAAAAGCCAACTCAGGATGCCTCTAAGAGGCCAACCCAGAATGTTTCCAGCAAGCTAACCAAGGATGCCTTCAAAATTCAGCCAGAGTACCTCCAAGAAGCCAACCCAGGACGCCTCCAAAAGAAACACGAGCCGTGGAGGTCGTATCAGTAGGAGGGAAAATAATGATAGATCTCACTCATAAGATTTATAACGTAAAGGTGGTGACAGGCGGGACAAGGTGGAAGATCCCAGTGCCACCTGCAAGATATTGGGCCATATATCCAGAGTGACTCTTTTTTCCTCCCACATTCCCGGCAGCTGGACACAGAAAATGGGGTTTGGTTTGAAGAAGCGACACGTTTTGGCCACTTTAACAGCTTGTGGTTAGTCATAGCAACTATGTCTATAATTTGTGTGGTTCACCGCTCTCATTAGAACGCAGCTGATGTCTGCTATCATTATAACTGATGTTAGCTGATGATGCCGTTTTATAGCTTTTTCATCTTTCCTCTGCTTCCTTTAGTCTCTCTCTAATTATGTTTTTTCTCTTAATTCCTTCGTTTCTTATCACGTTTCCGCTCGTAACTTTTCCAGTCTTCAGTTGTGATATATTACTTGATTCCCTTGTTCTTTGCGCCCATCTTCATCGTCACCACCTCCTTCCATTTTCTTTAGACTCTCAGTTTGAACAGTTCTGACTGTTTTACGGAGACGCAGCCGACGCATATTAAGCAGGACGGTATGACCCTTGAGAACAGTGGTGCAATCCTTGAACACAACGGAGTGATCTCTGGAGTACGATGGCACGACATTTAAGTACGACGGTACGACCCTTGAGCTCGTCGGTACAACGCTGGAGCATGACGCCTCGGAGTGATCTTGAGTACTAATGGTGCGACCATTGAGCACAACGGCACGACTTTTGATCATGATGGTACGACTTTTAAGCACAATTAACTACCCTCAAGTATGGTGCCCAAGGGCCGTCCTCATTGGCTGTACTCAAAACATTAAAGTCTATTAAACCCAAACATGGCTTTTCGTCCCTCGTCGTCTGACGTCGCCCACTGTCGTCCACTGTCGTCCCTGGTCGTCCCTTATCGTCCGGTCCGTCAACTGTTCATCTTCTGATCTTCTCTCGTGTAACTATAGAACTGATCTGAGCCAGACGTAGCTGGGTTGGTCCTTATAGGGGGAGGGGGGGGGAGGGAGGTCCTTTCTCAATACGTAGCCTGGCCACCCCGCCACTCCCCCAGACACCATCCAGGCCACGTGAACAATACAGACCCATGTACGCCTCCTGTTCATTATCAATACAACTGTTACACCTGTTGACAACGGAGGGAAAGTTGTCTTGAACAGAGACATCCACTGTTGTGCATTTAGAGAGGTTGATGCCCTTCTGCCCCAGCCTCTCTTTCCACTTCCATCCACCGTCCATCCACCTTCCATCTACCCACCTTCCATCCACCTTTCATCCCTCTCCTCCACCCTCCCCCGCCAGAGGGGGAGAGGGTATCTGGATCTAGCACAATGAGACTAAGTGGTGGGGGAGACTATGTTGTCAGTTAGGGGAGATTACCTCCCCGCCTGCAGCTCCCCAAAGGGAATGCCAAGTAAGGGAGAGGTGGAGAGAGGGCAGAGTGGGGGGAGGCAGAGAGGGGAGAAGAGGAAAAGAGGTGAGAGAGCGTAGGAATGATGAGAAGAGATGATGTGTGGAAAGGGATATTAGAGAGAGAGAGAGAGAGAGAGGGGGGGGGGGGGGGAAACGGTAAGCAGAGATAGGAGAAATGAGTGAAAATGAAGAAACAGAAGGGTTATAGATGTCAAAGAAGGAGAGATAATGGAGAGACAAGACAGAAGACAGGTACAGACGGGGATGAAGAGAAAGGAGGGAGAGAGGGAATGATAGTGAGAGAAAGAAGAAAGAAAATGGAGGATAGAATGAGAACAGGGGGAGAGTGGGAGGGAGGGAATAGGAGAGAGAGAGAGAGAGAGAGAGAGAGAGAGAGAGAGAGAGAGAGAGAGAGAGAGAGAGAGAGAGAGAGAGAAGGGAGACTGGGAAAGAAGAAAGTAAGAAGTGAGGAAGAGTTGTGAGAGCAAGGAGGAGGGGGAGTTGGTGTCCAGGATTTTCTGTCCTCAGTTATAATCGTGTTCTGTGATCCTGTTGTTGTTGTTGTTGTTGTTGTTGTTGTTGGTGGTGGTGGTGGTGGTGGTGGTGGTGTTACGTTACTACCGCATCTTCCTCATCCTCGACATCGTCTTCATGTTTTTGTTCACCTTCTTCCTCATCGTTATCACATGAAATCATTAACCTTTATCTTATCACGTTCATTTCTCCCTTCCCTTTAGCACACAACAACCCCCCCCCCCACCTCATTCCCACATCATAAAACCCCTTATGTATACAATCCTAGTACCCCACACAGACCCCCTTACAATCCCACCTCCCCATAATCCCATTTTTCCATTACGTTCACATTACTATTCTGATTCCATCTGTGTGGAGGCCATATCCTTCTACATATTACTTGTCTTTTTTTTTCCCCTCCCCTCCCACACCCTCCTCCAGCTTGGCTGCATCATGCTTGCCACATGCACTTGCCATGCTTTCTGAATAGCTCAGAGCCGGGCAGGTCCGACCGTGCATGATGTCCACTTCGATTATTGCTTGTGTTGCTTGCACAGGCACGCGCCTCCAGACCCCATTGATAAACAGGATAGAGAGAGAACGGGCCATATCATTTCCATCCGTTGAGCAAGACTGCGCGACCCTTGAACACGACGGTACGACCCTTGATATAATGGTATGTTCCTTGACCTTTACGGGTCAGGTCAGAGGCCAGGCCATCATACCCAGGTATTGTTCCATCATGTTCATAGGGTCTTACCACCGTGCTAGAGGGGGTCGTACCGCCGTGCTACAGGGGGTCGTACCGCCGTGCTACAGGGGGGGTCGTACCGCCGTGCTACAGGGGGTCGTACCGCCGTGCTACAGGGGGGGTCGTACCGCCGTGCTACAGGGGGGGGGTCGTACCGCCGTGCTACAGGGGGGGTCGTACCGCCGTGCTTAAAGCGTTGGTAAGAGTTACTGAGCTGTGTACTCAGAGCCTGACCCGGTCATTGCCAGCACGTGCCGTGTGTCTGAACGTTAAACCAGCATCACACAAGGTGTCCATAAACCCTTAAACCTGACTTAAACCAACAGTTTGAGGTATCGCAAGATAAGGTTTACTTACACGCGAGTGGGAGCAATAATTTCCGGCTGCTTATTACTTCTTGCTGTGTTTCCAGTTTTGTAATTTTGTAATTTTGTTTCTTTATCAGTTTCGTAAGTAGAAAGCTTCTCGCTGATCAGAAAAGTATAAGTTCAAAACTAATTACTGTAGCAGTATATTGAATGTCATGAAGTACGGTATGACCGCCTCTCTGTATCTATGTGAATTTTCATCTTTTTTTTTCAACATTTGTAAATGAAGCGGATCTGCTAGTCTTGTAGTCAGACGTGGGCTGTCTGCTGGAATCCATCCCTGTGCTTTACTATCCTGTTTCTACCCATACAGATTAGGAATTTAGGATACTATTACTGTCCTTCAGCAGGCAACCTCGTCACAGTACATCAGGTCTTCTGTTGTCTGGTTTCTCCATGTACTCCCATGTACACCCATGTTATCTTACCTCTGACCTCTGTCTGAAGTTTAAGATATTTAGGAATGATTTTAAAGATATATCTGAATAGTTTAGTTCATTTCAGGATTTAAGTATTTCTCAGCCCTTAATCTAAATACAATTAATGTAATTAACATTATCTTACACAAGTTTATATCCCTTTTCTTACGGCTGATTCGAAACATTAGAAGACATCTTGGAGTATATTCTTATACTTTAGAACATGAAAATAACCTCTAATGCCAACTGTAAGTACTCACGGTTGATGCCGTTGCTTACGTCTATCCTGCCCCCATCTTCCCTCTTCCAGGAGATGACAGGTTTGGGCGATCCTCTCGCACGACACTCCAGAGTTACGTCCTGACCTTCCTTCACCACCACCTCCGAGCTGCTCTCCTCGTCGATGATGTCCGGAGGCACTTAGGGGGAAAAAGAAAATGGGATAAGGACAAAAAGAAAACTGGAGGAGGATTTAGTGAGAGTGATGTGTAGGGCAATGTTTGGTGGTAAGATGGACAGAACAAAATATGAAGAGGATTTGAATTAAAGAAAATGGTGTATGGAGTAAAATCTGGCGGCAACAAAAATGTGATTGGCGTTCAAAGATGAGATGTAACCTGACCTACGGTGACACTACGAGAAGAGAGAATATCGGAAGAGGGTCGAAAGAAAATGGCTTTCCTTCGTGGCCCACATTCGTAGAGAGGACGCTTTCAAGGCCATCTGATTCGTCCTCCCGTGTCATATGAACCCATAGCGACCGTCTCGAACTTCTTTTCGATACCGTATCGATGACTGTGACGCGGCAGCCAATGTGGCGACGCAGTGTGTGTTGTCACCACTGCTGAGCAGTCACGCAGCGAGTGAGGGAGGAAAAAATTGTCTGGTAGTCAACCACTAACACAGTAGTGTTTGTTTCCCCTCTGATACACGCCATCCCAGGTGGTGGCCAGTTCGAAACCTGACCAGCTCCGATTTAGGGATTCAGAAGCAATGATACACATTGCTTAAGACACGTACTAGAGGCTGAACAGTGGAAAATGATATGCGATGGCACACGGGATGAAAGAAAATGGTATGAGGATTGAAAGAAAATGGCACATTAGATAATGTTTAATATACAGATAATGGGATTTGAGATCTCTCATTTCAAGAGGGTATAAAGAAAACGGACCATGGGATGTAATGGGACACTGAAGAAAGTTGAAGAAAAATATTTCAGGCAAAGAAAATGAGTCATATGAGGACAAATATAAGATCTGACGAGAATGAAGCACCAGTTCGAAGCAATGAACTCTGGATCTTGGTCGTTTCATTTCCAACATTCTTCCAGTGAACTCCGTCCCACTGGCCCTCATCGGATACTGTGCATAGAGAGTGGTGCTTTACTTGCTCCTAAAGAAAATAAAACATTTCTAATATACTTTGGAATAAGAGCAGACTAAGTTGCTTCAGCCATAATAGGTCGGGTTCATGAAGCCTCGAGTGTTGATTAGCTGTTTGAAAGGGAATGAGACTTCACTGTCTCGTTTGACAAACGAAACAGTCGAATGTTGTTGCGGCTGGCGAGACCTGCTGCCCTAAAGAGGCCCTTCTCTTTAGTCCTCCTTGTGTAAGGCTCTTGTGCAACAGAATGACCCTTGAGCACGAGATGACGACTCTTAGGCACAACAAAATGAGCCTTGGGTACCATGAAATGGCCCTTGAACACATTAGAATGTCCCTTATACAAGACAGTACGACCTTTGGATATCATGGCCTGGCCTTTGACCTGACCCTTAGAATGCCATTTGAAGATGGAAGGAGGCCATGGAAGGAGGGGAGGTCCCTCCTGCAGGAGGTTTCTGGCCTCCTGCTGGAGACCTGGGAGGGAGAGTCTTTCATCAAGTCCTTCGTCACAAGTGCCGAAAAAATCTGACAATTGCTCCCTGGGGAGCAGCCGCCCCACACCCCCGCCTGACTTTATGAAGGACGTTAAGTCTGGCCGGTACCCACACGACCGACCTCCGCTGCCTCTCCTGTGTTAGTGGTGTTACCGCTGGTGTTACCAGTGTTACTGGAGCAGGTAGTGCTGTTACTGCTGATATTGCTGGTGCTCTCAGAGCGATGTTACTGCTGTTCTCCATGCTGCTGTTAAGCGCTTTTACTGTTGCTGTTAGTGCTGCTGTTAGCGCCTGTACTGCTTCTGTTGCTGTTATAAGTGATGCAGTTGTTGCCGCTATTGCTGCTTCTGCTCGAGATGGAGTCAGCAGGGTGGGTGGGTGTTGCCTGCTTCTGCCGCTAAGACTGCTGAGTCCCCCTACTGTTTCTTCTCAAGAAATCGGAAGTGTGTGTACTGCTTATTTCTGCTCCTGCTTCTACACCGGGATCAGTAAGCAGGGAATCTGTACTCTGCTTCCGCTACTACTGTACCAGGGGGAGTTGTATTAGGGAGTCTTCTGCTTTCTGCTTCTGCTACTGCTCTTTCCTTTACCTTCCTTGCTACTGCTGCAGACTTCAGCAGGTCGTGTCATTTCCCTGATTTTCGTGCCTCAAAGCAGAGCCATGAATAGGAAATGTCCTTTGTTTCTGCTCCTGCTTATTTCTACTACTGTTACTGCTAGAGTAAACAGGAAATGTGTTGCGGGATCTATATTAGGTTTAGAGTAAGTCACAAACTCCGTTTTCTAATGACGTCTCGTCTTCCACAAGAGAAAGTCACATTTTCTTAATCTTCCTCGTAAGTTTGATGCAATCTAATCTGTCAACTGCTTAAAGTTAACCATACTACTGACGGCTTACTTTTAGAGCAAATCGAGTTACATAAAGTTATAAAGAGCCAGACTTTGCTCTATCTTTACTTAAAGCAAGATATTGTTTCTCTAAACTATAGTCCATGCACTGCTATATTTCTATTCCCATCTTCATCCAGATTTATTGGACGTATGTATATTTGAAGCAGATCTCATTTAAGATAATTTTCCGGAATTTTAAGAATGTCAAGTGATGATATTGTGTTTATTCTTGTGTTTATTTCTAATGGATTTCTGAGATAAAATTCTCTTCTGCATGAGCTGACGATGAACGTTTTATGGGCCGCTCCTCCTAAACCTTTCTAAAAGTTGGTTTGTCTATTTCTTGTCTCTTTAGAGAGAGAGAGAGAGAGAGAGAGAGAGAGAGACAGAGCTAGAGAAATCGAGAGATAGAGGAAAGTGGCAGTGGGAAAGAGACAGAAAGAAAGAAAGAGATAGAAGCAAAGTGAGATATAGATATGGATGTAAAGATTCAGACAGAAAAGGAAATAGAGACAGATATAGATTATTAAGAAAAACAGGAAAAGAGGAAGAGAACCTCTTCTATGTGATGTTATTCTACCCGGTCTAACACACACACACACACACACACACACACACACACACACGCACACACACACACACACACACACACACACACACACACACACACGTCTTCCCTATGCATATCCGAGTCGAGGCAACACATTCCGGCCGTCCATTGTGCTGTACATTACGGCCGGCGATAATGTTTACCTCGGTATATAGAATTATATGGCGAATGGCCGGCCAGGGCTGGCACCAGGGCCGACCCCCGCCAGGCGAGGAGCCCGCCAGCCAAGGTGAGGCATGACGTGTTTCCTCAGTGTTTTCCCTGAGGTTGATGTCTCTCAAGGTACTCATGGATCTGAAAGGCTCTCAGGCGCTTGGAACTCTTCATCCATCTTGAGGGATCATCTAACAAGAAGCTCTCTTCTATATAGAGGACGCAGCCACCTGAAGTCCTTCATCCATCAGAAGGCTTTTATCCAACAAGAGGCATTCATTCATCTGAGGTCCTTCATTCATCTGAAGCACTCAGCCATCTAGAGTCTCTCATGCAACTGAAGGGTCTCATCCGTCTACAGGCCCTTATCCATCTGGAGGCCTTTATCCATTTGCAGGCTCTCCTCGTCCATCTGGAAGTCTGCATCCACCTGCAGGTTCTCATCCAAGCCCAGAAAGCATCAGATTTTTCCAGGATAAAAAAAAATCGACTCCCTCCAGCTGCATAAACTTACCATTAAGTGTCTTGTTTGACTCATCTTCCCGCGCCAGTCGTCGAGTGCTTCACTGACGCAATCACTCGACGGTTGGTTATCCAGACTGGGGGAGGGAGGGGGTAGGGCGCCACACGCTCCCCCGCGGGAGACAGATGACCGGAAGGGACCTTTAAAAGCCGGTCCAGTTGCTCTCAATCTTCGCCTACCGGAAACCAACACAAGAACCTCCTCCAGGCGGTTCTTACGGGCGCCACACCGCCTCCTGTTCACGACTGAATTACATTAAGTAAAACAGTTTGTTTGAGGAAAGACTCGCGGCGACACTATCTTGCCTTACTGGAAGACGTAGCAGCCGAAAGTTTACATCTGCAGGAGGCGAAAGTTTACATCAACGAGTTTTTCTCGTGTCAAGAAGGATAGTTTACAAGATGATCTTGCTCCTGACCGAGGTCAAACTAAGTCATACTGGGTCACATGAAGTCGTATAGCGTCATTTAAGATCATACATTTGTTTGAATTAAAGAAAACGACTGTATTGCAAGGGGAAGACCGTAACAAAACTTCTCAGCCTTATATAAGTAGGGGCAGTGTTGCCTGAGCCTCGCCTCGCAGTGTTTTACACAGCGGCTGACACGAGTTGAAGGAACGAAGAAAGTTGTCCTAAACTCAGTCTGAGGCGAGGTAAATGGTTTGGTGTTTTTGACAGACAGACAGACAATCTTACGTCACACAGTCTCTTAAAGACAGACAGACGTTTGTTTCAGTTTATTAGCAGACCGGTGTGAAAGCACGTGACGTTGAGCTCCAAGTACAGGATCTCACTTTAATGTGAATAAGTTTTACTTCTGAGATGTGTGAAACGCGAGAGATCTTTTTGAGAAACTCTGAAGATCAGCAGGTTTACCGTCTCGGTCCTTCTTCAGGATTATGTAAGTGAATCGCCACAATAAACCCGGCGTTCTGCAGGAAACTCAACGAATGACTTCATTCACACCCGCTTACTGCTTTGCATAAGGAATACGCTTCTCCCCCACCGTCTGCCTAAGACCTAGGAAGAACTACTCCCAGGTATCGACCACTCAAGAATATTGCCCAGTGGAAGACGAAGACGACGGCGAGGAGGACGATCAAATTGTCCCAGGATCCTGGAGTTTCTTCTTCAGGAGGTTGGCTGAGAGGTTGGTTGGGTTATTGTGTTTGTGACGAGGTAGCCAAAGTTTGGCTCCGATGGATTGGCTCAGTTTCCCCAGCCCGTCTAGAACCACCGAAGACTGATCCACTTTTCTGACTTATACGGCTCGTAAAACCTTCCTCATCGAGAGGGTCGTCCAGCGGACGGGTAAACGGCTTCCCTTAGCCCCATAGCCAGCAGTCTGGTTGCCCTGAACAGGATCAAAACCCTTGAGGACGATGATGCGACTCGGGCATGATGGATTGGCCTTAGACGCAACCCTTGTTAGAGTCAAGTCATAGCTCATTCCATCAAACACAAAGGGTCGTACCATCATAACCAAGGGTCGCACCATCATAACCAAGGGTCGTACCATCGTGTTCAAGGTCGTGCTATCATGCTCAAAGATCGAACCGTTGTCTCAAGTGGTTGTCTCAGGTGTCGTGCGGCTGGTTCAGGTCTGAGTGTTGGCTCCAGACACCCCCTGTCTGGTGTCACCAGTCCAGGTCCTTCAGTGTCCTGTCTGACTGTAAGTACACACACACACTCACACACACACACACACACACACACACACACACACACACACTCACACACACACACACACAAGTCTTTCCCGTCTGTTAATGACCAACAGGAAACAGAGAACGCAGCAGAAGTAAAACGAAACCCTCTCATTTTTTATCTATCCTTCAGAAACTATAAAGGAACTGCAGCAATACAGTAGTTGTGTGACTACAATAGTTATACAGTATGTCTCTACAAGTTTTGCTCCTAACATTTAGGACAATGTTAGCCCAGTGGCAGGTCTAGGCAGACCCAGCTGCTCATGCTGGAAACTGGACTCCATGATGACACTTTTCTTTCCGGGGTTTGTCGTACTTCTTGTGTCTGACCGTCCAAAAAACAGCTAAAGTAATGAAGAATCGTGTATTCAGCTATCTTCACCAGCTGGAGATAACCGCCTCACTTTCAGCTCATTTCAACGACTACTACAGACTTCAAACCTATGTTCAGCTAACTCCAGCAGCTACAGCCGTGGCCGCTACACTCAGCTAACTCCAGCAGCTACAGCCGTGGCCACTACACCCAGCTAACTCCAGCAGCTACAGCCGTGATGACGACTTCCTTGAGCATCTGTGTTTACGGCGTCTCATCCACCAGACAAGGGGACAAGTTCTCCAAAGTTGTCTCGCCACTCACTGTGTCTTATGGCTCTCTCTCTCTCTCTCTCTCTCTCTCTCTCTCTCTCTCTCTCTCTCTCTCTCTCTCTCTCTCTCTCTCTCTCTCTCTCTCTCTCTCTCTCTCTCTCTCTCTCTCTCTCTCTCTCTCTCTCTCTCTCTCTCTCTCTCTCTCTCTCTCTCTCTCTCTCTCTCTCGTAGCCATCCTCTACCTCTGTCTCCACCAAAATGTCTTCACCTTCCCTATACATACAATGATCAGAGACAACAGTGTCAAGTTGGATAGAGAACGTAATACGATCTTTAACGAAATTTCTTTATCATTATCGTCTCACAGTGGACCGCTGGGATACATCGCCACCACATGTTGTCCAGTCCTGGCTATCATTGCCAATGAATCACAAGTAAACAAATACTTTAACGATGTCAACGATCAGTAAATAAGAATGATTGAGTGATTATGCACGTATTCTAACTTCTTTCTTTACAAGTTAGTGGGAGAAATCCTTCTTCTCAGGGAATACAACTGCGGAAATGAGATCATTTACCGTTCACATGTCAGCATGTTCTGTGTGTACTACAGTGTGGTCATGGCTGACGACTGATGTGCAGGAGGGTGTTGTATGTGGGGAGGAACCGTCTGCTTGGTATCCTGTTTCCATCTATGCCAGTGAGTGGCGAGGAACCATCTACTTTGCCGTTTTCTTTCCATCTATATAGATTAGGTGTTTAGTATGTAGTAAACTATCCTGCAGCGGATGACTTCATCACAGACCATCAGCTCTTCTGTTTCCTCTCCCTCCCATGTATTCCATCGTCCCTCCCTCTCCAACACAGTTCCTTATCTCCATCTCCACCGTCACCATGGTCACTCTCCATCGTCCCTCCCTCTCCAACACAGTTCCTTATCTCCATCTCCACCGTCACCATGGTCACTCTCCATCGTCCCTCCCTCTCCAACACAGTTCCTTATCTCCATCTCCACCGTCACCATGGTCACTCTCCATCGTCCCTCCCTCTCCAACACAGTTCCTTATCTCCATCTCCACCGTCACCATGGTCACTCTCCATCGTCCCTCCCTCTCCAACACAGTTCCCTATCTCCATCTCCACCGTCACCATGGTCACTCTCCATCGTCCCTCCCTCTCCAACACAGTTCCCTATCTCCATCTCCACCGTCACCATGATCACTCTCCACTATTCACCATTTCTCTCCTGCTGTAACTCCATAATACATATATCAAAATTAAGTGAATTTTTGTTTGTTTACCCAGAAGCTTCAGAATGTTATATAAAAATATTGATATCGTAACCTCTCGTGTTTTTAGGCAGGTTTGGAGACATCTGTGTCCGGGTTATGTAATGTTATATCTTATCTTGAAACTGTTATCATTTCCTTTTATAAGAATCCACATATACCATTTATATTCTATTTTTCTCCTTATCAGAGTCAAGGAAACACTTAAGATAATTAAGCAGGTCAAAGTTTGAATATTATTAGAGTCTTCAGTGTTGGTGCTGGTTACTTGATGGTTGTGTTGGTGAGGGTGAGGTGATGGTGAGGGTGATGGTGATGGTGATGGTGAGGGTGATGTTGAAGGTAGTGTGTGTTGGCAAGGATGCTGATGATGAGAGTAAAGGCGTCCTATGTATTTAGAACACATCCTGTTCATGTGTAACACATCCTAACCGTCTAGAATCCATCCTATCCATCTCAAATACACCCTAGCCTTCTAGAGAGGATTCCTGTACCCCTCCCCCTCCTGTACCCCTCCTGTACCCCTCCTGTACCCCTCCTGTACCCCTCCTGTACTCACCCTGAACGTCCAAAAATCCGATCTGGCTCATCATGGGGTCGGAGTTGACTTGACACATGTAGAGACCACGATCGCTGGGGCGGACGTCGGAGATCTTGAGGTACCAGTGTTTGTGGTCGTTCCTCGCCAGGGAGAAGCGAGGGTTCTTGGTGATGATGGTGTGGTGGATCGTCAAGATGGTCTGAGTCTCCACGAAGATCCAGGCTACCTGGAACAAGATGAGTCGAAGTGTTACTGGAACAGTTGGAAATGTTGTTAGTAAGGGTTCCTAGAAATGAGGAAGGGTTGCGTTTCCATGAGGACCCAGGCTACCTGGAACTAGAGGAGTTAAGGTGTTGCTGGAGGAATAGACTTGGATTAGCAAGAGCTTCTGGAAATGATGGAAGGTGCGTATCCGCGACGATCCAGACTACCTGGAACGAAAGAGGTCGAAGCGTTCCTCCCTGGAAAATATAGCTGAGGGTTTAAAAAGATCAACGAAGATGATACAGATGGCGATGATGAGATTAGATATACCGAACTAAACTTAATCGTCGGCGATGTTGATTTGATGATAAAGAAATAACCAACAGGTGTCAACGTCAAGATGACCACCTGCAGAGACACTTGTGCCGGTGATGGGTGTCGAAAGAGCAGCCTGGAGAGAAGGAAGAGGAAGAGATTACAGTAAGCAGCCGTCTAGTGAGAGTGAAGATGATCCCTAGGGCACGGTCGTCGTATGGAAGTACAAGGGAAATATCTACTGTGTAGCAACAACCTGGGAGGACGGGTGAGGTGGTTGGTACTCAGCCTGGGAGGACGGGAGGGGAGCTTCGTGGACAGCCCGAGAGGAGAGCTGGGAGGATAGCACAAGAAGGAGCCACTACGAAGCGCTGAAGTAACTATTATCAACGCAGGAACCAACTAGATGCAAAATGTAACCAATAACACAAGAGAGAATGGAAATACGACGCCTTTAGGCGACAGTCAGAGAAGTTTACGATTCGTATATTGGGCGTCCGGAAGGGTTAATGATCTGCCAAGAGAGAGGAAAAAAATATATATATATTCAGAAAGACCAACTGAGGTACAGATAAGGCAGACACTGGGGAGCGGGCGGAGAGGAACTAGATATAAAGGTAGGAATATAAAAAAAAGGAAATGGGAGGTACGAAAGATGTTGAATGGAGAGCACAGACAGTCCAATGTGCACAAGAGCTGCGGGGGGTCCAAGACCATACTTTCACAGACCATCCGAGGAAGATGGTCTTTGGTGGTTAAGCTGAGAAAGGGAAGTGGGGAGGGCTTCCTGTGGATGGTCCAAATGTTACTTTCACTGACCAACTGTAGAATGGGGACTAAGAAGTCTTACAGAGAGGCTACAATTCTGCTGGTGTCTGGGAGGGTACAGACGGCTCTGTCTGTGTTTATGAGGCTATGAGCTGGATAGAGACAGGAAATCTTTAACTTGGAATTGCGTGGATGTACACAACACAAAACGTAACATGTGTATGGGAGGCAAAAACACTCTATTTCTCCTTCCCTGTCTTATACACTGTATCAAAACAGGAGTAAGGTAAAACGTATAATCTTTACAACCAGGAAATAGAGAGAAATTCATAGCCTACATTCGAGCAACACAATATAAGTAGTCAATAAAGTTAGATATACTGACTGTAACTTCTCTGAGAATCTATAGAAACATAGCAGTATCTGTAGTAGATATGATGACAGACAGTATCATGGTTAACATTAAATCTGCAGGTCACTGCATGTCTCAAGCTCATAACCTCTGTTTTGTAGTGAGAGAGAGTCGCATCTTACTACAAATTCAATGTAAAGTTCGTGTTCGTTAATCTATTCTTTCTAATGTTAAAGGCATTCTCAGAATATTGATTTGTTTTATAAACTTTTCTAATTTCCTTGTGATGCTAACAACTTCTAACTTCCTAAGCATTTGACAAACTTCATCTTATTTAGATCTACATATATCTTCACGTTTAGCGCTGGTTAACTTCCCCGTCTTATTAACATCTACTAATTTCCTTGTGTTGTAAACACTTTGCCTCCCGCTTCCAATGGCGTCATTGTAACCTAAGACTGAGGGACCTGCTCGTCTTCATTTCCTCGCCCCAGTTTTAATGGCTGTAACTATGGTTTTTTAACTCCTAAAGGATCGCCCAGAAGGAGGAATTAAGTACAAGATTACAGTTGAAATTACAGCTGTTACCGCGCGGGAACAGGGGTAAACTAGGCCATTAGCGGAGAGGACTGGAAGACGACGAAGGGAGTCATTGGGGCTTGGACCAAGACTAGCATGGAGGCTCTCTCTCTCTCTCTCTCTCTCTCTCTCTCTCTCTCTCTCTCTCTCTCTCTCTCTCTCTCTCTCTCTCTCTCTCTCTCTCTATCTATCTATCTATCTATCTATCTTTCTATCTATCTATCTCTTGTGATAGATAGGGAGTTATAGAGAGATACGTAGATAAATGGGTAGGTAGACAGGTGGGCAGATAAAGCGAAAGAGAGGTAAATAGATCCGTTGAGTGAATTATTGATTGATTGATAGATTGATTGGCTCATAGGCAGGTAGACAGAGAAATGAATAGTTAAGTGGGTTGATAGACAGTTAGCTGGATGGATAAACGGTTAGTTGAATGGGTCTGTATACATATGGTTAGAAAGATGAATACATAGGTTAGATAGCTCATTGGGCCGATAGATAGATGGTTGAACGTGGATAGATTGAATGTGGAAAAATAGATTACTAGATGAATCAGTAGATAAGGCGAATAGAGGTGGGATATAACGGGTAAACATGGATGAAAATACAGTAGACAAAATGATGAAAGAATAGAAGGAAAAGAATAAGAATTATGGTTTAATCTCTGAGAGATTGGTCAGTTTCTTGCTTGGATTCAGACATGTTTAGAACCGGCTTTATTTCTGTGCTTCAGGAACGCAACCAGGTTGGTCGAAACACCTTATCCTGCAACGACCAGATTCATCCAAGGAGGGTAGTTCTGAACCCCACTCCAGCCTGGCTTGGTGTAGGAAGGAAGGTAAGAATATACAAAGGAGTCTAGTTGATGTTCCAGGTTATTTCAGTATATGATTGATATGGTAATTTTCTTAGTATCATTCTTAAAACTCTCTCTCTCTCTCTCTCTCTCTCTCTCTCTCTCTCTCTCTCTCTCTCTCTCTCTCTCTCTCTCTCTCTCTCTCTCTCTCTCTCTCTTCCGAGCTTAGTCTTGTAATCAAGAACATTAGGAAACATTACCATGTCCACACACTACCCACTCTCACTAATGACATTATAAAGAAAATAATTAAAGATTTTCTTAACCAAAGTCCAAAGATACAGTTATCAATTGTCATCCAGTAATCAATGGTCATCCAGTAATTAATGGTCATCCAGTCACCAATGGTCATCCAGTAATCAGTGGTCATCCAGTAATCAGTGGTCATCCAATTATGATCATCCTTCACCACTGAAGTGTCATTACTCATCATTAGCAATTTATGATTCAAAACTCCTCCTCCATTGTCTACAGTGTGCGTCGTTTGTATAGTGAGTTGTTTACATAATGTGTATCTTGCATGGTGAGTTGTGTACTTAGCATATTGCTTGTATTGTGGGTTGTTTACATAGTGTGTTACTTGCATAGTAGGTTGCATAGTAAGGAATTGTTCAATGTTCTTATTTGATTAAGTAAAGAGTATTCACTTATATCTGCCAACGATATTTTCTCTTTAGAATTCATTCTCAGTGTTTGTGATGTTTTTGTCTGTCATCTTTTTTTATATTGCCATTAAAGAAACCGTATATGTAAGAAAGGAGTCCTTTATGAAATAAGTCGATACAAAAAGAACCATGAGCAAATTTCTATGGGAAAAGATATTAATCTGTAAATATATATATACGTACACGTGACTCTTACTCAGTCGTGTGTGGTAGTCTGTTGAGCACATGGTTGTCTACCAATACTGTCTGGTAGTCTGCAGGTTACTTGGCTGCCCACCAATATTATGTAACAAGAGAAATGGTTGAATCTTGGTCTAGTCAAGTGTGGTGTTCACCTCTGACTACCATTTCTTAAGTTCGTGCACTATTTAAGTGCAGCTTGACCAAGACCTTACCACGGTTTAATTTTCCATCCTTCAGATGATCCCACGTTCCTTGTAAGACTCGGATCACTTCTCCTAGGCTTCTCCGTAGAGAAACAAACACATTATCCACGTCATTTCCTCTCGGTACTTCATTATCTCCAGTACAGCTGTGTCCACCAGCTTGAGGCATCTTTCTGCATTAATTTTGTCGTCTCTTTAGCCAGGGAGGAGGCGAAGATGACAAGCTGGATATAAGATACAATCCTTTTCTTGGATTTAAGAGAGATTCCTCCCTTGGATTTCTCTTTGATTGGCAGGGAATTCATCTGCATGGTTACCCCGGGCCACTACATGTGTCGACGAGTTATGTTAATGGTGTAGGCTGGGTTTGTTGCTGTGGGAGTTGGGAGAGAAAGAGAGAGAGAGAGGACTCTCTCTCTCTCTCTCTCTCTCTCTCTCTCTCTCTCTCTCTCTCTCTCTCTCTCTCTCTCTCTCTCTCTCTCCCTCCACACATAATCCTTGATATTAAGCCCTCCTGCCGAAGACATCATTTTCCCCAATACTGTTTGTCGACCGCAGGCAATATTGCTATTATTCTATAGATATGAAGATATAGCTTTCTATACCTCTATGTCAATCTCTCTCTCTCTCTCTCTCTCTCTCTCTCTCTCTCTCTCTCTCTCTCTCTCTCTCTCTCTCTCTCTCTCTCTCTCTCTCTCTCTCTCTCTCTCTCTCTCTCTCTCTCTCTCTCTCTCTCTCTCTCTCTCGTTCTGGTAGGCGCAGATGAACAAATTCTCCTTAAAGACTGTGATAGTGAGTGACACTCTAGCCAGCTGGCTCCCTTTCCTTGTATTTTGATTACACACTGTCGTTCCCTTAGCTTTCGTTATGAAAGAAGTGTCACATGTTTATTAAAGAAGTGTCACATGTTTATTAAAGAAGTGTCACATGTTTATTAAAGAAGTGTCACATGTTTATTAAAGAAGTGTCACATGTTTATTGTAACTGTTTAGGAAATAGGTTTAGCCTGTCAAGTGATCCTTTGTTTTCCTCACACCATCTGAATTAATTAGATTCATTTCTCTGATTGGTACCTAGAGTCAGGTCCTAGTAAATACTTGGAGTCCTAGGACTCTCCTTGAGTCCTCCTCGCGTGCCTAACCCGAATTCCTGTCACATCCTATATAAGAATTAAGACCAGCTGTGTCCTACGCATACATGAGTATCCTACATTGCTTTGAAGTCCTGAGGTATCGTGTGTAGTGTAATCTTGTGGTATCCTTTGTGGCAGCAAGATCATGATATATCCTACGTAGCAACGCAATCATATGATAGTCCTGTGTGACACCGAAGTCTTCTATGGTAGGTATCCTACCCAGGGTCCTAGCCTAAATTTCTTACCAACCAGGACCTGGACAGGGTCCTACCCAAAGAGGAAGTCCTGAAAGTGCCCTGCCTAGGTCGCTGGGAGTATCTTTCCTAGCAAGAGGGTACTGAGAGTATCCTGCCTAACAAGGACCTGGGGATTATCTTACTTGGGACATCCTTGGGATATCCTACCTTGTATCCTTTGAGGTTGTCGACGGAGCAAGGAAGGATGACATCGCGTCCTAGAACCACCGTCTTGTTAGGGATGGG
Source organism: Panulirus ornatus (assembly GCF_036320965.1). NCBI lineage: Eukaryota > Metazoa > Arthropoda > Malacostraca > Decapoda > Palinuridae > Panulirus > Panulirus ornatus. The sequence goes on from NC_092279.1 coordinate 11,057,665, forward strand.
CTCCAGGAACTTGGGCAAGGGTTCCTCAGCTGATGACGATCCTGTAGGAGAGAGAGAGAGAGAAGGATACCAGCTCGTTAGACTCTGGAGAGGATTCGTAAAACACTTGTGTCCCGTGTTGGGAGACAATCGTTACACCTTACATGAGGTTAATGCGCGTTCGTTTAGCACATCTTAAGGGATGCCATTATGCAGTAAAACTTCGTTACACCCAGTAAGAGGCAACATACGTACACGTTAAGCGTTTTCAGGAGAGGAGAATCCTGCGTGAAACGTTTTGCTTAATTTTTGGAGAGAGGAAGAGAGATTACGGCGTTCGTTAAACATGTGGTCATCATAAGATAATATAAGTGTTTTCAACGCTGTTGAGAAGATGTATTCGTTAACCCTTCATGACGGTTGACGAACACATGCCCAATGCAGCCTCACGACGTACAATAATGTTTGAAGAAATCTTGACATTTAACAAGATGGAGTGCAATCGTTAACCCTCATTAAATATCATCTTGGGTTATTATTAAGGTAAAGGAGCTATTTACGTTTTATTAGAATTCGAAGCACAAGGTTTTTGCCCCGTAAGAAGAAAAATCTGTTTCTTCTTAAGAAACAGATTTACTTTAGAATTCTATAAAGTATTTGTTTGTCAAATGTTTCTTTGAGCTGATGAAATCCTGTGATGAAGCTCTGAAATCTTGGCATGTATTGTATATTTCATAATCATCTGCTATTCATAATCATTCTCTCTCTCTCTCTCTCTCTCTCTCTCTCTCTCTCTCTCTCTCTCTCTCTCTCTCTCTCTCTCTCTCTCTCTCTCTCTCTCTCTCTCTCTCTCTCTCTCTCTCTCTCTCTCTCGATTCCCTAAGAAGCACGGTACAATGTCTTAGGATCATGTAGAGAAACCTTTTAGGAACAAAAAGTTGCTTTGCTTTCAATTCTCATAGCAGTTCAGTTTTTCGTAATGGATAATGTACTAGGAGTCAAATGTTGCTTTGGGAACATTAAGACTGAATCAATGTTGCAATGATTACTTTTCCATAAGTCGTCATATTTCTTGCATATCACGTGAATATCTTCTGATTCTGCTGAACTTTTCCCTGATATATTCCCTTATACTCTGCTCACCTCTCTCTCTCCTGGCGACAAGTGAGCGTCATTCTCTCATACAGGGATGGGAACAAAACCTATTATTCAGGTTTCTGATGATAGGGGAACGGAATGAGGGAAGGAGAGACGCTAAAAGAATGGGTGATGGAATGGTAAAGAGGAACAGGAATTAAATGAGATGTAGGTGGAGTCAGTGAGAGTGAGAGGATATAAAACAGAGGAAGAAGGAATAAGAGAAGGAGAGGGAAGAAATGAGACTAAATTTAAGAGAAGTGAAAATATAGCATATTGAGAGAGAGTAAAGGAGAGTGAGAGGGAAAAAGGAAGCGAGAAAAAAGACAAAATAAAAGTATCATACATACAATTTAAAGAGATGAAAGGAAAAAGAAAACAGATGATGAAGAAATTAGAACATAAGATCCTTAAAAAACAGGCAAATATCATAGCCATGTAGTAGACACAAGGATTTAGGAAAGTAATTTGCAAGAAAGATGAAGGGAATAGAGGAATATGAAAGAAAGTAACGAAATAAAGCAAGTGATAGGGTAGATAAAGAAGATGGGTAGGGTATAAGATAAAGGAAGTACACAGGAAAAGGCAACACTGAGGAAGAGGGAGGCAAGACGCTGCTAATGGCGAGAGGAAGATGTATATCATGAACAATTTTACTCTGTAGTCTGACTTTCTTCCTGTATGGTGCACGGTTGACCTGCCACGTATTGGTGACTCTCTCTCTCTCTCTCTCTCTCTCTCTCTCTCTCTCTCTCTCTCTCTCTCTCTCTCTCTCTCTCTCTCTCTCTCTCTCTCATCTTTCTTACTCAACACCCCTCCCTTCCTCTCTCTATCACCTCTCCCTCACCCTCTCCCTCACCCTCTCCCTCACCCTCTCCCTCCCTCTCCCTCGTGGCACTCTTCACGTCAGGCCAAGCTGGCACCGCAGGCTCTCCCAGTGACTAATCCGCACAAGAACAAGAACACACCGCCCGGAATCTCTCTCTAATAAGCCAAAATATTGTTAAAAAATAAGAAAGAATGACAAGAGAATGTTGGTGGTGCGTCGAGTAACATGGGAAATTCTTCGAAGATAGACAGACAGACAGACAGACACACACACACACACACACACACATACACACACACACACACACACATACATACACACACACACACACACACACACACACACACACACACACAAACACACACACACACACACACCCATACACATACACACACACACACACACACACACATACACACATACACATACACACACACACACACACACACACACACACACACACACACACACACATACACACAGAGACAGACAGACAAACAAACAGATAGACAGAGAGCAAAAAATCTTAAAGATCTCAGGAATCTTTTATCTCAAAAAATAAACCAAATCTTCTCCTTAATATGAACCTAACGGAGTTACAGCGACACAAAAACAAGACAACTACACCGGAGTCTTATATACACTTGTTCTCGAAACTTTAAATGTACTTTTTTATGAGTAATGTGAATATATATGTAATACAGACACTTACGAGGGTTAAAAATGCCAATTTGCAAGTATCGTGAAGAATAAGATACAATTACTGAGTGAAGTGGAAGTTTTCAAACCATTTTCACGATACAGTGATGTATCTTACTGTATTCTGTATCCTTGCTGCTATTTTCTGTCATAAATGTGTTTAACTGAGATCTTTTTGATCAATGCAAAGCAACAAGATTAATGAAAATGTAGATGCAAACAGAACAAGATAGGATCATGACAAGAATTTACCTTATCTCATACACACCACAGAGCCTAAGGTAGACAATCTTTTTTAAAGATAAACTCGCATGGAAGCGAGACTTTGACAAATGGCATTAAAATCTAGATTAGGAGTGAAACATAGGCTGTGCTGGAATTAATGAGAGAAATGCCCAACCTCTCGTGAGCCATATATTAATGGTTAGCATTTGTGGCTGACATTTTCAAAGTGCTAGCAAGGCTGGTCTCCAGCCTGGAATTATTAAACCTGTTTTACAACCTCTCTTGCTCTATCTGGCTACAACTAATGCAAGAACATGTGTTCTGCAGATTAAAGTATATATATATATATATATATATATATATATATATATATATATATATATATATATATATAGCTCGTCTCCTTCCCCCTTTCTTCCTTGCTCTTACTTTTTTTCCTTCATTCTCTTCCCCTACACGTTCCCCTCCCACGCCTATTCTTGCCCTTTCTTTTGGCCTTTACCGTTGATGAAGATGAATTGACGTGAACGCATATAACCGGCTATATATCAGCTAAGTAACCAAGCCAAGCAAATCAATTTTTGGAGTACTGCACTATTAAACCCCATAAACTTGATATTAGTACGTAAACTGCATCCGTCTTTAGATAGAGATGAAGAGATTTGATAAAATTTTAGAACGGAGAGAGAGACTCTTCCTAAGCATTAAAAGAGCAGTAATGAGGAAAGAAAACGCCAGGATTGATGATTTAAGAAATAGAATGACTTGTTAATCTTAAAAGGAATTTGTACTGGAAGTTTAAACTAAATGAAAGTCAACAGGATCGTGGAATGTGTTTAAGATTACAAGGAGATTGTAGAAAGAAAATTAGATTCACTTAAGAGAATTCGAAAAAAGTATTTCTCGCAAAGTAAAGAACAATAAAGAAGTCTTCAAACACATAACTAATAAGATACACATTACAAACACCGTAGACCAGATACCAGACGGTCGTGATATCCTAACAAACAATAACAAAGAAATGCCTTCCCTTACTAAGCAAGGATTTCGATTCAGTGTCACTACCGCAAAAGAGGGGCCTTCTGCTCTACTATCCTGTCTCCATCTATATTGATTAGGAACGTAGAATAGTATTACTGTCCTCCAGCAGAGAACCTCGTCATGGACCATCAGGTCTTCTGTTATCTGTCCTTCCCATGTGCTGTCCTGTAGCAGATAACCTCATGAAACATCGGGTTTTCTTTCATCTGTCCTTCCTATGTACTCCCACGTACACCCTTTCCCTTTCTCCCTTCTTATTCCTTTTCCCATCTCCACTCCCTCCTCCCTTCCTTTCCTCTAGCCCTTCCCTCCTTCCCCTTCGCCATCACTCCCCAGCCAGCAAGAGGAAACGAGTAAAATGGCCACAATATTCTGTCTTCTCTTTTTGCCCCCTCAGGCCGTTTCCGGTTGCCATAGACCCGCCCTTACTCCCGCGCCGGGGCCACGCAGGGCCATGCAGGGCCACATGGGAGCCACATAGGGCCACTCGGAGGTATAGACTGGTAGCGAGAGATACATAGGGCCATTTTGGCCACATACTATCCCACATGGCCACTCTGGGCCATTCCTACTCAGGGCCGCCTGAAGACAAAGTCACAAGTCAGATAACTGAAGATGTGGAGAGAGTCTGAGGGAACTCGAGACCTGGAGAGAGTGAAAGATAAGGAAGGATATGGGAAGACTGAAACTTCAGAGATGTAAACAGATTGTAAGATAACGGAAGATTTGAAGAGACTGAACTAACCGATGATGAAAAGCCTGGAGGATATCTAGAGATAGAAAGAGACTGGGATGAGAGGAGTTATAAAGAGACCAAGATGACTGGAAGTAAACTTCTTTCGTTTAACCTGATGTTATCACTGATTATCAGGTAACTAAAGGAACTTTTCCATTGCTCCTTTATTAATTACACTTGCGTTAATTACTTTTGAATATTCTAAGTACAAGTGCAATCAAGCAACAACTTTAAGTCTCTAATGGCTTATGAGAACGTTTCTTTAAAGGTTAAATTCACGTCTAATACAGAACAAATTACTAAATGATTATTCACCAAATTTCAAGTACAAATAAGGTTTACTTTCACATGTGAAGTTAAGAGAGTTCACGTGCGATTAGCAGACAAATTCAGGACTGATTTGCGAATCACTATTCATGTCTTGAGACTCAAGTGTGAATAATTGGTGAGTACCCAAGGGATGGTGAGTGATTAGCATGGGTAACTGTCCTCCTTGTTCACACGGCCCGAGGTGGACCCCAGGCGATCCTGGGGGGCTGGCGGAGCTAGGGGGGATGGAAGGAGGAGGAGGAGGAAGAGGAGGGGAAAACAAGGGAGAAGAGGAGGCGTTAAGGAGAGGCAAACGTAAATGAGAGAAGAAGAAGAAGAAGAAGAAGAAGAAGAAGAAGAAGAAGAAGAAGAAGAAGAAGGAGGAGGAGGAGAGGAGAGGAGAAGAAGAAGAAGAAGAAGAAGAAGAAGAAGAAGAAGAAGAAGAAGAAGAAGGAGGATGAGGAGGAGGAGGAGAAGAAGAAGAAGAAGAAGAAGAAGAAGAAGAAGAAGAAGAAGAAGAAGAAGAAGAAGATGATGATGATGATGATGATGAAGAAGAGGAAGAAGAAGAAGAACAAGAAGAACAAGAAGAAGAAGAAGAAGACGAAGAAGATGAAGAAGAAGAAGCACATGGAGGAGCCGAGCTCTTGAAGATATGATCCAGAGGCAGAGGTTGTTGTACAGGTGGAGGAGGAGAACACAGAGACACAGAGAGAAAGGGAAGAGAGGAAGAAAATAATCCCAGGCTTATGTCAACCATGTGATAAACAAACGACCAAAGCGAAAGTAGACGCAGACATCCACGACGGATGGAGGTCAATCAACCTCAATCAAGCGCCCTCCAGCAGCCGCGCCATCAACCGATCCTCTGTCTCAACCACTGGATAATACCTGGCCGTCCGCCTCTCCACCACAGACTTAAGGAGGTAAGAAGGATATGCAGGTCCAGTAGGACACCTGGGATCTCGTTACTGCTCCACAAGTTGGCTCTGTAGGACCTTGGACGAGGAGGAGAAGGAGGAGGGAGTCCTGCTCCTTGTGAATGGCTGGAGGAGAGTTGGTAGCGTCCCTGATGGCAGGTGTGCTCTGATGTCCGTCCATCTGATGGTAATGGTTGGGGGGAAAGTTAGGAAGGTAGCTGAGGTGGAGGGACTGTGGTATGGAAGATGGTATCAGTGGATCGCTGTAGTGTAGGGATGGTATAAATGGCTTGCTGTCGTACAAGGATAGTATTAATAGGCTACTGTAGTTGGAATTTTCATTGGAAATGTCGCATGTGGATTCTAAGATTTACTTGGTGTTTAAGGTGATTGGCTTATAGTTTCTCATTAGTGCTAGTATATATGTAGTATCTCTCGTAATCTCCCGCATCGTGAAGCGTCTCCCACATTTCTTGTATCGCACACAAAAAATAAGAAATGTTTCATAGGTGTGGACACATCCCCTTCCCCCATTGTCTACAACCACTTCAAGTAAACCAGCAGACAACGTCCTCACTACACAGCCAACCTGACCCCGATATATAAACAACGACCACACCCCCACACCCTTAGCCACACCATACCACCTCATGCCCACCATACCCCACCATACTCCTACCATACCTTCACCACACCCCACCACACCCCAACATACCCCCACCATACCTTCACCACAACCACCACACCCCAATACACCCCAACAACACTCCACCATACCCCCACCATACCTTCACCACACCCCACCATACCCCCACCATACCACGAAGTTCCACCATTAGCCCAAATTTCAGATGGTGCCAATTACCCGTGGTCTTTACCCGTGATGCAATCCACGTCAGTCTTCATCTCAGGAGGTCCGACTCTGGTACCTACAGCCAGAAGGCTGGCTAGGGAGGTGTCTGTGGTTTCTATCCAAGGCACTGGGCTGGGAGGTTTTGTGGTTTCTCTTTAGGATTCTGAACTGTTTCTGCGGTTTCTGTCCTGGTAGTAGAGGACTGTTTTGCTTCAATAAAGACGGAATAAGTTCTCTATGGTTTCTTTAAAGTTGATAGAGAACGAAAATCTTATCACTAAAAGTTATCTAATAAAAGATCATAGCTATTAGTGCTTTCTGGTGGTTTCATCTTGGCGTTAGAAACCAAATTATGGAACGTGTGCGAATGTTAGAGGTTATTGTAGTTCCTACTTAGGAAGGGAAGAAACTCGGCTCAGACTGTCTTAATATCTACAGTGGTGTTTGTTTTCGTATCATAAATCTTACTATAAGTGTCTGTCTATGTGTTTGGAAACAAAATACAACTTTGCATTTTACGAATCCACAAAAGCTACACAAGTGTCCCATTTTTAACACAGCAGCCACCATCCCGCTGACTTGGTTCCTGTCTGATAAAGAGTCGCATTTCGCACCGCTGGTCAACGTGATCTGATAACCTACGGAATACAGAACTTGTGGTGTGTTTCTATAGACCTACTGTCCCATACGTATATACAGCGGACTCTGTATGCTTTGATGTGGCTTAAACAATGAAACGAAAATAGTTCTAAGTGATTTACGATACTTAAGGATAAGTGTGGAGAAGGACATGAAAGTATACTTGTGGGTTTACATTATACTTTGAAGTACATACAAATGTACTTATGGATGTTACATATGAATGTACTCATGGCTACTCAAGTGTGAAAAGGTACACAGAAAAGTACTTCTGGGCTTATAAGTGTCATGAGGGGTAACATAAGTGTGTCCATATGGAGTTATAAGTGTGTAAGTGTGTACACACACCAGCAGTACCTATATGTTTGGATGGGTCCCTTCATAGCCCATCTTGATATATAGCTAGTTATAGTGCCTGAGTTATAGACATAGCAGTTATAGCTGTTTATAACACCTGGGTTATAGCAGTTATAGCTGTTTATAACACCTGGGTTATAGACATAAGAGAGCGGGAGCAGAGAGGGAGTCAGACGGAGTGTCTCATTCAGTACTGGTTACCCAAGCAGGGGTTCGATCTCCAAGAAAGAGTTCGAGCCCCAAGTAAGGGTTCGATCCCTTAGCACATGACTGTTTCCCTCCAACTGTTCCTTCCTCGAACACTCATTTCCAACACTTTCCTGCACTTCAACAACTATAAATCACAAGTAGACAAATGCTATTCCAGAATTAGAAAACATACTTATATTACAAAGTCTTCATCCTTTCTTCTCTTCAGACATTTACTTTCCCTGCAGAGTACCATGATTAAACGTCAGGTTTTGGTAATATTTTCATTCAAGCTTTCCTATAGAATTTCCCTGGTAGTATATCCTGTGCATATCACCTCGTTCTCCATCTTAGCTATTTACATGCAGGCTGTTGAGCCGTAGGGAGCGGTGGATGGCGAGATGTTTACGGCTCAACTATCCTGCCTCTTTCTCCAACACATTAGGAACTATTAGGACACTATTACTGTCCTCCAGCAGACAACCTGGTGCACGAACCATCAGGTCTGGTAGAGCCTGTCCTCCCCACGTGACCTGGCTGTGGCCTGTGACCTGCTGACTCGCTCATGGAGTCAGGTCATGCGTGCCTCTCAGGTGGTCCTCTGGGTTATGTGGGGTCTCGTCCTCGTTACGATCCATATCTACCGCTGGCATCACTCTCCCTTCCTCTCTCTCTCTCTCTCTCTCTCTCTCTCTCTCTCTCTCTCTCTCTCTCTCTCTCTCTCTCTCTCTCTCTCTCTCTCTCTCTCTCTCTCTCTCTCTCTCTCTCTCATCCCTGCCCTTATCATAGTTACTGGTTTTTACTATGTACCACCCACTTGTGATCCTCACTCGTTACACATCTCGTATCTTTCTTCTTTCACTTGTTGTGTTGTGTCTTTTTAAAACAGTTCCTTATTTTTCTATCTTTCTTTTTCTCGTTCTTTCTGTTCATTTTGTTCTTGTGCGATGGTCTCTGTGGACCTATTTTTTATTGTCAATTTCTACTGCTACTTTAAGTCTCTAACTTATTTTCTTTAATTCTAATCATTTTTCACTTCATTTATCTGAGACTTTCCTAAACTGTTTAATCAACAACAACCCAATAGCTGTGTATCCCACAGGCAAACAGATACCCTGCTTCCACAACCACATTAACAACTCTAGCACAACCAAAACTATTATGTATCTCCTGAAAGCAACGGACACGAAAACAAGCACATATAATTTCACCAGAAACTACCAAGAAAAACAGCAAAGCAACACCAGGAGAAATGCGCCACCATTCCCCCCCTCTGCCGCCCCAGCAACCATACTAGCTAATCCTACAGTATCTGTCATACTGTAGAGGCTGTAGTGACACCAGATGGGTACCAGGAGAACGCTTTGTAGAGCTATAAGACACGTCCATCCTGGGAAACACTGTATGTGGCCATAAAACACGTCCATCCTGGGATATGTCTCTGCATACAATTCTCCTGACGGAGAAGCCCAGCTGCTCCTGCTCTGGTACAGGCCACGACCAAATGTTGTTGTAGATGGTTTGTCTGTCTACAAAAAAAGAATCAAATATGCGCATCTAATTCGCTCTTAGAATGAGCTATAACATGTAGAGGAACCCACACCAACACACACCGCCCACGACAAACGCACGGGGCCCACACTAACGCACCAGACCCACGCCAACGCTCGGGGCCCACACTAACGCACCAGACCCACGCCAACGCACGGGGCCCACACTAACGCACCAGGCCCACGCCAACGCACGGGGCCCACACTCACGCACCAGGCCCACGCCAACGCACGGGGCCCACACTAACGCACCAAACCCACGCCGACACACGGAGCCCACGCCAACGCATGGAAGAACTAGTGTTTAATTACGGGTCGTGTAGCAGCGACGGGAGTGTCGTTTGCACTATGGATAACTCTTTGATATGTAACCCCAGCATTTGGCCTGGCCGGGGAGGGACGCGGCTCCACTTTGATTCAGGTCGGCCGAGCTTTGATGAGTGCTGCCGCCGCTCACACTGGCCTGTATTCTATTGAACGATTTAGTGCAAGTCATGTTTTTGCTTATGCTTTTGTTTGCTCATTTTGTGAGCCTTTTATTTGTTGGGTGTCTTGTTTTATGGAATATTTCAGTGTTTCGACGTAAGAGATCATGTGGTTTAAAGATTTTATTTGTTTTGAGATTTTAATTGACGAATTTATTTCTTTATACTCGTGTTTGTTTATATCTGTCTTTGTTTATACTTGCTCTAGTTAATGTTTCCTGTGGTTCTTCATCAACCCTTGGGGTAAGCTTAGGTCATTGACTTCGGTCCAGTCATACGAGTACACTTCAAATATCAGGAGTCTGACTGACTTTACTTCATTGATATATCTCTTCACACATACTCATATGTAGGTCTCTCTCTCTCTCTCTCTCTCTCTCTCTCTCTCTCTCTCTCTCTCTCTCTCTCTCTCTCTCTCTCTCTCTCTCTCTCTCTCTCTCTCTCTGCCCTGGAACATTACCTCCTCCTCAACAGCTCACTGTAAGAGCCTCCAAGACAGCCGCCAACTTACTTTACCCTACACGTTAATCTTGGAGTTTTCTTGGCCAACCTCGGTGCATCTGTATGACATATGCAAATGAGGTGGTGGAACCGGGCAAGATCCGGCCCGTAGCGGAACTGCAGCGTCCTTCCCTCTACCATTATGTAAATACAGAGTGTATGTATGGGTTATTGCCAGTACATCATGGTGGTGTAGCCTCCAACCTGCCAAGAATGTGTCGTATTTCTGGGTTGTTATTGTCTCAAAGGTAATCTTCCCGTATTTCTGAGACAATTCAACAATCATTTTTTCTTCTTCTTATTGTAGAATAATGTGTGTCGTCTTGCTAGTTCTGGCTCGTCTTCTTTACCGTCTTGTTCAGTATTTTCCAGACCATATCATCCATGATTCAAACAAAGATTCCGTAATTTATCATTTTTTTATTTCCCTGAATAAATGATCTCTCTCTCTCTCTCTCTCTCTCTCTCTCTCTCTCTCTCTCTCTCTCTCTCTCTCTCTCTCTCTCTCTCTCTCTCTCTCTCTCTCTCTCTCTCTCTCTCTCTCTCTCTCTCTCTCATTTTCAGCAACAGACATAGTGATGGAAAATTCTTTACTTCCATCAACATACCCATTATCAACTTATATTTCATTAATGTTAGTTTAAATAACTTTACTTACATTTCTCTGTTTTACTATATTTCTGTTTTTTCAACTTTCCGTATTTCCTATGACAGTGTTCACCTTTCATACGTTCCATCCTCCGTATCTTCACACGGGAAAACAGTGACTGTATTCATTATATTGTGTTTATGTTGCCTTGTATTGTATAGTATTTGTTTATCTTGTCTTGTATTATATAGTATTTGTTTTTGCATCATTCTTGATCTTAGATATGAAATATTGCTCATTTTGATTAGTTTGTCCTTTGCTTTTCATTACCCATCATTTTCTGGATTTGTATTCAGTTTTCCCCTACACATCTATTCCACGCGCTTCCAATGGATTTATTTCCTTAAGTTTCTTATACAATTCCTCCCTGACGCCCGTACTGACATATGACTTTATGCTAATGTGTTGACACTGGAGGCCTTGCTACCGTTCCTCAAGTGTTGTGATTGATCTTATATTCATCATCATTTGTTTTCGGTTATCATTTTGCTGTTCCTTCCCGTGATGTACTCCTGTATGAGGGATCAGGGAGTGACCTATTAGGTCAGGTCAGGGCCAGGTCACTTAGATTTTTTTATTTCAGTTTTTTGTGATTATAATTAATTATGTTAATATGCTAATTACTCGACTAATTACACGAATCTTAAGGTTATAAACAAAGATTGTCATTCAACACACGTACTATGCTGAAATTTTCAGGAAAATCTATTTTTTCAAAAAAATCAAGAAAAATCCTAGGCTATAGCCTTGGGTAATATTTTGCTCAGATTTTCAAGTTCTTCAGATTTTAATGAAACTCAGGGTATATGTGGTATTCTATATGGTGATTAAGGATATCGAGTCAAAAGACTGCATTTCGTAAAATTGAGCGCTTAACCACATATTTAATATTAATAATTAATTAAATTAAAATGCTAATTACTCGACTAATTACACGAATCTTAAGTTTATAACCAAAGATAGTCATTCAACACACGTACAAAGGATCTATGCTGAAATTTTCAGGAAAATCTATTTTTTCAAAAAAATCAAGAAAAATCCTAGGCTATAGCCTTGGGTAATATTTTGCTCAGATTTTCAAGTTCTTCAGATTTTAATGAAACTCAGGGTATATGTGGTATTCTATATGGTGATTAAGGATATCGAGTCAAAAGACTGCATTTCGTAAAATTGAGCGCTTAACCACATATTTAATATTAATTATAGTTAATTATATTAATATGCTAATTACTCGACTAATTACACGAATCTTAAGGTTATAACCAAAGATTGTCATTCAACACAAGTACAAGGATCTATGCTGAAATTTTCAGGAAAATCTATTTTTTCAAAAAAATCAAGAAAAATCCTAGGCTATAGCCTTGGGTAATATTTTGCTCAGATTTTCAAGTTCTTCAGATTTTAATGAAACTCAGGGTATATGTGGTATTCTATATGGTGATTAAGGATATCGAGTCAAAAGACTGCATTTCGTAAAATTGAGCGCTTAACCACATATTTAATATTAATTATAATTAATTATATTAATATGATAATTACTCGACTAATTACACGAATCTTAAGTTATAACCAAAGATTGTCATTCAACACATGTAAAAGGATCTATGCTGAAATTTTCAGGAAAATCTATTTTTTCAAAAAAAATCAAGAAAAATCCTAGGCCTTGGGTAATATTTTGCTCAGATTTTCAAGTTCTTCAGATTTTAATGAAACTCAGGGTATATGTGGTATTCTATATGGTGATTAAGGATATCGAGTCAAAAGACTGCATTTCGTAAAATTGAGCGCTTAACCACATATTTAATATTAATTATAATCAATTATATTAATATGCTAATTACTCAATTAATTACACAAATCTTAAGGTTATAACCAAAGATTGTCATTCAACGCACGTACAAGGATCTATGCTGAAATTTTCAGGAAAATCTATTTTTTCAAAAAAATCAAGAAAAATCCTAGCCTAGGGTTATATTTTGCTCAGATTTTCAAGTTCTTCAGATTTTAATGAAACTCAGGGTATATGTGGTATTCTATATGGTGATTAAGGATATCGAGTCAAAAGACTGCATTTCGTAAAATTGAGCGCTTAACCACATACTTAATATTAATTATAATCAATTATATTAATATGCTAATTACTCGACTAATTACACGAATCTTAAGGTTATAAGCAAAGATTGTCATTCAACACACGTACAAGGATCTATGCTGAAATTTTCAGGAAAATCTATTTTTTCAAAAAAATCAAGAAAAATCCTAGGCTATAGCCTAGGGTAATATTTTGCTCAGATTTTCAAGTTCTTCAGATTTTAATGAAACTCAGGGTATATGTGGTATTCTATATGGTGATTAAGGATATCGAGTCAAAAGCCTGCATTTCGTAAAATTGAGCGCTTAACCACATATTTAATATTAATTATAATTAATTATATTAATATGCTAATTACTCGACTAATTACACGAATCTTAAGGTTATAACCAAAGATTGTCATTCAACACACGTACAAGGATCTATGCTGAAATTTTCAGGAAAATCTATTTTTTCAAAAAAATCAAGAAAAATCCTAGGCTATAGCCTAGGGTAATATTTTGCTCAGATTTTCAAGTTCTTCAGATTTTAATGAAACTCAGGGTATATGTGGTATTCTATATGGTGATTAAGGATATCGAGTCAAAAGACTGCATTTCGTAAAATTGAGCGCTTAACCACATATTTAATATTAATTATAATTAATTATATTAATATGCTAATTACTCGACTAATTACACGAATCTTAAGGTTATAACCAAAGATTGTCATTCAACACACGTACAAGGATCTATGCTGAAATTTTCAGGAAAATCTATTTTTTCAAAAAAATCAAGAAAAATCCTAGGCTATAGCCTAGGGTAATATTTTGCTCAGATTTTCAAGTTCTTCAGATTTTAATGAAACTCAGGGTATATGTGGTATTCTATATGGTGATTAAGGATATCGAGTCAAAAGACTGCATTTCGTAAAATTGAGAGCTTAACCACATATTTAATATTAATTATAATTAATTATATTCATATAATAATTACTCGACTAATTACACGAATCTTAAGGTTATAACCAAAGATTGTCATTCAACACACGTACAAGGATCTATGCTGAAATTTTCAGGAAAATCTATTTTTTCAAAAAAATCAAGAAAAATCCTAGGCTATAGCCTAGGGTAATATTTTGCTCAGATTTTCAAGTTCTTCAGATTTTAATGAAACTCAGGGTATATGTGGTATTCTATATGGTGATTAAGGATATCGAGTCAAAAGACTGCATTTCGTAAAATTGAGCGCTTAACCACATATTTAATATTAATTATAATTAATTATATTAATATAATAATTACTCGACTAATTACACGAATCTTAAGGTTATAACCAAAGATTGTCATTCAACACACGTACAAGGATCTATGCTGAAATTTTCAGGAAAATCTATTTTTTCAAAAAAATCAAGAAAAATCCTAGGCTATAGCCTAGGGTAATATTTTGCTCAGATTTTCAAGTTCTTCAGATTTTAATGAAACTCAGGGTATATGTGGTATTCTATATGGTGATTAAGGATATCGAGTCAAAAGACTGCATTTCGTAAAATTGAGCGCTTAACCACATATTTAATATTAATTATAATTAATTATATTAATATGCTAATTACTCGACTAATTACACGAATCTTAAGGTTATAACCAAAGATTGTCATTCAACACACGTACAAGGATCTATGCTGAAATTTTCAGGAAAATCTATTTTTTCAAAAAAATCAAGAAAAATCCTAGGCTATAGCCTAGGGTAATATTTTGCTCAGATTTTCAAGTTCTTCAGATTTTAATGAAACTCAGGGTATATGTGGTATTCTATATGGTGATTAAGGATATCGAGTCAAAAGACTGCATTTCGTAAAATTGAGCGCTTAACCACATATTTAATATTAATTATAATTAATTATATTAATATGCTAATTACTCGACTAATTACACGAATCTTAAGGTTATAACCAAAGATTGTCATTCAACACACGTACAAGGATCTATGCTGAAATTTTCAGGAAAATCTATTTTTTCAAAAAAATCAAGAAAAATCCTAGGCTATAGCCTAGGGTAATATTTTGCTCAGATTTTCAAGTTCTTCAGATTTTAATGAAACTCAGGGTATATGTGGTATTCTATATGGTGATTAAGGATATCGAGTCAAAAGACTGCATTTCGTAAAATTGAGCGCTTAACCACATATTTAATATTAATTATAATTAATTATATTCATATACTAATTACTCGACTAATTACACGAATCTTAAGGTTATAACCAAAGATTGTCATTCAACACACGTACAAGGATCTATGCTGAAATTTTCAGGAAAATCTATTTTTTCAAAAAAATCAAGAAAAATCCTAGGCTATAGCCTTGGGTAATATTTTGCTCAGATTTTCAAGTTCTTCAGATTTTAATGAAACTCAGGGTATATGTGGTATTCTATATGGTGATTAAGGATATCGAGTCAAAAGACTGCATTTCGTAAAATTGAGAGCTTAACCACATATTTAATATTAATTATAATTAATTATATTAATATAATAATTACTCGACTAATTACACGAATCTTAAGGTTATAACCAAAGATTGTCATTCAACACACGTACAAGGATCTATGCTGAAATTTTCAGGAAAATCTATTTTTTCAAAAAAATCAAGAAAAATCCTAGGCTATAGCCTAGGGTAATATTTTGCTCAGATTTTCAAGTTCTTCAGATTTTAATGAAACTCAGGGTATATGTGGTATTCTATATGGTGATTAAGGATATCGAGTCAAAAGACTGCATTTCGTAAAATTGAGCGCTTAACCACATATTTAATATTAATTATAATTAATTATATTAATATGCTAATTACTCGACTAATTACACGAATCTTAAGGTTATAACCAAAGATTGTCATTCAACACACGTACAAGGATCTATGCTGAAATTTTCAGGAAAATCTATTTTTTCAAAAAAATCAAGAAAAATCCTAGGCTATAGCCTTGGGTAATATTTTGCTCAGATTTTCAAGTTCTTCAGATTTTAATGAAACTCAGGGTATATGTGGTATTCTATATGGTGATTAAGGATATCGAGTCAAAAGACTGCATTTCGTAAAATTGAGCGCTTAACCACATATTTAATATTAATCATAATTAATTATATTAATATAATAATTACTCGACTAATTACACGAATCTTAAGGTTATAACCAAAGATTGTCATTCAACACACGTACAAGGATCTATGCTGAAATTTTCAGGAAAATCTATTTTTTCAAAAAAATCAAGAAAAATCCTAGGCTATAGCCTTGGGTAATATTTTGCTCAGATTTTCAAGTTCTTCAGATTTTAATGAAACTCAGGGTATATGTGGTATTCTATATGGTGATTAAGGATATCGAGTCAAAAGACTGCATTTCGTAAAATTGAGCGCTTAACCACATATTTAATATTAATTATAATTAATTATATTAATATGCTAATTACTCGACTAATTACACGAATCTTAAGGTTATAACCAAAGATTGTCATTCAACACACGTACAAGGATCTATGCTGAAATTTTCAGGAAAATCTATTTTTTCAAAAAAATCAAGAAAAATCCTAGGCTATAGCCTGGGGTAATATTTTGCTCAGATTTTCAAGTTCTTCAGATTTTAATGAAACTCAGGGTATATGTGGTATTCTATATGGTGATTAAGGATATCGAGTCAAAAGACTGCATTTCGTAAAATTGAGCGCTTAACCACATATTTAATATTAATTATAATTAATTATATTAATATACTAATTACTCGACTAATTACACGAATCTTAAGGTTATAACCAAAGATTGTCATTCAACACACGTACAAGGATCTATGCTGAAATTTTCAGGAAAATCTATTTTTTCAAAAAAATCAAGAAAAATCCTAGGCTATAGCCTAGGGTAATATTTTGCTCAGATTTTCAAGTTCTTCAGATTTTAATGAAACTCAGGGTATATGTGGTATTCTATATGGTGATTAAGGATATCGAGTCAAAAGACTGCATTTCGTAAAATTGAGCGCTTAACCACATATTTAATATTAATTATAATTAATTATATTAATATACTAATTACTCGACTAATTACACGAATCTTAAGGTTATAACCAAAGATTGTCATTCAACACACGTACAAGGATCTATGCTGAAATTTTCAGGAAAATCTATTTTTTCAAAAAAATCAAGAAAAATCCTAGGCTATAGCCTAGGGTAATATTTTGCTCAGATTTTCAAGTTCTTCAGATTTTAATGAAACTCAGGGTATATGTGGTATTCTATATGGTGATTAAGGATATCGAGTCAAAAGACTGCATTTCGTAAAATTGAGCGCTTAACCACATATTTAATATTAATTATAATTAATTATATTAATATAATAATTACTCGACTAATTACACGAATCTTAAGGTTATAACCAAAGATTGTCATTCAACACACGTACAAGGATCTATGCTGAAATTTTCAGGAAAATCTATTTTTTCAAAAAAATCAAGAAAAATCCTAGGCTATAGCCTAGGGTAATATTTTGCTCAGATTTTCAAGTTCTTCAGATTTTAATGAAACTCAGGGTATATGTGGTATTCTATATGGTGATTAAGGATATCGAGTCAAAAGACTGCATTTCGTAAAATTGAGCGCTTAACCACATATTTAATATTAATTATAATTAATTATATTAATATGCTAATTACTCGACTAATTACACGAATCTTAAGGTTATAACCAAAGATTGTCATTCAACACACGTACAAGGATCTATGCTGAAATTTTCAGGAAAATCTATTTTTTCAAAAAAATCAAGAAAAATCCTAGGCTATAGCCTAGGGTAATATTTTGCTCAGATTTTCAAGTTCTTCAGATTTTAATGAAACTCAGGGTATATGTGGTATTCTATATGGTGATTAAGGATATCGAGTCAAAAGACTGCATTTCGTAAAATTGAGCGCTTAACCACATATTTAATATTAATTATAATTAATTATATTAATATGATAATTACTCGACTAATTACACGAATCTTAAGGTTATAACCAAAGATTGTCATTCAACACACGTACAAGGATCTATGCTGAAATTTTCAGGAAAATCTATTTTTTCAAAAAAATCAAGAAAAATCCTAGGCTATAGCCTTGGGTAATATTTTGCTCAGATTTTCAAGTTCTTCAGATTTTAATGAAACTCAGGGTATATGTGGTATTCTATATGGTGATTAAGGATATCGAGTCAAAAGACTGCATTTCGTAAAATTGAGCGCTTAACCACATATTTAATATTAATTATAATTAATTATATTAATATGCTAATTACTCGACTAATTACACGAATCTTAAGGTTATAACCAAAGATTGTCATTCAACACACGTACAAGGATCTATGCTGAAATTTTCAGGAAAATCTATTTTTTCAAAAAAATCAAGAAAAATCCTAGGCTATAGCCTAGGGTAATATTTTGCTCAGATTTTCAAGTTCTTCAGATTTTAATGAAACTCAGGGTATATGTGGTATTCTATATGGTGATTAAGGATATCGAGTCAAAAGACTGCATTTCGTAAAATTGAGCGCTTAACCACATATTTAATATTAATTATAATTAATTATATTAATATAATAATTACTCGACTAATTACACGAATCTTAAGGTTATAACCAAAGATTGTCATTCAACACACGTACAAGGATCTATGCTGAAATTTTCAGGAAAATCTATTTTTTCAAAAAAATCAAGAAAAATCCTAGGCTATAGCCTTGGGTAATATTTTGCTCAGATTTTCAAGTTCTTCAGATTTTAATGAAACTCAGGGTATATGTGGTATTCTATATGGTGATTAAGGATATCGAGTCAAAAGACTGCATTTCGTAAAATTGAGCGCTTAACCACATATTTAATATTAATTATAATTAATTATATTAATATACTAATTACTCGACTAATTACACGAATCTTAAGGTTATAACCAAAGATTGTCATTCAACACACGTACAAGGATCTATGCTGAAATTTTCAGGAAAATCTATTTTTTCAAAAAAATCAAGAAAAATCCTAGGCTATAGCCTTGGGTAATATTTTGCTCAGATTTTCAAGTTCTTCAGATTTTAATGAAACTCAGGGTATATGTGGTATTCTATATGGTGATTAAGGATATCGAGTCAAAAGACTGCATTTCGTAAAATTGAGCGCTTAACCACATATTTAATATTAATTATAATTAATTATATTAATATGCTAATTACTCGACTAATTACACGAATCTTAAGGTTATAACCAAAGATTGTCATTCAACACACGTACAAGGATCTATGCTGAAATTTTCAGGAAAATCTATTTTTTCAAAAAAATCAAGAAAAATCCTAGGCTATAGCCTTGGGTAATATTTTGCTCAGATTTTCAAGTTCTTCAGATTTTAATGAAACTCAGGGTATATGTGGTATTCTATATGGTGATTAAGGATATCGAGTCAAAAGACTGCATTTCGTAAAATTGAGCGCTTAACCACATATTTAATATTAATTATAATTAATTATATTAATATGCTAATTACTCGACTAATTACACGAATCTTAAGGTTATAACCAAAGATTGTCATTCAACACACGTACAAGGATCTATGCTGAAATTTTCAGGAAAATCTATTTTTTCAAAAAAATCAAGAAAAATCCTAGGCTATA
The DNA here is from genome assembly GCF_036320965.1 of Panulirus ornatus. Lineage (NCBI taxonomy): Eukaryota > Metazoa > Arthropoda > Malacostraca > Decapoda > Palinuridae > Panulirus > Panulirus ornatus. The sequence continues at coordinate 11,077,500 of NC_092279.1, forward strand.
GCCTAGGGTAATATTTTGCTCAGATTTTCAAGTTCTTCAGATTTTAATGAAACTCAGGGTATATGTGGTATTCTATATGGTGATTAAGGATATCGAGTCAAAAGACTGCATTTCGTAAAATTGAGCGCTTAACCACATATTTAATATTAATTATAATTAATTATATTAATATGCTAATTACTCGACTAATTACACGAATCTTAAGGTTATAACCAAAGATTGTCATTCAACACACGTACAAGGATCTATGCTGAAATTTTCAGGAAAATCTATTTTTTCAAAAAAATCAAGAAAAATCCTAGGCTATAGCCTAGGGTAATATTTTGCTCAGATTTTCAAGTTCTTCAGATTTTAATGAAACTCAGGGTATATGTGGTATTCTATATGGTGATTAAGGATATCGAGTCAAAAGACTGCATTTCGTAAAATTGAGCGCTTAACCACATATTTAATATTAATTATAATTAATTATATTAATATGCTAATTACTCGACTAATTACACAAATCTTAAGGTTATAACCAAAGATTGTCATTCAACACACGTACAAGGATCTATGCTGAAATTTTCAGGAAAATCTATTTTTTCAAAAAAATCAAGAAAAATCCTAGGCTATAGCCTAGGGTAATATTTTGCTCAGATTTTCAAGTTCTTCAGATTTTAATGAAACTCAGGGTATATGTGGTATTCTATATGGTGATTAAGGATATCGAGTCAAAAGACTGCATTTCGTAAAATTGAGCGCTTAACCACATATTTAATATTAATTATAATTAATTATATTAATATGCTAATTACTCGACTAATTACACGAATCTTAAGGTTATAACCAAAGATTGTCATTCAACACACGTACAAGGATCTATGCTGAAATTTTCAGGAAAATCTATTTTTTCAAAAAAATCAAGAAAAATCCTAGGCTATAGCCTTGGGTAATATTTTGCTCAGATTTTCAAGTTCTTCAGATTTTAATGAAACTCAGGGTATATGTGGTATTCTATATGGTGATTAAGGATATCGAGTCAAAAGACTGCATTTCGTAAAATTGAGCGCTTAACCACA
>NC_092279.1:11078660-11086160 GCF_036320965.1 Panulirus ornatus
AAAAAAATCAAGAAAAATCCTAGCTATAGCCAGGGTAAAAATTTTGCTCAGATTTTCAAGTTCTTCAGATTTTAATAACTCAGGGGAATGTGGTATTCTATATGGTGATTAAGGATATCGAGTCAAAAGACTGCATTCGTAAAATTGAGAGCTTAACCACATATTTAAAATTAAATAAAATTAATTATATTTATATAATAAAATTTCTCGACTAATTACACGAATCTTAAGGTTATAACCAAAGATTGTCATCAAAACACGACAAGGATCTATCTGAAATTTTCAGGAAAATCATATTTTTCAAAAAAAATCAAGAAAAATCCTAGCTATAGCCTTTGGGTTTAAAATTTTGCTCAGATTTTCAAGTTTTCAGATTTTAATGCAAAATCAGGGTATATTGGTATTCTATATGGTGATTAAGGATATCGAGTCAAAAAACCTTTCATTTCGTTAAAATTAGCGCTTAACCACATATTTAATATTAATTATAATTAATTATATTAATATGCTAATTACTCAATTAATTACACAAATCTTAAGGTTATAACCAAAGATTGTCATTCAACGCACGTACAAGGATCTATGCTGAAATTTTCAGGAAAATCTATTTTTTCAAAAAAATCAAGAAAAATCCTAGGCTATAGCCTAGGGTTATATTATGCTCAGATTTTCAAGTTCTTCAGATTTTAATGAAACTCAGGGTATATGTGGTATTCTATATGGTGATTAAGGATATCGAGTCAAAAGACTGCATTTCGTAAAATTGAGCGCTTAACCACATACTTAATATTAATTATAATCAATTATATTAATATGCTAATTACTCGACTAATTACACGAATCTTAAGGTTATAAGCAAAGATTGTCATTCAACGCACGTACAAGGATCTATGCTGAAATTTTCAGGAAAATCTATTTTTTCATAAAAATCAAGAAAAATCCTAGGCTATAGCCTAGGGTTATATTTTGCTCAGATTTTCAAGTTCTTCAGATTTTAATGAAACTCAGGGTATATGTGGTATTCTATATGGTGATTAAGGATATCGAGTCAAAAGACTGCATTTCGTAAAATTGAGCGCTTAACCACATATCTAATATTAATTATAATTAATTATATTAATAAGCTAATTACTCGACTAATTACACGAATCTTAAGGTTATAACCAAAGATTGTCATTCAACACACGTACAAGGATCTATGCTGAAATTTTCAGGAAAATCTATTTTTTCAAAAAAATCAAGAAAAATCCTAGGCTATAGCCTAGGGTATATTTTGCTCAGATTTTCAAGTTCTTCAGATTTTAATGAAACTCAGGGTATATGTGGTATTCTATATGGTGATTAAGGATATCGAGTCAAAAGACTGCATTTCGTAAAATTGAGCGCTTAACCACATATTTAATATTAATTATAATTAATTATATTAATATACTAATTACTCGACTAATTACACGAATCTTAAGGTTATAACCAAAGATTGTCATTCAACACACGTACAAGGATCTATGCTGAAATTTTCAGGAAAATCTATTTTTTCAAAAAAATCAAGAAAAATCCTAGGCTATAGCCTAGGGTAATATTTTGCTCAGATTTTCAAGTTCTTCAGATTTTAATGAAACTCAGGGTATATGTGGTATTCTATATGGTGATTAAGGATATCGAGTCAAAAGACTGCATTTCGTAAAATTGAGCGCTTAACCACATATCTAATATTAATTATAATTAATTATATTAATATAATAATTACTCGACTAATTACACGAATCTTAAGGTTATAACCAAAGATTGTCATTCAACACACGTACAAGGATCTATGCTGAAATTTTCAGGAAAATCTATTTTTTCAAAAAAATCAAGAAAAATCCTAGGCTATAGCCTAGGGTAATATTTTGCTCAGATTTTCAAGTTCTTCAGATTTTAATGAAACTCAGGGTATATGTGGTATTCTATATGGTGATTAAGGATATCGAGTCAAAAGACTGCATTTCGTAAAATTGAGAGCTTAACCACAGATTTAATATTAATTATAATTAATTATATTAATATGCTATTTACTCGACTAATTACACGAATCTTAAGGTTATAACCAAAGATAGTCATTCAACACACGTTCCAGGATCTATGCTGAAATTTTCAGGAAAATCTATTTTTTTCAAAAAAATCAAGAAAAATCCTAGGCTATAGCTTGGGTAATATTTTGCTCAGATTTTCAAGTTCTTCAGATTTTAATGAAACTCAGGGTATATGTGGTATTCTATATGGTGATTAAGGATATCGAGTCAAAAGACTGCATTTCGTAAAATTGAGAGCTTAACCACATATTTAATATTAAATAAAATTAATTATATTCATATAATAATTACTCGACTAATTACACGAATCTTAAGGTTATAACCAAAGATTGTCATTCAACACACGTACAAGGATCTATGCTGAAATTTTCAGGAAAATCTATTTTTTCAAAAAATTCAAGAAAAATCCTAGGCTATAGCCTTGGGTAATATTTTGCTCAGATTTTCAAGTTCTTCAGATTTTAATGAAACTCAGGGTATATGTGGTATTCTATATGGTGATTAAGGATATCGAGTCAAAAGACTGCATTTCGTAAAATTGAGCGCTTAACCACCTATTTCATATTAATTATAATTAATTATATTAATATGCTAATTACTCAATTAATTACACAAATCTTAAGGTTATAACCAAAGATTGTCATTCAACACACGTACAAGGATCTATGCTGAAATTTTCAGGAAAATCTATTTTTTTCAAAAAAATCAACAAAAATCCTAGGCTATAGCCTAGGGTAATATTTTGCTCAGATTTTTAAGTTCTTCAGATTTTAATGAAACTCAGGGTATATGTGGTATTCTATATGGTGATTAAGGATATCGAGTCAAAAGACTGCATTTCGTAAAATTGAGCGCTTAACCACATATTTAATATTATTTATAATTAATTATATTCATATAATAATTACTCGACTAATTACACGAATCTTAAGGTTATAACCAAAGATTGTCATTCAACACACGTACAAGGATCTATGCTGAAATTTTCAGGAAAATCTATTTTTTCAAAAAAATCAAGAAAAATCCTAGGCTATAGCCTTGGGTAATATTTTGCTCAGATTTTCAAGTTCTTCAGATTTTAATGCAACTCAGGGTATATGTGGTATTCTATATGGTGATTAAGGATATCGAGTCAAAAGCCTGCATTTCGTAAAATTGAGCGCTTAACCACATATTTAATATTAATTATAATTAATTATATTAATATGCTAATTACTCGACTAATTACACGAATCTTAAGGTTATAACCAAAGATTGTCATTCAACACAAGTACAAGGATCTATGCTGAAATTTTCAGGAAAATCTATTTTTTAAAAAAAATCAAGAAAAATCCTAGGGTAATATTTTGCTCAGATTTTCAGGTTCTTCAGATTTTAATGAAACTCAGGGTATATGTGGTATTCTATATGGTGATTAAGGATATCGAGTCAAAAGACTGCATTTCGTAGAATTGAGCGCTTAACCACATATTTAATATTAATTATAATTAATTATATTAATATGCTATTTACTCGACTAATTACACGAATCTTAAGGTTATAACCAAAGATTGTCATTCAACACACGTAAAAGGATCTATTCTGAAATTTTCAGGAAAATCTATTTTTTCAAAAAAATCAAGAAAAATCCTATTTTTGCATGGGTTTTCAGAAAAGAAGAGTGAATGTTGGAGTGAAGAGGGTGGTGAGAGTAAGTGAGCTTGAGAAGGAGACCTGTGTGAGGAAGTACCAGGAGAGAGTACAGAATGGAAAAAGGTGAGAACAATGGAAGTAAGGGGAGTGGGGGAGGAATGGGATGTATTTAGGGAATCAGTGATGGATTGCGCAAAAGATGCTTGTGGCATGAGAAGAGTGGGAGTTGGGTTGATTAGAAAGGGTAGTGAGTGGTAGGATGAAGAAGTAAGAGTATTAGTGAAAGAGAAGAGAGAGGCATTTGGACGATTTTTGCAGGGAAAAAATGCAATTGAGTGGGAGATGTGTAAAAGAAAGACAGGAGGTCAAGAGAAAGGTGCAAGAGGTGAAAAAAAGGGCAAATGAGAGTTGGGGTGAGAGAGTATCATTAAATTTTAGGGAGAATAAAAAGATGTTCTGGAAGGAGGTAAATAAAGTGCGTAAGACAAGGGAGCAAATGGGAACTTCAGTGAAGGGCGCAAATGGGGAGGTGATAACAAGTAGTGGTGATGTGAGAAGGAGATGGAGTGAGTATTTCGAAGGTTTGTTAAATGTGTTTGATGATAGAGTGGCAGATATAGGGTGTTTTGGTCGAGGTGGTGTGCAAAGTGAGAGGGTTAGGGAAAATGATTTGGTAAACAGAGAAGAGGTAGTAAAAGCTTTGCGGAAGATGAAAGCCGGCAAGGCAGCAGGTTTGGATGGTATTGCAGTGGAATTTATTAAAAAAGGGGGTGACTGTATTGTTGACTGGTTGGTAAGGTTATTTAATGTATGTATGACTCATGGTGAGGTGCCTGAGGATTGGCGGAATGCGTGCATAGTGCCATTGTACAAAGGCAAAGGGGATAAGAGTGAGTGCTCAAATTACAGAGGTATAAGTTTGTTGAGTATTCCTGGTAAATTATATGGGAGGGTATTGATTGAGAGGGTGAAGGCATGTACAGAGCATCAGATTGGGGAAGAGCAGTGTGGTTTCAGAAGTGGTAGAGGATGTGTGGATCAGGTGTTTGCTTTGAAGAATGTATGTGAGAAATACTTAGAAAAGCAAATGGATTTGTATGTAGCATTTATGGATCTGGAGAAGGCATATGATAGAGTTGATAGAGATGCTCTGTGGAAGGTATTAAGAATATATGGTGTGGGAGGAAAGTTGTTAGAAGCAGTGAAAAGTTTTTATCGAGGATGTAAGGCATGTGTACGTGTAGGAAGAGAGGAAAGTGATTGGTTCTCAGTGAATGTAGGTTTGCGGCAGGGTTGTGTGATGTCTCCATGGTTGTTTAATTTGTTTATGGATGGGGTTGTTAGGGAGGTAAATGCAAGAGTTTTGGAAAGAGGGGCAAGTATGAAGTCTGTTGGGGATGAGAGAGCTTGGGAAGTGAGTCAGTTGTTGTTCGCTGATGACACAGCGCTGGTGGCTGATTCATGTGAGAAACTGCAGAAGCTGGTGACTGAGTTTGGTAAAGTGTGTGGAAGAAGAAAGTTAAGAGTAAATGTGAATAAGAGCAAGGTTATTAGGTACAGTAGGGTTGAGGGTCAAGTCAATTGGGAGGTGAGTTTGAATGGAGAAAAACTGGAGGAAGTGAAGTGTTTTAGATATCTGGGAGTGGATCTGGCAGCGGATGGAACCATGGAAGCGGAAATGGATCATAGGGTGGGGGAGGGGGCGAAAATTCTGGGGGCCTTGAAGAATGTGTGGAAGTCGAGAACATTATCTCGGAAAGCAAAAATGGGTATGTTTGAAGGAATAGTGGTTCCAACAATGTTGTATGGTTGCGAGGCGTGGGCTATGGATAGAGTTGTGCGCAGGAGGATGGATGTGCTGGAAATGAGATGTTTGAGGACAATGTGTGGTGTGAGGTGGTTTGATCGAGTGAGTAACGTAAGGGTAAGAGAGATGTGTGGAAATAAAAAGAGCGTGGTTGAGAGAGCAGAAGAGGGTGTTTTGAAGTGGTTTGGGCACATGGAGAGGATGAGTGAGGAAAGATTGACCAAGAGGATATATGTGTCGGAGGTGGAGGGAACAAGGAGAAGAGGGAGACCAAATTGGAGGTTGAAAGATGGAGTGAAAAAGATTTTGTGTGATCGGGGCCTGAACATGCAGGAGGGTGAAAGGAGGGCAAGGAATAGAGTGAATTGGAGCGATGTGGTATACCGGGGCTGACGTGCTGTCAGTGGATTGAATCAAGGCATGTGAAGCGTCTGGGGTAAACCATGGAAAGCTGTGTAGGTATGTATATTTGCGTGTGTGGACGTATGTATATACATGTGTATGGGGGGGGGTTGGGCCATTTCTTTCGTCTGTTTCCTTGCGCTACCTCGCAAACGCGGGAGACAGCAACAAAGTATAAAAAAAAAAAAAAAAAAATTTCGCTACAGTTTCCGCCCATGCCATGCGCCAGTAAGCCCCTCTGTCTCTGCGTATGCCTGTGTGTAGTCGTCTCTCCGGCCATCACAATAGGTCAGGGGTCGTCACCAGGGACCTGGCTATTAGATTACGACTCAGGTCACGCGGGGAAGCGGGGTTGGGTCAGCCACCTGGGTCACGACTCCCACACCCCGCCCACCCTCCCCTAGCCCCTTCCTCTGTCCACTGTTGACCTTTCTCATTCGTCACCTGACCTCCCCCCCCCCCCCCCGCCTCGATGATTCTCCAGGATTCTAAAGGAATCTTCTGTGATTCTGTGGCATGAAAATTCTAAGTCTTCATGATTCTACAGGTCTACAGCCTTGTGTTGACTTGTGAGATTCTGATTCTCAGCCATTCCTCGTTCGCCACCTCGCTTGCCTCCCTGAACAGTTTGGTATGGTGCCTCGCCTTGCAGAACTAAGGGTCGTGCAGTATTCTCAGCGTCCTGCCATACTCCCAGAGGTCGTGCTGTCCTGGGTCGTACTGTCCTGCCAGACTAGCTGCCCACAGCGTCATAAGAAACATCTGACTTTAAATGTTACACAAGTCACCTCAAAAAAAAAAAAAAAAAAAAGAAAGCCAGAATCTATATATAAAAACAACGTTTTTTCTCCATGTGGGACAAAGAGTGATGCAGGTGTGTGGCAGAAACCTTAGCTACCCCTAGCGACCGCTCACCCCAGGCAGATAACTACACGTGGGGTTTCGACATGTGCCAGAAAACAGGACGTAGAAACCACATGTGAATCTAGCACAGATTAAGAGAGACATTGTGTTATGTTTGCTCCGTAACACAGGACGTGATTGGGATGCGACGGGGGGAGGGGGGTGGGATTGGCATATCTTTTTAAATTCCAGGATAGAAACTGAGACGTGTGTAGGAAGGTGGTGCCTGGTATTGTGTTATGGTCACTACAGTAACAACCACCAACACAACCAGTAGCTATTATCTCTCTCCCTACCACAACCATAATAATCACAACTATAATCACCAGAAAGCAATCAAAATTACCACTATCATTATATCCACCAACCATCTCAATACGCATCGTCAGTCAACATCACAATCACCACAACTACTACAATCATTTGTCACTACCACCATCACCAGCATTTCAATAACAACCATCACCCCTCCAACACTACTATCACCAACAGCCCACCACAACCTCCAGCTACACCACCATAACCTGCAACAACAGTCACCGTTCTCTTCACAATAATCACCTACTCCAACCAACACCTACAACCACCACCCACAACACAAGCTTTTACCCCTTCCATATACCCCTACCATCCCCAACCTACAACCACAACCACCGCGTGCTCATGCCACCCGCAACCACAACC
>NC_092279.1:11091160-11131160 GCF_036320965.1 Panulirus ornatus
TGATAATAATAATAATAATAATAATGATAATAATGATAATAATGATAATAATGATAATAATGATAATAATGATAATAATAATAATAATGATAATAATGATAATAATGATAATAATAATAATAATAATGATAATAATAATAATAATGATAATAATGATAATAATGATAATAATGATAATAATAATAATAATGATAATAATGATAATAATAATAATAATAATAATAATGATAATAATGATAATAATGATAATAATGATAATAATGATAATAATGATAATAATAATAATAATGATAATAATAATAATAATAATAATGATAATAATAATAATAATGATAATAATGATAATAATAATAATAATAATGATAATAATGATAATAATGATAATAATGATAATAATAATAATAATGATAATAATGATAATAATAATAATAATAATAATGATAATAATGATAATAATGATAATAATAATAATAATGATAATAATAATAATAATAATGATAATAATAATAATAATGATAATAATGATAATAATGATAATAATGATAATAATGATAATAATGATAATAATGATAATAATGATAATAATGATAATAATGATAATAATGATAATAATGATAATAATAATAATAATAATAATGATAATAATGATAATAATAATAATAATAATAATGATAATAATGATAATAATGATAATAATGATAATAATGATAATAATGATAATAATGATAATAATGATAATAATGATAATAATGATAATAATGATAATAATGATAATAATGATAATAATGATAATAATGATAATAATGATAATAATGATAATAATGATAATAATGATAATAATGATAATAATGATAATAATGATAATAATAATAATAATGATAATAATGATAATAATGATAATAATGATAATAATGATAATAATGATAATAATGATAATAATGATAATAATGATAATAATGATAATAATGATAATAATGATAATAATGATAATAATGATAATAATGATAATAATGATAATAATAATAATAATGATAATAATGATAATAATGATAATAATGATAATAATAATAATAATAATGATAATAATAATAATAATAATAATAATAATGATAATAATGATAATACCCCTGTTTAACAGATGACGACTTCATAACAGATGATAAGTATGGCTTTCCTGTTTAACAGATGACAAACGGTATCACAGCTGTCAAAAAGAATGTGTTGCACATCTAACAGATGACAAACAGTTTCACAAAATAAAAACAATGGCTTTCCCGTTTGTAATGAAGAGAACGCCAGTGTGAGAGAGCAGTGTTGCCGGATGTAGGTTAAATATTTCCAATCTAGGAGGAAAAAATAGCTGGATATATGTATTTTTTAACTCTCATATGGAAGAGGAATATCAGCGCATATATATATATATATATATATATATATATATATATATATATATATATATATATATATATATATATCTTGTTCGTCGTTTCTCGCGCAGCATGTTAGCGCTAGAATCAAGTGAAGAACGTCCCCATTCACTCACATTCATTTTCTAACTCACATGCGTCATGACCCAAAATCAGAGCCCCTGTCCATAGGTAAACCCAACAGTCTTTTCCGTTGTTTTCTCCTGATCGTTTCATAAGCCTTTGTTCGGCCTACTGGCATCACGTCGTCCCTCATATAATACATTAATGTAATTCATTTTATCCCACTCAATTATCTCATCTTCGAATGTTCTAGGCCCGGCAACCCAAAGCCCCTTCACTTCCATCTCGTGCTTGTTTCCTCCTTCCCTTTGTAACCTCCACTTCTCTTTTCCTTCATCCTTTCCATATCTCTGAACCATTTACCACAACCTGGTCTGCTCTCTCTGCCACACTACACCTCCTCCCACACCTTTACCGTACTCTGTTATTAATCTCACCACACGTCACCCTGTCATTTCTCCTTCAACACATCCAACCTCTTCCTTTCTGCTGCGATTGAGTTCGATCCACACCTACACAAGACCGTCAGGACTACTTACCCTTCGTGCTTACCTATCTTTGCCCACACAAACACTGGCCTGTCCATCTAAACACTCCTTGATTCACGCTTAACCTAAACCTCCTCACCCATCCTTTGACTCATTCTTGCTGTCATGTCCTCTCTCAGGTACATATAGCACCCCACTTTCTCCAGGTCCTCACAGGTCATATACTCACACAGAGATTCTCCTGTGTCATCCCTCTGCTGCACTACCTTACTCTTGTTTACACCAACTCTCAATTTTCTGCTTTCACACACTTCTGAAGTGTCACCGCTTCTGAAGTGTCCGGCAGGAGTATGCCACCATTTGCGTAGATCCAGCTTCTTGATCCATGTAGGACTGTGTCAAATGCTTTCTGGCAGTCCAAGAAAAAACAGTATTCCCATCTCTTTGATCAAACACAGAGCTCACTCTCTCATAGTAGTCTGAAGGATTTTTAAACATGACCTCCTTCCCCTGACTCCGTGTTGTCGCCTTGCGCGCGCGCGCGCGTGTATGTGTGTGTGTGTGTGTGTGTGTGTGTGTGTGTGTGTGTGTGTGTAGGGCCACAACATAGCTGGGAAGTGATTATTTTTCGTCTTCATGTAATATGGAGTAGGCTTAATGGTGAGAGGTAATGGAGGCAAGACGCCAGTTAGGGAGGCGCCCTTAGGTTCACAAGCTCATGGAGAAGCAGTAGGATATTACGCACAGGATAATGTAGGAGGGAGAGAGACGTGTGATCCTCTAGGTCTCCATTAACTAATGGTTTCCTTTCCTTTCGTTGTAATGGTCTCTGGAAACTGTAACTCTGTCTCTGGACTACTGGTTTACACCTCCTTTGATCTGATGGTCTGTAAACCTTTAGTTTACACCTTTTCACTCAAGTGATCTCATTAAACTAATAGTTTACGTCTGTCAGCTCAAGAGAGAGGATATGAAGGAGCTGATGGACGACACAGAACACGATGGTAGACAGCAGTTCTTGGTAACTGAGGTCGTTGGTTCTGGAGTACTTGCTAATGAGGCTAACAATGACACCATGGTGCTAATTAATCAGTTAGTTACTTTGAGGTTGAAAATAAACAAGAGGATACTTTGTTGATGTTTGTTAGAGAGAGAGAGAGAGAGAGAGAGAGAGAGAGAGAGAGAGAGAGAGAGAGAGAGAGAGATGGTCGCCATGTTTGGTCGGGGCGGCTGTTTGAGTATTCAAATCATCTATGTTTATCAGAATTAATGGTTCGAATCCTGCATAAAGCTATAAAAACAAAGACAAAGAGTTCTCTCTCTCTCTCTCTCTCTCTCTCTCTCTCTCTCTCTCTCTCTCTCTCTCTCTCTCTCTCTCTCTCTCTCCCAAGATATCATCAAATAACACGCCATCATGCACAAGGGTCGTACCGTGATGCTGAAAGGTCGTACCGCACTGCTCAAGGGTCGTACCGTCACACTCAATACGTACTGTCGTGCTCAAAGGTCGTATCGTCGTCGTGTTGCAGACATAGCTGGTTGTTGCAAAGTTATCTACATGTTTAAAACTATGATACAACGGGCCTTTTTATTTTCGTCAGCGCAAATTACAGTAAAGTTTTGTATATTTCCACACGTGTGTTTTCCCTCACTCCTAGCTAGGGTTACGGGAGCAGCCAATGGTGGCAGGAGCATCAATATTATATGTGACTCGGGGGGGAGGGGGGTTAGTGGGGTTGAAATAGGGGAGGGAAATGGGTTGCTATTGCATGCAGGGGTATCCTATTGCATGTAGGGGTATCAGCCCAGGATGGAAGGGAGGAATAGATTTTAGGGAATGTTTCTTGGTTGAAGAACTTTCAGGACATGAGTTCGATTCCGCCAGTGTTCTAAACTGTTCTCAGATTGTCTTATTTTCATCGTTCCCTTTACCATTCTCCCCATTTTCTAAACCCCATTCCTACTGTCATCCAGTGTACATTTATCCCTCCTCACATGCACACCTTCCTGAGGACACCCTGTTGTCATAAACGTATTACGACTCATTGCACACCATTCCTCCCTAACCCACCTACAGTACACTCCCTCTCCCACACTCTCCCTCTTACATACACCCCTCTTCCACTGACCATCAGTAAGGGAGATCCAGCAAGGGCTGTCTCTCCTACATGATAACGTACAATAATTGTCTGTAAGTCTCGTCAAAGGATCTGTCTGTGGCACTGTACGTAAGAAAGGTTATATGTTGAACCTTTTGAGCACTACATTACCACCCTTGATCACGACGATATGACCCTTGACCACGACGATACGACCCTTGACTACGACGATACGACCCTTGACTACGACGATACGTACCGTCATGCTCGAGGGTCGTACCACTGTACCCATTGATCTAACAAAGCTTGCAATAGAATACGTACGTCCACGTACCACGACCACGCACTCTAAGACCGCACCTGGAACACACCTCAGGCAGTGTGGTGTTGACGTCATTGGCTCACATGCTATCTCCATCGCTCTTGTAACTACAGACTCGTGGTTCGAAGTACATAAGAAATAAGATACTCTCGTATATCTTAAACACAGGACTCCCAGACTATAATCCTACTATCCTCCAACACGCCTGGCCATTTCCCTCATCCTGCCCATCCCTCGCCGCCCTCATCCCCCTCCCTCATCCCTTAGCTATTACCCCCTGATCCCCCCCCCCCCCCCCGGGCGGGCGCGCTCGTCCGGACATCATAAGGAAACTCAGGAAGAAAAGTCGACGATGAAGAGGTTTGTCTGTGACGTCATTGGTGCCACCGCCTGGTAAGACGGTCTCAGGCGACACCAGGACGCATGACACGGTGCCAGGCCACACCAGGACGCATGACACGGTGCCAGGCGACATCAGGACGCATGACACGGTGCCAGGCGACACCAGGACGCATGACACGGTGCCAGGCCACACCAGGACGCATGACACGGTCTCAGGCGACACCAGGACGCATGACACGGTCTCAGGCGACACCAGGACGCATGACACGGTCTCAGGCGACACCAGGTCGCATGACACGGTGCCAGGCCACACCAGGACGCATGACACTGTGTCAGGATACATCAAGACGCGTGACACGGTGCCAAGAAACGCTGTATAACTAATGTATAACACTGTATAACCTCCATATAGCACTATATAACCCCTGTATAACACTGTAAAGCCCCTCGTAAAGAACTATAAAACACCTATATAACATTATATAACCCGTGTATAAATCTTTGTTACTCGCGTACAACACTTTATAACACTGTATCTCATGTATGACGATGTATCCCATACATGATACTGTATAATCCCTGTTCCGCTGCATAACCCCTGTATAACACTCTATCCCTCGTATAACATAACAAATCCCCTGTATAACAGAGTAACCCATGTATATCACTATATAACCCCCTGTATACCACTGTGTCCCCTGTATAACACTGTATGACCCCTGTGTAACACTGTATAACACTTGTGTAACACTGTATATTTCCTGTATAACACTACATAACCCCTGTTCAGCAATGTTTCTCCTGCATAACATTGTACAACCCCTGTGTAACCTTGTATAACCCTTGTATAACATTGTATATCCCTTGTATAACATTCTTTAACCCTGTATAATCTTGTATAACCCCTGTATACCATTGTATAACCCCTGCATAACATTGTATAACCCCCTCATAACACTATAAAGCCCCCCGTATGACAGTGTATAACATGGACGCCAAATCGTCTTCAGAATATCATACGTCATAAAACAAATTCTTCCTAATTATTTTTTTTTCTGACTGACATTATACATTACACACTCCGGACAACAGGGGTATATCGCTCAGCACTGTCATAGGGGAATTTCCGCGGTGATAACGTCTGGGAATAACGCACATGTGGTGTCCTCGTCATCATACTGTGTGTGATGATAACAGTTTCGGGTTAATTACTCACTCGTCTAATCATCTTGTTGTGGTTAGCATCGTCTACATCCTTGATCAGGGGGATGACCACGCAAGACGCGCCATCCTGACCTGCATGAGGCATGGCTGGCGGATGACGTGTGATAGACTGATAGATAGATAGATAGATAGATAGATAGATAGATAGATGGATGGATAGATAGATAGACAAGTGTGATACAAGTACATCATTATGCCATAGACCTCAAGTCGTCCTGGGGAAAGCAAGCCTGTACGTAACACATCCTAAGGAAAACAAACTTTAATCTGGACTGGTGTAAGAGATGTTCAACGCAGATAGCAACGGTGTGATGTGAATATTTCCTAACCACTGACTGTTGTTAGGCGGTTAATTGGGGTTAATTGCTTGAGGAGGATGACGTCAGCCAGAGGAAAGTCATTTTAGTTAAGAAAGAAGGTTGGTGTACACCCTTATGATGGTATCACATGAGGCATCACATGAGGCATCACATGAGGCATCACATGAGGCATCACATGAGGGAGGTTGGTGTACACCCTCATGATGGCATCACATGAGGGAGGCTGGTGTACACCCTCATGATGGCATCACATGAGGCATCACATGAGGCATCACATGAGGGAGGCTGGTGTACACCCTCATGATGGCATCACATGAGGCATCACATGAGGCATCACATGAGGGAGGCTGGTATACACCCTCATGATGGCATCACACGGAGCACATTTAATGGATTTATGAGCCGACTCCATCTGTGGGTCAACTGTTTCCTTGAATCTCTATTTAATGACTTAATATGAGGGTAAGGCTCTCTCTCTCTCTCTCTCTCTCTCTCTCTCTCTCTCTCTCTCTCTCTCTCTCTCTCTCTCTCTCTCTCTCTCTCTGCATCTTATATAAATCAGTCGTCATGGTAACTATCAGCTACAATCCTCGTCAAGGACAGTTCAGACTAATTAAGTCTAATTGGTAGTTACTCTTCCAACTAGTCTCTCCTCTGTCTACTGGCTTATCTCTCTCTTGGCTCTATCGTAAGGGGGGACAGACGGACAGACACACACACACACACACACACACACACACACACACACACACACACACACACACAGACGCACACACCCACCCACCCACCCACCCACCCACACACACACACACACACACACACACACACACACACACACACACACACACACCCACCCACCCACACACACACACACACACACACACAAACACACACACACACACACACACACACACACACACACACACACACACACACACACATACACAAAGAGAAAGAAAAGAAAGGGAAAACGACAGAAATATGTGAGCGACTAAGAAAATGAGAGATTGTGAGACATGAAGAAAGTCAAACTGACAGAAAGAGACATAGGGACGGAGAGACATTGAGACAGTGTATTTAGACAGACAGACTATGAGGAACATAAAGACAGAAAAAGAGAAATACACGAAGAGGAAGAGAGACATAGAACGAGACGACAAACCCAGAGAGAACATCACTGTTGTGTTCATTTTGTTCTCCAAATTATGTTCTTCGATCAGCCGAGGGGAAAAGAAGGTCCCATAGTTGAAAGAATGAAGAAAGACTTGACCAAACAGCATGAAGTGTGTGTGAACTGCCTCAGTGAGGAGAGGGATTGTCTTCTGAAGCAATGACTGTCTTCCCTGGACACCCCAGCCCAGGTAACAGGAGATTCAGGGGGTCAATGAGGGAGGGCAGGAGGTGGATGGGGAAAGAGAGGACAGAGATTGAGTTCGAAGAGAGAGTGAATGAAAGAGAGGGAGAGAGAGAGAGAGAGGGAGAGGGAGAGAGAGAGAGAGAGAGAGAGAGAGAGAGAGAGAGAGAGAGAGAGATAGAGAGAGACTTCTATTCTTACATTTGTATACAAAAGCAAAGGACACACACACACACACACACACACACACACACACACACACACACACACACACACACACTTCAGATCTTCAACAAGTGTTATGATCCGCTGAGCATCATGATAAAGGTGTCTCATGAAAGACAGGACATTCGACCCTTAAACTTTTTTGGCAACAACATGATCCTTCCTGGAATACACAACAATAATTACAGCACTCTCACAACGACAACATGATATAACACATCTTACAACCACCATAACATTTTCTTTTGAGTAGTCTAAAGTTTTTACAACCCGATAGGTGTTGGTTCCCTCGAGAGCTGAGTTGTGGATAAGAGCAGTTCTCCTGCGCTACGAGTCTGACAACAGGTTGATGCTGGTGTTTCTTGTAGGTCGAGGGTCACTCTACCTCCGGTGATCAATCCTCTCTCACTCAACCTCTCCAAAATCTTCGAAATTAACTCTTCTCCTCCGGCAACTATCGATGCTTTCAAATATCCTTCCATGAATGGTTGACCAACCTTCACACTTGTAGCTTCATGACTATCCCTGAGCCTCACTGGAACCTGACTTAAATACACATCCATCATTCTACCAGATGACTGGAAGTTTGCAGATGTATCACCCACATTCTACTTTACTATCCTGTCTCCGTCTACAGTGATGGGTGGGGAGGAACCTTCTACTTTACTATCCTGTCTCCATCTACAGTGGTGAGTGGGGAGGAACCTTCTACTTTGCTATCCTGTCTCCATCTACAGTGGTGGGTGGGGAGGAACCTTCTACTTTGTTATCCAGTCTCCATCCATATAGATAAGGAACGTAGAATACTATTACTGTCCTCCAGCAGATACCCTCGCCATAGACCATCAGGTCTTCTGTCATCTGTCCTCCTCAATGTTCTCTTTGAACCCCTACATTCTTCACTCTACCTCCTTATGTATCTACCGCCCTCTATATCTCCTGCGCCCTACCTCACCTGGCCTCGCAGGTCAAGATGGGTCGAGGGAGGTGGCCGACGGCCTTACATTCCCTCGGAGACCAATGGTTATTTGTATTTTGTTTGTTCTTGTCCAATAAAAACATCGGTGGAGGCTGCCATCCCAACAGAGGCCCTGGAACGTAATTGTGCTGGTGAGCCGTTTGAAAGGAGAACGTAATTAAACGATTGGAATTTTATTTGCAACAATCATTTGGTATTGAGTGGAGAGTCGTGCTCTCGCTAAAGCCAGAGAAATCGCGAGTTTTTTGTGTGTGTTTCTCGACTTGTGTTCCTTGCCACGTCTTGAAGGATTTCTTATATCAAACGGGGATGGGAATGGAAGACTTTAATTGCCTGGCGAGTGAAAGAGATGATTCTCTGTCATGGTGGAATTGTTTCAGCGGGTAACGGGTGAGTGTGTGGGGCTGGTTCAGGTGAGTGTGTGGGGTTGGTTCAGGTGAGTGTGTGGGGTTGGTTCAGGTGAGTGTGTGGGGTTGGTTCAGGTGAATGTGTGGGGTTGGTTTCGATGAGTGTGTGAGGTTAGTTGCAAAAAGTGTGTGTAGTCGGTTTGGAAGATTGTGTGGAGCTGGTTTGGGAGAGTGTGTGAAGCTGGCTTACGTGAGGTGTGGGGGTGGGAGAGGAAATTGTGGGGTTGGTTTAGGAGAGTACGTGTGTTGGGTCGGGTAGGTGTGTGCAGAGGTTTAGTGAGGTGAGCAGTTGGTTGGTTCTGAGAGAGAGAGAGGAGACGTAGGTGAAGAAGGAGAGAGAGAGAGAGAGAGAGAGAGAGAGAGAGAGAGAGAGAGAGAGAGAGAGAGAGGGGAGAGAGAGAGAGAGGGGGGGAGACACACACACACACACACACACACACACACACACACACACACACATCTGTCTCCTTACCAGATAATTACCATAATCACTCGTAGCTAGCACTCAGAGTACAATCTCCTGGGGTGCAGGGGAGACGTTGGGGTATGGGCTGGGGAACAGGACCTGGGGTGTGGGGCCAGTGTCTAGGGAGTGGGTTGAGGTGTGGGGCTGGGGAGTGTGGGCTGGGGCATGGAGCTGGGGAGAGTGGACTGGGATATGGGGGTATGGAGCTGGGGTATGGGGCTTGGGAAAGTGGGTTAGGATATGGAGCTGGGGTGTGGAAGTAGGGTGTGTTGCTGGGGTGTGGGGATGTGGTGTAAGAAGGTGTCATAAAGGCTGGGGATTACCTGGGCGTCGCCTCCCCAGCCGGAGAGGAAATGACAGGTGAAGCGAGTCTGGAACTGCCTCAGGCCTTCCCATACCGTGCTTTCCCATCTCCGTCTGACCTGAAGATGATGCTCTCTCTCTCTCTCTCTCTCTCTCTCTCTCTCTCTCTCTCTCTCTCTCTCTCTCTCTCTCTCTCTCTCTCTCTCTCTTTCTATATATATATATATATATATATATATATATATATATATATAGGATGGGGGAGGGGGCGAAAATTTTGGGAGCCTTGAAAAATGTGTGGAAGTCGAGAACATTATCTCGGAAAGCAAAAATGGGTATGTTTGAAGGAATAGTGGTTCCAACAATGTTGTATGGTTGCGAGGCGTGGGCTATGGATAGAGATGTGCGCAGGAGGATGGATGTGCTGGAAATGAGATGTTTGAGGACAATGTGTGGTGTGAGGTGGTTTGATCGAGTAAGTAACGTAAGGGTAAGAGAGATGTGTGGAAATAAAAAGAGCGTGGTTGAGAGAGCAGAAGAGGGTGTTTTGAAATGGTTTGGGCACATGGAGAGAATGAGTGAGGAGAGATTGACCAAGAGGATATATGTGTCGGAGGTGGAGGGAACGAGGAGAAGAGGGAGACCAAATTGGAGGTGGAAAGATGGAGTGAAAAAGATTTTGTGTGATCGGGGCCTGAACATGCAGGAGGGTGAAAGGAGGGCAAGAAATAGAGTGAATTGGAGTCATGTGGTATACAGGGGTTGACGTGCTGTCAGTGGATTGAAGCAAGGCATGTGAAGCGTCTGGGGTAAACCATGGAAAGCTGTGTAGGTATGTATATTTGCGTGTGTGGACGTGTGTATGTACATGTGTATGGGGGGGGGGGGTTGGGCCATTTCTTTCGTCTGTTTCCTTGCGCTACCTCGCAAACGCGGGAGACAGCGACAAAGTATAAAAAAAAAAAAAAGAAAAAAAAATATATATATATATATCTGTCTATCTGTTTATCTATCTATCTTTCTCTCGATATATTTCATATTCGATAAACGTTATGCAGATGATCATCTCAAGTGAGGGTCATAGGTCATGCAACCCACGAGGGTGGATTCCCTTCGTCAGTATAACACGTTCATTACTTTCAATAAATCGCACTAGATGACTTCTTGCCAGCCGGACAGTCAAGTAAAGATGGCCTTAAATCTGGACATATAATTATCAGATCAACAGAAATGTTTATTTACCATTGGTTTTATGAGTTATTGTTTTTTAAAAGTTTATTTCGTGCGCCAACACCATTGATCCACGACACTCGTTTCCTCGTCCACAAATTAAGATTTTTCGTCCGTGCTCCCCCCCCCCCACCTCTCACCTGTGGCAATTAGTTGAAAGTGCTGGTAGTGGCCTTCCTCGTCCGATACTGCCGACGGAGGCGATACAGAAGGTAGGTAAGGTCTCCTTCCTGACAGGTTAGGAAGCTTCGTCAGAACGTAAGTGTTGATGAAACCGTGATATTTCGTGGAGGACCTTGTGATCACAGACGACGTACGTAAGACTGGTGTGAGGGGAACGAGACGCTCCAGGGAGAGAGATCATCTCTATAAGTGAGAGACGGGAATCAAGATAATAAGGAGGGTAGGAAGGACACTACAGACCACAGTGAATATGACAGAGGTTGTACTTGAGGTAGTACCGGACAGCTCGCTGTCCCGATGTTCAGGGGAGACACAAGAGAGAAATATAAGTCAATTGATATACATCGAAGAGCCGAAGCTAGGACGCCATTTGGTAAACATGTGATTGTCATCAAGCGTTCAGTGTTCGCCTCGTGGATCCGGGCAACGCCCTTGTTTACTTCAGGAAGTTTTTCCTGAAATCTTCCTTCTTGAGTATATCATTGTTTACCCTCACCCTGCACCACGTCCTCTCTCCCTCTCCCTCCCACTCTCCCTCCCCTTTCATCCTCCCACTTCCATTTCCTCCCACCCTCTCTTCCGCTCTCCCTCTCATTCTTCCTCCCACTCCTCCCAACTCTCCCTCCTCTCTCCCTCTCATCCCCCTCTTCCTTCCTCCCCCTCTTCCTCCCTCCTGCTCTCCATCCCCCTCTTCCTTCCTCCCCCTCTTCCTCCCTCCTGCTCTCCATCCCCCTCTTCCTCCCTCCCCCTCTCCCTCCCTCTCCAGCCCACCATAGTTGGCAAGTAATTGACTGTCTCCATCTGTGACTCTCAAAGTTCTGCGCCATTAAGTGTGTTTGTGTGGTTCGTCGACCAGGCCTCTGCCATGTTGCCTCACTGGCCGCCATGTTGCCCCTGACTTCGCCATGTTGGCTCTGACCTGACCTTGTTGGCTCTATGGGCCACAGGGTTGGCTTCTGACATACCGTTGTTGGCTCTCACCCCGCCATGTTGGCTCTGTGGTCGTCATATTAGCTCTATTGACCTCATATTCACTCTATGGCCGCCATGCTGTCTCTAAGTTCGCCATAATCCTTTATGATCACCATGCTGCTCTGGCGCCGCCATGTTGCTCTGTCTGACCTGACGCTTGAGGGGCAGGTCACAGGTCATTACGTCATACACACTACGGAAGTGTTGTTTGAATCAACTATTGGCAACCTCACATTTATCATAAATTCTAATAATTACATATGTAATGAATCATACTTTTCTAACTATGTACTACATATGTACAGTCCAAATGATGTACATGATCACAGATATAGTACTGATATATCAGCTGATATATCTATAAGTAAAAAATTGGGTATATAAGTAAAACAGGATATGTAAACAAACCAGTAAGTATTTACATATTATGCATTCGATTCACTGTATAATTTACAGTTAATGAAATCGTTCTTATTGAATAAAAATGAAGGTATCTAACTCTAGAGGATTATTTATCGTTCAGATGTTAATCACATGGAAACAATAAACACATGACACATAACAGAAGTTCAGAGGTTCCTCAACTACATAACTTTCTCACGACTTGACTAATTCTATTTCTAAGAGGGAGAGTGACAGACATCCAGCCAGCCAGCCAGATAGACAGACAGACAGACAGACAGAAGGAAAACAGAGAGACCGGAAGAAAGACGATGAAAGAAGAGATACGAGAGAAAGCGAGAGGCAGCACGCATACAGACAAACCCAGAATCCCACAGACACACAGACAGAAATATCAAGCCAGAGGAGGAGGCACTCAGACCCCCAGCCTCCCGCCTTGACCCCTGCTGGCGGGTCATGACCCAACTTGGTGGGTATGTTGCCGCTCAGCTGAAGATGACCCAGTAGATCTCTAAGGCGATTACACTCCAGGCCGTCACGTTGTTTGACTCAGACTTCGTGTCATGACCCTTGACAACGCTGGTATGAACCTTATGGGTCAGGTCAAAGGTTAAACCATCATACCCAAGGGTCGCACAGGAGCGCTCAATGGTTTGTAAGGTCATGCTGATTGGTCGTTTCGTCGTTCTCAAGGGGTTAATATATTATAGGAATATGC
This sequence comes from Panulirus ornatus, assembly GCF_036320965.1. NCBI lineage: Eukaryota > Metazoa > Arthropoda > Malacostraca > Decapoda > Palinuridae > Panulirus > Panulirus ornatus. The sequence continues at coordinate 11,104,685 of NC_092279.1, forward strand.
ATGTTTGATAAACCTTAAATTGTTCAGATTATCAAGTGAAACACACACACACACACACACACACACACACACACACACACACACACACACAAAGAATGAGAGAGAGAGAGAGAGAGAGAGAGAGAGAGAGAGAGAGAGAGAGAGAGAGAGAGAGAGAGAGAGGTAACTCACAGTGAGGGCTCACCAGCGTATAACATCAGGCAACACATAAAACATCACACAATAGAGGGAAGACAGTTGTTTCCCCCGGCTGACCTGACAACCTCTATAGACGAAAATTCGTCCTTTAAAGCGACATTTTGATTCTATTATTCCAGGAATCGCTTTTGACATATGGCGTCCCGTCTTTTACATAAAAGCCCCTCTGAACTTTTTCGTAGATGTGATAGGGAAATTGGATTGTTCTGTATAACGAAATTGTAAAGTTATTCCGAATGGTTCGTTGTCTGTAATGTTTCGTGTAAAGATGGTTGAGGTTTGGTCTGTTCAGAAGGGATTCACATAACAGGGAGTCGAAATAACTTACCCATCACTAGTGACTGGATGAATGGAATATACGAGGAAATTAAACTAGAATCATGACAAGATGTGTACATTCTGAACGTATGATTTCCAGCAAGCAGTGCCGAGCTGCATACAGCAAGCAGTGCCTAGCTGCATACAGCAAGCAGTGCCGAGCTGCATACAGCAAGCAGTGCCGAGCTGCATACAGCAAGCAGTGCCGAGCTGCATACAGCAAGCGGTGCCGAGCTGCATACAGCAAGCAGTGCCGAGCTGCATACAGCAAGCAGTGCCGAGCTGCATACAGCAAGCAGTGCCGAGCTGCATACAGCAAGCACAATCACATGTTTGGTTTCAGGACTAGAAATTTGAACGATAGAACGTTGGATACAATACTTGTTCTTCATAATGTTCTGGTTAGTCCTCATGTGTTCACTTCTGGTAACCTGCCCTGACCAGAGACAAATCTGTAGAACAAATTCAAAGACTAACAATCAAACCAATCCCGTCAGTCAGTGATAAGTTTTACGAGGATAAACTCAACAACTATAACTCTTCGTTGTATCAGAGCGCAGACTCCCGCTGGAAGTATACAAATTACTGAATAATTTCGACAGATTATCACACCAAGGTTTCTTCACTTTAAACAGATATACAGTGAACAGAAGTAACGGTATAAAGGGTAAAGAATACGTAACAGAAACGTAGACGAAAGGTTTCTCATCTGTAGAGATGGAGAACACTGCATTCTCTTACCAGCACGTGTAGTAGATGTAAAGTTTATCAGTAACTGTAAATCAAAGACAATTTTTTTTGTGATATTTCTCATTAGCAAATGATCCTGCGTCAAGACGAATGTTATACCAGGTCTCTTCCTCAGAGTCCAACACCAGTGCAGCTTTTGTAAAATCTATATATATTATTCCACTCATACTTTCCTATAGAATTCCTATGGCATTCCCTCTATACCACATTTGATTTCTTGTCTTTTTTTTTATTCTGCCGACATTTAAGCCGGAGTAATAGGTGGGTAGGGAGTCTCCTTAACCATTCCATTTCTACCACAGTTTACACTGACTCAGTGGATAACCTCGCCATGATCGTCAGGTCTCCTGTCATCTGTCCTTCCCTTGTGCTCCCCACCTCCCTGCCTCCCTGCCTCTCCCCGTCTTCTTGCTCCCCCTGTACCACACCTCATACATCACAACTCAAACTTATGCTTGCCTCCCAGCACTTCCCTCCCCAACTCTCTCCTTTTTCCCTCCTTTACCTTCTTCTCCCCCACCCATAATCACATAATTGATTACACCGCGCCTCTACATTATTGAGGCAACAGATTTTCCGCTAAACCAGAGCGAGACATGTTTAGCAGGTGCCAATTAGGGATATAAAGCAGAGTCATCAACCTCCTCCCCCTCTTCCCAACTCCACGCGACACCTCCAGACGATACTCCCCACCGCAGACGATAGCCGCTCCCCAAATGTTCCCACACGATTCCCAGACCTTCCCCAAGATGATCCCCACTTTCCCAGATGATATCCCTCTCAAGACGTTACCCCCCCCCCCCCCCGACGCTGCCTCTTCCCCAATGATACTCCTTCCCCAGGCGATTCTTCCTCTCCTTCTGCCCTGCAGCACCATCTCCCCAAGACGATACCCCCTTCTCGCCAAACCTAACCCTATCCTGTTGACATAACCTACTACCTCTATCCATCTTACTGCTCCGACAGTTGTAAACCCTTCTGTGCCTCCTCCCACAACCTACAACCATCACAACACCCACACACCCTGGACTATGCCCCTCACTCCACCCAGGTCAGGTGCCATTGTACCCTGCCCTATACACACCCTCTCCATTAAACTCCCCCACCATCTCCCCTTCTCCTTAGCTCCCCACAAACTATATGAGATCGTTTTAGGATCCTGTTACCACTCTGATTCTCCCCCTCATCCCCCCCCCCCAACAACAACGATGATAAAAAAATTGGTCGTGTAGTTTTCATTTTGATGTACATGTAGACGTCATGTTCACCCGCTGGTCCCCCAGGAGCCGTCGTTCAACAGACACACGAAGAACCATGAGGTCAGCACTCCTCATCTGTGACCTGAAGAGTTCATTGTTTCTCAGGGTTGCCCCTTAAAAGGCGTCAGGTCATAACTGTTATGAATGAGACAAGTACATAAATACTCCCAAAGCTTCGCTATGTAAAGAAAGAAACAAACATCACAACGCCCCACCTTGAGTTGTTTATAGCCAAGCAGGAATTATGCGCCGCTGTAGCTTATGATAAGAGCACACAAGTAACCAGCTCTCGGAGGCAGAAACCGGAGTAGATATCTATATAAGAGGGAAACTGAAGCAACACTGCGGTGTAGGGCAAATGGGTCAAGTTTTGAAGTCAGACTTGGAGAGTCAGTAAGTCGAGTTGCCTGAGAATTGAGTCCGCCTAATGAAATTAGGAACATAGGAAAGGATGCTTACAGAATTTTGAGGGATCAGTCATCATGAGGGATTCCTGGAGTCTAGTTAACTCTAGGGGGTCGGGACTGGCCTGGAGGGAGGGAGGGGAGTGAGAGATGGAGGGAGTGGGGAAGAGGTGAAGGGAGATTATAGAGGAAGAGGAGGATTAATGGGAGGAAAGATGAAGAAGTGGCGACGGGTGTAGGGCAGGGTATAGGGGGCAGGAGCAGGGAGGATGAGAGGGTGAGAGAGGGAGCAAGAACGTGCGATGCGTAGGTGAATGGAATGAAGACTGACAGAGAGAGAGAGAGAGAGAGAGAGAGAGAGAGAGAGAGAGAGAGAGAGAGAGAGAGAGAGAGAGTTCTTACTTGGCTGTGAGTTCCTACAAGATTTTTGCTTAAAAGCAGGGGTAGCACGTAACGCTCACCGCACGTTTTGCTAAATGATTTTTTTACCGTTTCTCTCTCCCGCCACGCATATTAACGAGAGAGAGAGAGAGAGAGAGAGAGAGAGAGAGAGAGAGAGAGAGAGAGAGAGCGAGAGAGAGAGAGAGAGAGGGGGGATGGTTGGGAGGAAAGTTTAAATTAGCGAATCAAACACTTACGGGAAATAAAAACCTTAACCTCAGCTCTTCAGTCCAAAGCTACTGAGGCCAACCAGTAAAACCTCTTCCTCTGAACCATTCATATTAATTAGAAAACATTTTTAAGAATTCTAAAATCCAGAAAAAAAGAGTATCTATAAATATTTGGTCTGAGCTACAGAAGAGAAGCGAAAGATACGGTTCGAAGCTCGGTTCATCTACAAGTGCGATGCATCGAAGCCTGGTTCAGTGTGGGAACGGCTGGAAGCTAGGTTGAGTGTGGAAGCCTTGAAGCCTACTTCGGTGTAGGAAAGGCTCGAAACCTGGTTCACCTGCAGGACGGCTCGCAGCTTGGTTTAGTGTGATAGCGGTTCAAAGCCTGGTTCAGCTGCGGAAGGGCTTGAAGCCTTGTTCATTTTTGGAAAGTTACGAAGGCTGATTTAGCTTGGGGGAGGCTCAAAGCCTGGTTCAGTTTCGGGAAGATTCAAAGCCTGATTCAGTTTCGTGACGGCTCGAAGTCTGGTTCAGCTTCGGGGCGGCTCGAAGCCTGGTTCCGTTGGCCTCACTGGTGAAATTCGATACATCTGGACAATCTGGTTCTAATGAGATAATTGATGCTTTGTAGTGGGAGATAGCGAGATGTCTCCTCCCCCTCCCGCGCTCCCCTGCTCTGTGTTTCATCATATCCTCTTCCAGGCCTCTCACTTACCCTCCCATTACCTCCTCCCACTCCTCTCCCGCGCTTCTCTGCTTTGTGTGTGTGTGTGTGTGTGTGTGTGTGTGTGTATGTGTGTGTGTGTGTGTGTGTGTGTCCCAGCCTTCTCCCCAGCCTTCCATCTCCCGACTCCACTACCGTGTGCTGATTCATTTTCCAGCCCTCTCACCCACCTCCCTCGTAGTTCCACTCTCTCTCTACTTGTTCTTTTTCTGTTCCTCGTCTATCCTGCAGTTCTCCTTCTCCATACTTTTACCATCCCTTCCTCCTCCTCCCACACTCTCCTAGTACCTCTCTGCGTCTCTCACTCGTACAATGAGTTTCACATAATGGAAGCTTCTGTCATTAAACTTTATTGACAAGCACTCCCATTCGAATCTTTGGAATATTTCTCACGATCATGTCATTTACCTATTCCCATTCCCGTAAGGGTATTCGTAGTCCCGTCTATATCAAACTATTCCCATCAAGCTGTTGTATTTCTCACTACATTCAACAATTCTCATTATAATATTCTTATCCCTCTACAGATGTTTCCATTCTCAGTGAGATATTACAATTTATGTTGAGTTATTCCTCTGAACATAACAATTTATGTTGAGTTATTCCTCTGAACATAACAATTTATGTTGAGTTATTCCTCTGAACATAACAATTTATGTTGAGTTATTCCTCTGAACATAACAATTTATGTTGAGTTATTCCTCTGAACATAACAATTTATGTTGAGTTATTCCTCTGAACATAACAATTTTCCCATTAAGAGAAAATATTCCAAGACTGATGTGTACTATTCCCATCCAGAAACAAATTGTCCACACTGTGATATTCCCATTCCCGCTGGGATGTTCCTCATTCCTGTTTAGGCATTTTCCTACTCCATTATCGTATTCCCGTTCCTGGCTATACATTTCCATTCCAATTGGAAATGTATAAGTAGTCCCATTCCTGTCAAAATATTCCCATTCCTATCATTTATTTCCATTCTTGTCAAGATATTCCTATTCTTAACTACAGCTTCTCATTCTTACCCACATAATCTCATTCCTACTGTGGCATCCCCATTCCAGTTTACATATTCCTGTTCCTATTGGCATATTCCCATTCCTTCAAGATTATATCATTCCCGTTGATGTATTCCCATTCACGCTGAGCTAATCTCGTTCCACTCCAGATATCACCATTCCAGTCCAGATATTACCATTCCAGTCCAGATATTACCATTCCAGTTCAGATATTACCATTCCAGTCCAGATATTACCATTCCAGTCCAGATATTACCATTCCAGTTCAGATATTACCATTCCAGTTCAGATATTACCATTCCAGTCCAGATATTACCATTCCAGTCCAGATATTACCATTCCAGTCCAGATATTACCATTCCAGTCCAGATATTACCATTCCAGTCCAGATATTACCATTCCAGTCCAGATATTACCATTCCAGTTCAGATATTACCATTCCAGTCCAGATATTACCATTCCAGTCCAGATATTACCATTCCAGTCCAGATATTACCATTCCAGTTCAGATATTACCATTCCAGTTCAGATATTACCATTCCAGTTCATGTGCTGGTACTGGGGAGGGGATTATGATTCTTGAGGGTGAGCGGAGATGGGGGGCATGATGGGAGGGGAAGGGGTACAAGATGGAAGGGGAGAGCGATTCACACGTCAGAGTAAGAGAATCTTTTCCACTGAGGGGAAGGAGGAGAAAGACAAGGGTGAAGTGAGAGGGAAAAGATGTACAAAGGGTGGAATAGGAAGGTGGGGAATGGGTGTCTTAAAAGGGAGGAAAAGGATAAAGGAGAGGGATAAAACAAGAGTGAGGGAATGGGAAAAGAGGGAGGGAGCGGCATGATGGAGGGAGGAGGGAGTCAGGTTAGGGAAGATGATTCCTCCCTTCCTCCGCTGGTCGTCTCAAGCGGTCGTGTTCTCCCTCACTCTGAGTTTGTTTAGTGTTGTGGTGTCGTCCCTCCCACACTCGCTCAGTGGTCGTTCACTGTGACGCTGTATGATCATTACCCGTGACGCTGTATGATCATTACCCGTGACGCTGTATGATCATTACCCGTGACGCTGTATGATCATTACCCGTGACGCTGTATGATCATTACCCATGACGCTGTATGATTATAATCCGTAACAGCGTGACGGTGTATGATCGACTTTCTCTCGTATGGTTGACTAGGGTGAGTTTTGTATTGGGTATATAGGTATATGTGTAAACGGGCATGTATAACTATGTATACACATAGATACGAATGGTATGTACTCATACTCGTCTTTATGCGTCAATCTGTGCGTGTGTGTGTGTGTGTGTGTGTGTGTGTGTGTGTGTGTGTGTCTTACATGCACATGTGTACGTAAATCAAGCTTCGAGACGTTGTTTAAGTTAGAGGAAAGCAAGAAATTATCGGGAACTCGATTCCAATAGATTAGGTTTACAACATGATGATACTTGTAATTATTATACATCAGGCAGCGTCTATCATCATTAGCTGAGCCTCCGTCGAGATACGATACTCACCGGCGACCCTCCCGCAACCTTCGCTCATACAAAACACTCACTAATGTCGCACCCGAGAAGATAATCTACTTCGTGACATCTGCAAATTCTCCGAGATTCCCTTTTACAGGTTGAGTAACTGATCAATCTATTCTGAGAGCAGAGAAAATACGGCATTTGTCCTGAAATGGGATCAAGTTTTGGGTAGGTTTGTATGCTAGGGTTTTGGAAGCCATGGAGGGATGTTGGGCGATGGCGAGTCAGTTAAGACGCACGTCCTTGCTGAGACGGAGCATCGTATCTCTCGCTAATGCACACAACTACTGCCTCATTTAACCACTCTCTCTCTCTCTCTCTCTCTCTCTCTCTCTCTCTCTCTCTCTCTCTCTCTCTCTCTCTCTCTCTCTCTCTCTCTCTCTCTCTCTCTCTCTCACACACACACACACACACACACACAGATCTCTCCGTGTCTCTTCTCAGGCCTCATTGTAGTAGGCTGTTGTTGGCTGCGTCTCCCACCACCTTGGGTTGGTGTAAGTGGAGATTGATGTAAGAAGCGTCATACAGTGGTCCTTCTCTGGTACATCACTTCGTTTGGTGATCGTCAAATGATCTTTCGTTAACCAAATGGCTAGTCTTGTAGGTTAATGTTTTTTGTGTTTTTATCGCAATGTATTTTTCTTTATGTTGATCTAACAGTTTTTACGTTATTTTCTGTTATTTTTAGTGACCTTTTTCGTTTTTTTCTTGTGATGTTTTGTTTGGTGTTCCTGAACTGATTCCCATTTTCTTCGGGTTTTTTTTTCGCCTGCTCTGCGCCCCTCCACCATCGTTCCTTAAGTGAGAAAAATGTGTGTCATTTCCCGGGCTGTCCCTCTCATTGCCCCAGGTGTTGTCCGGGACATGACTGCCATCCAACACTGTCTGCCACCATCACCAGGAGGCTCGTCTGCCACCACCGTCACCTTCAATACTTCCTACAATCTCCTTCTTGGTCCCCCTTCCCCCTCCACACGTGACATCATCTGGCGCAGGTTCCCTCACTCATCCTCTCCAGATATATTTTCTTTGGACGGCTCAGGCAACTAGTGCCCTCATCATGGCTTCCTCATACACCCTACCTAAGCCAGGTACCATTAATCGACCAGCCCCGAGGGACGGACGAACAGTTGGGTTGGTTCGGGCCGGCTGTCGTGCCCAGGATTCGAACTTAGGCAGCCCGTTAGACATTTCATAGTCAGCAACGCTAACCACTTCACTACGGACTCTCATAATGTCTGAGTGATATCAGTGTATCCTCATTAGTTCTTTCAGGTCTATGCTCCTCTTCCAACTTAACCTCTCCCTCACACTGTTATTCCTTATATAAACTGACACTCCTCACGCAACGTAGTGTTCTCAGATAATCAGTTTTCAACACCCACCTTCTTCCGTTCTTTGACATTTGTGGTCCAAACTTTGCACCCATACCATCGGGAATATCATACCATCAAACATTTTCATCTTTACCCTAACAGACACTGGCGTCTCCCATATGTTCCCTATGGCATCTAGGACCTTAGCCCTCTCTTCCAGCCTACGATTCACTTCAGCTCTCATGGATTCACTCGCTGGCACGTCCACTCCCAGGTATCTAAAACACACCACTTCCGCCACGTCCTCCCCGATCAGTCTTACCCTCAAACCATCGTGGTTCATCACCCAGCTGCACTTCATTATCTCATCTTTGTTAGCATTTAACCTCAACTTTCTTCTTTCACATAATGTCTCAAGTTCTGTCACCATCTTCTGGTGTGTGGCTCTGGAGTCTGCCATCAGAGCCATGTTATGATATACTCTCCCCTCGCTCGAAGACCCTTGTATTACCCTCCTTCACCTCCTGTCTAAAAACAGGTTAAACAGCCATGGTGACATGACACATCCTTGATGCAGACCCACCATCACTGGTAACCACTCATCGTCCTCTCTTCCTACTGGCACACACGCCTTACTCCCCTGGTAAACACTGCTCACTGTATTTAGTAACTTTTCATTTACTCGTATATTCGTAGCAACTTTCACAAGACCTTTTTTAGCCTTATAATGATAATGAAAATTATTGTAATGGTAATAAATGTAATAATTTTGATAATGATAGTAGTAATAATGATAACAAAGATGATAATGACTGATAATAGATAATGACTGATAATAGACTGATGCTAAGGCGATATGTGATTAATGTATGTGTGTGTGTGTGTGTGTGTGTGTGTATGTGTGTGTGTGTGTGTGTGTGTGTGTGTGTGTGTGTGTGTGTGTGTGTGTGTGTGTGTGTGTTCTCTGGGTCAGTTTATTAATATCGGGTATTCTTTGCCATGTTGCAATGTGTATTGACTAAATAGTGCGGATGGGATTACGATTTTATTGGTTTCTGTCTCTGGGTCAATCATGGAAAAGGATTTTTTACGTTCAGTTCAATCTCTCCATAAATCCGACCTTCTGATCTCATAAAAAGTTGCGATTTTTCAATATTTAGTAGTAACAAGATTTTTAATCACGTTAGTTTACCTTTAACTCTTATAAGCTTTAAATCCCATGATGGATTACCCATGGAAGAGGCTGGATTTTTCTCTCTCATCACTGCTGTCATCGGCTCCAAATCCTCCGATCCATGGATTGGGATTCGGTTCTTCCCTCGGTGCCACCAGGGCATCCAAATCCCACAAAGGATTTTCCCCCAAACAGGATTCATATTTCACACGGATTCCAGTGAAAGGCTAAGATTTATATATTTGTCCAGCCCCTATGATGTCCAGTTCTTGTGATGATGTCCAGCCCCTGTGATGTCCAGCCCCTGTGATGTCCAGTTTCCATGATGTCTGTATCCCCATCCCTTATCAACGGTAGATAACGCTTATCATGAGATAAACCATTACTACCTGTTTAGCCTACTGTGGAAAATGTGTGTGGGGGTGGGGGGTGATTTATGTCCATTCCAGCAGGTCACAGCACTTACGTCTACCGTGGGATTACTTTTAGAAAAATAGAGTTTACGTCCTTGTACGATGGGAGTAGGATTATATTTTCTTCCAGTGTTCCAAGAGGAACTGAAAACCTTCTCATGGAAGATGTGGGATTTACCTGCATGATCATGAGGGTCCTTGCATCCAGTCATGGATCATGAGGGTCCTTGCATCCAGTCATGGATCATGAGGAAGATGAGATTTATATCCACTCTCCCATCATGAATCATCAAGGGATTTAAGTTTCAGTATCAGTCTATGGCACCATTAATGACTTAAGATACATACTTCACGATACCGGAATCCTAGTGGGATTATAAGTGGACCAAAGGATTTACGTCTGTTTTTGAATGACAAGAGAAGCGGTAAATCGCTCTAATACAACAAAATACATTCACCTATATATTCAGGGTATTGACATCCAAATTTCCAAGGAGATTATCAGAGAAACAAGGATTTATGCCTGTTTTCAGGACCAGCATCAGTGGAGATAAATCCCCACATCCCGGACCTGTCACCGTGGGTCCGGGGATTTACCAGTCGTCTGTGAGGCCAAAGAGAGACAGATGGAGGCCATTGGTCCTGTGGGCTGTGTGTGCTGGGCTCACAGCTCTCCTCCTGCCGTCCTTCGTCTGTGGCTGTGTCCTGGCTGTTCTGTGGCTGTACCCCAGCTATTCTGTGGATGTGATTCAACTGATCTGTGGCACGGTGCTGGCTGTTCTGTGGCTGTATCCCAATTTTTCTGTGGCTGTGTTTCAGCTGTTCTATGGCTGTAGTATTTACGATTGTTACCACAGAACAACCATCAAAATCAACCATATACACTTGAGTTGTATAGTCCCTCGCTGTAATTCATCCTGTATTACAATGCACAGCCATCTATGCGAAGGTTTTTCATATACGTCAATACAAGACCATTTCATCGTAGTTTATCCTGCAAAACAATGCATATATTCCGTCCTGAGCTAGCCAAATAGGCTTAGTTAATCCCATATCACAAAACACAGCCAGATAGGTGGGTTCATCCCACACAGTTTACCATAATTCATCCCATAATCGAAATACGTAGTTCATCCTATGCCACAGAGCATAACTAGGTTGGTGTAGTGCATTCTATGATCCGCAACGTTAGGCTGTCGCAGGCAGGACCCCGTTAAGGTGAACCCGGCCCTGGTAGACGGTATTACAAACATTACCGTGTGATCAAAGAACACGTCAGCCGCCCAATATCTCGTGCAGGTTTTATTGGTGGGTGCAGCCGACCGAGAGACAAACTTGGGTGGCATTTAGGGCGGTAAGAGGGCGGCTGAGGTACTTTTCCCTGCCGCCCAGGATGACGGATTTGATTTGGTTCGACGCCCATGGCAAGGTTCTGCCGTCCAGTTGTACCTCTGCCGCCTACACCCGAGTTGTGGTTAGGCCCCAGCTTAGGTGATGATATCAGGCCCTCATTCCAGATGCTACTATCAGGTCCCCAGCTTAGGTGATGATATCAGGTCCCCAGCTTAGGTGATGATATCAGGTCCCCAGCTTAGGTGCCAACGTTAGGTCCTCAGCTCAGGTTAGGTTAGGTTGTGTTGTTCTCTACAACACATAGCTTCATTCCTTGCAGTTGTTTACCATGTTGATAAAGTACATCAACCATTCCCCATTGTCCACTTCCTTATGAAATAAACGTCCCATCCCAAGCCATTCTCGCCCCGCTCTCCATCGATGTTCCTCGTACTCGAAAACTTCATTGTTCACTTTGCCTCCAATCCTTCATATACGTAATGTTCTCCCTCACATCCCTCCCACACCACTCATGTTACGGTCTCTCCTCCTACTGTCCTCCAAGACTCCTATCCACATCCTCAGCCATTTCCCCATCATCCTGTAGTCACTCATCATCCTGTAGTCACTCATCATCCTGTAGTCACTCATCATCCTGTAGCCACTCATCATCCTGTAGTCACTCATCATCCTGTAGTCACTCATCATCCTGTAGTCACTCATCATCCTCCAGGTTTCCTGTGTTTCACACTTTCTCCCCACTTTCCTCATAACTCACCATAACTCTACCACCATTGGCCCTCCTTCTCCTTCCCTCCCCTCCCAGCCCAGTCCACTCCCCCACCATGACCGCCCCAACTCCCACTTGGATGACACCTCCCCTGTGACTGGCCTGCACTGGAACAACAGCGACATCCGCGAACAAATCTGAAAAACTTTAAAAACAACAAAATAATTTGTAAAAAATATTTCAGGAGCAAAATCTTACTTTTTCTCCTTATCAAAGTTTATGTATCTATCGCTTATGTATCCATCGCTTATGTATCTATCGCTTACTTCGTAATTGGGATTAGTGTTTCTATTATCTATGTCCTGTGGTGGGTGGGATTTCATTTTTTTCTTTCACCTTATTGTTCTGTATACAAAATGGTTTCTTTTCTTGTGATGGTCGAGCATTTTTGTCATTGGTTGTGATTCCCAGAACCTGTGGTTCTGGGGGAGCCAACAGCTGCAGGACCCAAGACCTCTCCTGAGGAACTAACTACCAGCTCTATCTGGCCAGCAACTGGTTGGCTTAGGTGGCTATCGAGTGAGGAGAGAAAGAGAGAGAGAAAAAAAAAAGGTGGAGGAGGGGGAAAATAGAGCAATACTGTCCCAGAGGATAGAGACAATGGAAAGGACGTAAGCAGGGAAGCAGATACGTCGTCCCAACAAGTAAACATATGAGGGAGAGTGGGAGAGGGAAGCAGGGGGAGCAGGTGAGTGGCAACAGAGCAGACTTGAAGGACACAGGCACATAAGACAGTGAGGGGCTTCAGTACGGGTCATGAACCAACAAGGCGGGCCCACCTGAAGCCTCGACCAAACACAAGAACCAAAATTAGCAGGTGGAGGAGAGTTCTCCCACGGTGTCCCCCACTGGTGACCATGGGAGAGGGGAGAACATTCTTCCACAGCAGTCTCCCCACTCCCCATGAGCGACCGAGGCCTGTGAAGGTTCCTACGAGACGCGACGTCCTCTACCTCCCCCTGGCTCCCAAAGGCTTCGCCACTAAGTGTCTGTGTTGTCTCATCTCCGACCTTGTCTGTCTCATAGTATTATCATGAAGACGGTCTTTGGGTCGACCCAAGACATAAGACGAAACAGTCTTGAGTGAAGGGAAATGGACCCCACGAGATGTATGGCTTCCCCCTTCCCTTCTCCTCGCCTCTTACCCATCCTTCCTCCCAACCACCACCACTAGCCTCCCCATCACCGCTTCCCTCGCCCCCCCCCCCCCTTTCTCCCCACGTCCGTCAGCGGGCCTCTCGAGCGTGATACCAGCAGAGGCCGGCCACGTCCCCCGCTTCCCTCTTCTTTAAGGACCCATCATCCCCCGCCCACCCCTGAGGGCCTACCCTTCCGATACCCTGGCCCACCTCCCTTGTCTTGGAGGACCCTTTCCTCACGTGCCCACACCTGCCACGCGCCCACAGCCACGCCCACCTTTGGCTCCCCTGTCTCCCCCTTCCGATGAACGTAGTGAGAGATGAGACCTACATCATCCACAGGACATGAGGCTCTGCCTACACCTGCCCACACCTGCCCACACTCGCGCCTCCCCCACACTCACCTGCACCTTCCCCTCCTTGCCACTGCACCTTCCCCACACACCCCAGAGGTTCATCATCACCCACTCACACTTCTCCTCCACCCATCTATATTCCCTCTCACCCACTGACCTTCACATTACTCACACGTCCGCCATGCAAGCCATCACCCATACACAACCAATACCCCTTAACCGGTGCTGGAGGGCCTACAGCACCACTTCTCCACCGTTACTGCTCATTGCATTAGTTCCCCCGACCCTTACACACACACACACACACACACACACACACACACACACAAGTTGGTACAGTTGGTTGTGGCAGCTTCTGTGGATCAGTAGTAATTGGCCACCTGGCTGGGGCTGGAGTTAAGGTTGGCCCCACGACTTACCCCAACTATGTTATTGGCTTCGAACCTAATGGCCGCCGATTGTTAGGTGGTCGTGCCGATAGCCGGTAATCGGGAAGCGATGTGATCGGCTGGGAGATCGGGATAGAGCGGGTATCAGCTGTTTTGTTAAGGGGGTGGGGCTGATCAGTGCGCACATATTGTACTGTGTTTAAAGTAAGATGTGATTATGCTCGGGATCATAGTGACTTACATCTGCATTTACTGCAGTTTTGCTGAGACGTGTATCCTTATATATATATATATATATATATATATATATATATATATATATATATATATATATATATATATATATATATATATATATATATATATATATATATAAATATATATATAAATATATATATATATATATATATATATATATATATATATATATATATCGTCGATGGTTAAGAACATATATTAAAAAGTTTTATTTTTTTTCGTAATTAAATTTCTTTGGCAATTTTTGTCAAGTTGGTTGGTGATATGTGGAGCAGTACTACCAATCATGTCCTTTACCTAATTCAGTGGAACGATCGTTAACGTCACTCCAATGACGGGCCAATTAGATAGCTAGTGAGGCAGCACCACTTCTCTGGGGTTTACAGAGACCAAAATATTTCTCCTGCTACAGAAAACGTCATGAGGAGTTTGGTTTCGTATTGATCTATAACGGAGTGGTAATGAGAAGGTTGCCATGTTGTATTATCTTAATGTAATCTGGATGAAGCTTCCATATCAATGGTATTATCCATCTTGGAGCAATCACTAGCCAGATAGTGAAGAAATTACATTATCAGGTATTATATCTTTTATCAGATAGCATTATCTTTATATAGATAATTTTGTTTGAATTACTTTATTTATTGATCAATACACATAGAGTATCCTTATCTATCAATAGACACACATCATCTTTATCTATCAATACACATAGATTATCATCCAGCAGGACGCCAGACTTGATTCTCAACACTGGCGTTGTATTATCCAGTCTTGCATCACCTGTGTGCACCCACACCTCAGGCCAGACTATACGTAAGGCACCTCGTGACGTCATCAGGGCATACGTCATGTATGGGGCCAGGTGACGTCATAATGGGATTACTGTGTGTGTCTCCTGACGTCATCAGGGAATACTTTATAAGTGTACGGGACTTCTGATGTACGTGAGGTTGTTGTAGGCTACGTTGTTGTAGTCTGTGTTGTTATAGGCTATGTTGTTGTAGATCACGTTGTCTTAGGTTACTCTGTTGTAATCTGTCTTCATCAGTGCTCAGACAGCATCCTCTGTACCATGCGTTCGCATGCCTGTCTATCTGTCTGTCTATCTGTCTGTACGTCTGTCTGTCTATCAGTATCTTGTGTCTCTGTGTGTATATATAAAGACAACACATAATAAACTTTCTTCATCCTTAGATATTTCCCTGTAGCATCACCCACTGTACCGCTCAGCCCTGCGTATTGTAGCCAATCTTCACAACACTAACCTATAACCTAACTGTTGACAACCATAACCTAACTGTTCACAACCATAACCTAACTGTTCACAACCATAACCTAACTGTTCACAACCATAACCTAACTGTTCACAACCATAACCTAACTGTTCACAACCATAACCTAACTGTTCACAACCATAACCTAACTGTTCACACCCTTAACAAATTTTGCTGTTCACAACTCTGTTTTATAACATTACTCTTAACAAACCTAACCTACAACTTTACTGTTCACAACCCTGACCTGTACGTAACTGTTCATGACCCTGACCTAAACCTTACTGTTTACAGGCCTGATCTGTAATCTTACTCTTCACAACCCTGACCTATAACCTTACTGTTCGCAACCCTGATGTATAACCTTGATCTATAACCTCTCGGGACGGAGGGAGTTCTAATTCTTCCGCCCATTATATCCGGTTCGAGAAACAACAATAACAAACTTTACTCCTTTTCTTTATGACGTTTGCTTCTCGGTCTTTAAAGCTGGGGTGAGGGTAGCCCAGGGTGCGGAGGAATGGGGAGTGAGTTTGAAATGGTGCATCTAGAAGGCTGCTGGGCGCACTCACAGGTGTGTGTGTGTGTGTGTGTGTGTGTGTGTGTGTGTCTGTCTGTCTGTCTGTCTGTCTGTGTGAATCTCTGCTATTATATGTTTCTGGTGTGCAGGGAGGAATTTCTACACTCTTCTGCATCCAACTCATCATGAACATAGTCATCTTATCCCATTCATCCAATAAATTATAATACAAAAATAATCCTTTACATATTTAGCATATTTTCTTTTTTTCTCTCTCTTTCTACATCTATCGAAGGACTGTTCACCATCAACATTTGTCAAATTGGTTTAAATGATTAAAAGTTATGATCAAGTCTCCCCTTACTCTTCTCTTCGCCCTGATGGGCAACTTTATGGCTCCTAACCTCTTCCTGTGACTCAGCTCTTTTAATCAGATACCATATTGGTTGTCCTAACCTTGACCTTCTATCTTATATATCTATGATTCTCTCAGTATAATAACGAAACTTGAGGCATAGATTATGAATTCAGGTCTCATTTTAACAATTGATATTAATATAAACATTTCTTTATCTATGATCTCCGTTATTTATATAAACCAATAAATACTTTATCTCTCAGCGAGAGGTTAGTGAGGACCCCTCTTCTACACACATTCCTGCACATTATCTCCTGCCACATTACATACTGTGTGTGTTTGTTTACATCACATCGATCGGCCTGTTTACATCACACTGAACAGTTTGTTTATATCACATTGGTTATCTTGTCTACATCACACTCATGGTATTTGTATTTCATATTGATTAATCTGTTCATATCGCTCTTGGAAACTATATGAAAGTATTTTGATAATTACAGAAAATATGATAAAATGAAAACTTTGCTTTTACGAATTCATCTTCTGAAAAGTGGGATGGAGGTAACTCACTATTTACAAAAAAGTAAGAAAGAGATTGTTTGCTTTTAAGGACGTCCTGTAAGGGACGTGGTGTCTTAATGTTGACAAAGAATAAGAATGAGACTGTGTTAACGGAAAATCGCTTTGATAGTGAGATAGTGACGATCTCTCTTTGATAGTGAGATAGTGACGATCTCTCTTTGATAGTGAGATAGTGATGATCTCTCTTTGATAGTGAGATAGTGACAACCTTTCTTTACATGCTAAAGATTAACCACTTCTCTTTAAAAGTAAGATAGAGATACAAACAAATGACCAGACGTTGTTTTCTTTACCCCCTTGCTAGAGTTCGGCTCCCGGGTTTCAGGTCAGTATTTGGAACGAATATAATCCGTGGTTGCGATATTGCTCGCACGGCACTTTCTTTTCAAGAGAAAGAGAGAGACTGTGGCTTTCTTTCAAGAGAGAGAGAGAGAGAGAGGGGGGGGGTGGAGAGAGGGAGAGGGAGAGGGAGAGAGACGGTAGCTTTCTTTCGAGACAGGAGGCGGGGGCACAGCAATACAAGGGATTATGTGGGAGGGGATATGTTGGCGTCAGCAAGGCTTAAAGGGAGGGTGATGGGGGAAAAAGGAGTGAGAGAAAGAAGGAGAGGGAGAGAGGAAGGGAAGGAAAGGAGAGAGAGAGAGAGAGAGAGAGAGAGAGAGAGAGAGAGAGAGAGAGAGAGAGAGAGAGAGAGAGAGTAAGGAGGGAGATAAGACATAAGAGAGGAGGCTTTTCCAGGTGGGTTTGAGTGAGAAGTGGCGTACAACAGGGTTTGGTTTTAGGGCTCCAGTTGTTCTGACGAATCTTTGTTAATGACCTGCCAGAAGGTCTGGCCTCAGACCTGACCAGGTTAACAGATGATACCGCCAAGGGCATGAGAGAAGCGACGCATGGCCAGGATGGTAGCGACGCATGACCAGGATGGTAGCGACGCATGACCAGGATGGTAGCGACGCATGACCAGGATGGTAGCTACGCATGACCAGGATGGTAGCGACGCATGACCAGGATGGTAGCGACGCATGACCAGGATGGTAGCGACGCATGACCAGGATGGTAGCGACGCATGACCAGGATGGTAGCGACGCATGACCAGGATGGTAGTGACGTATGACCAGGATGGTCATGACGACTGACGAAGATGGTATCAACTGGTTGTGAGACTTAGACGAGTTCAGTGGTAGACTGCTGGTTGCTGAAGTTCATCTCGAGCAAATGTAAAGTATGTTAAGGCTGGGGGCGCCGTGGATGAAGGCTAAGACGTGATCGTAATCCAGCAGGAAATGCGAGACATGACTCTGTGTGTGAGGGACTTGGGGGTCGTTATTGTAGCTGGGTTGTCGCCGCAGCACAAGATCAGGAGAACTGCCAGGGAAGCAGATTATCGACCAGTTGGTATGGGAACTGTATGAAGTACATGGGTCGGGTAACAACCATGGAATGATTGACAACTTACATTGGACCTAATAATCAAGTACCCTGATGAAGTTTTGTGTTCTCGCTAAAAGAAGACGTAAAGAACTAATTGAGAAGGTGTAGAGGAGGGCACCAAGATGGTACTAGGTATATTTGTGTAGGGTTACCGTGAAAGGCTGCAATGCTGCCGCAATGGAAAACGGAAGAGTAAGGGGAGACTTGATCACAACCTTCAAGTTTCGTAATCCAGTTGATAATGTCAACAATGAATAGTTTTCCGAAAGCTATGAAGAAGAAGCATGGTTAGTGGCCCGGGCCGGAATGGACCATGGTGAGCGGGCCGGGCCGGGTGGGCCGTGGTGAGCGGCCCGGGCCAGGCCGGGGTGGCTGTTGACTGGGAAATAATAAAAATGTTAATGTGGTTGTGGGAGAAGGCCAGGCCTGGGCACAGAGGAGACGCTTGACTCCCTGACTTATAGACTGTCCACAGTAATTGTCGGAGGGTGTCGGGCGGTGCGCCGGCACGTTCATTGGCCAGGCTCCCGGGAGAGAGAGAGAGAGAGAGAGAGAGAGAGAGAGAGAGAGAGAGAGAGAGAGAGAGAGAGAGAGAGAAGGGGAGGGACAGGCATACAGAAAAAAATATAGATTGGGAGAGACACACAAACACAATAAAAAGAACATAGAGAGATGTGGAGAGGGACAATATAGAGTGATAGAGACGTGAAAGTATATTAAGGAAACAAAAGATAAATAGAAACGCTAAGAAAGATGTGGACAAGACGGAAAAGATAACAGGTTGAGGTGGGTGAAACCCATGACATTACAGAAAACCAGAGATGTGATGTTTGGTGGACAGTGGTGGAAAGATGGCGAGGGTGAATAAAAAGGACCAATGAACTTAGAGGAAGAGATAGAAAGAATATATAAACTAACGTGGAGCAAGAGGAGGAAAGAAATACAGACAAATGAGCAAGATATAGAAATCCACATTAGGAACAGAGTAGAATAAGCAAAGACAGAAACTGGTCAAAGACAGTGATAGATAAAGATAGAAATGATAAAGAAAGAAATGATGACCCAGAAATATAGAACACTAAAACGATTCAGTTAGATAAAAGGAGGAAGTGAAAAAAAAGTGATATAGATAAGCAAGATAAAGAAGAGATGAGAAACAGCTCAAACTGATAAGCAGGTTAAAAAGAGAATTAAAGACGTATTGATCTGTAACTTTGAGGAAACAGTACCAATGTGAGAAAACAGACACAGGAATGTCATGAAGATAGGAAGCAGTGGTGGGAGGTAGATGGGAAACAGATCAGTAAACAACAGGACAGATGAAAGTGAGGAAGGGGTACCGAGAGGGGGGGGGGGGGTTAGTCTGTCGTGGTCTGGGTAAAGACAGATATAAACAACTTTTCCTTCGAGATGAAGAGGAATAAGTCAGCGGTCAGTACACAACCTCCAGCAACTCTGACCTGAATTCGTGTTGGTAATCTACGTGACGTCATCAGCTCTGCCCCTCCCTCTCCAAACCAAGGCTTGGCCTTACCTCACCCCCTACTTCATAGATTTCCCCACCCTCTCGTGTTTTTCCTCCTGGTGAACGCCATTTATATCCGTCTGTATCCCGCACATCCACACATCATCTATATCTGTATTTCTAGTACAGTTAGACCACACCTTCAACCATCTTTTCAGCGGAAAATATATAAGTTTATGCATTTTTCCTTTCACTGTCAAAATGCCAGAGGGGTAAAGGGAAGTCGCGGGCGGCCATTGTCATCGGTCAGTGCTGGTTGCCCGGATACGTCAGGTTCTGGGGCAAGCCGCCATGTTTAGGTGACACTTTTATACTTTTATTTACATTACGATGTTCCATGGATTAGGTTGAGCTACACACACACACAGCCCTCTGGCCCGCAGGCCGGGGGAAACAGGCTTATTGAATATTGAAATGTTGCAGAATGGGTTTAGGAATGGAGGAAATGGAGAGGTGTTTATGTAAAGGAGTTTGTGTGTGTGTGTGTGTGTGTGTGTGTGTGTGTGTGTGTGTGTGTGTGTGTGTGTGTGTGTGTGTGTTTTAGTATGTTTTGTAAGACCTGAATGCATTATGAAGGTGTTGTAGATATATCTGATTATCTTTAATGATCCTCTACGTCTGTAGTTATTCTACATTCTCCTTCTTGGAGTATATCCTCATAGAGTTAACTCAGATCATGTTAGATAACTAATATACTGGGGTATAACTGGTATGGTTGGGGGTATAACTAGCATATTCAATTACTTCTTATTGACCCTAGATTATTACTGGTAGATGCCTAGAATATATCTATCTTCGCATAATTTTCAGAAGTAATATCATCAATGTGTGGGTAAGAAATTATACTCCTTGTACATCTCCTGATTATGTTAAAACAATACTATTCTGTCGTCCTAAGACTAAATAGATTTAGTTAAGCTATGCTTTAAATTCACAGCACTGTTTTTCTCCTAACAATGACATTGCCGAAAATCATAGACATTTCCAGAAAATTTCGCCTCTTCTCCCACCACATACACCTATTATTTCTCCCAAGACAAGAAACGACCCATAAAAATTCCTCATTAAAACTAATGAAGTACTAATTAGCGTACTTGGCTAAAACGAGAAGGTGATTATAGGTTAGAGGCGCAAGAATAAACATAATTAATATAATTACACAATAGGAAGCAAAGAACAACCTGAAATATCAAGGAGGGCTTGAACCTCCCTGTTGTATCCTGGGGGAAGAAAACAACCCCACGAGCTGGGAAGATCTAGGGGAAAACCGAGAGCAAGAGGAGGCGATCAGGGAAACTGTGTTAGGGAAAGAAATGCGAACTTAACCTCTCGAGGAAATTATGACAGGGGAAGGTCGTGCTAGGAGAGAGAAGTGCAATGTGTTAGGGGAAGATTTTTAAAGAAATTAGCTTATAAGGAAACGGTATAGCGTGGTTTATATATATATATATATATATATATATAGATATATATATAGAGAGAGAGAGAGAGAGAGAGAGAGAGAGAGAGAGAGAGAGAGAGAGAGAGATCGCTTAATTATGGTAAATAAAAGGTTTACATATGGTCATCCCATATATCTACATATATGGGGGAGATCTTAAGTGAATGTAATTATAGACAGAGATATATGGGGATAATTTCTGGGTAATTCTGTTTCAGAAAGTTTTCTAACTGTTATCTTTATGATATAGTATTTGGATGAGGATAACAGGGAGTAGTCAACAAACAGTAGGTGCCAGGAGAGGGTTAGCAAACAATATTAGGTATCTGTGGGTGGTTAGTAAATAGTACACATCAGGGGTTATTAAAAGACCGTAGATATCAGGGGCTGTTAAGGGATAGTAGATATCAGGGGTTGTTAAGGGACAGTAGATATCAGGGGTTGTTAAGGGACAGTAGATATCAGGGGCTGGTTAACAAACATTAGAAGAATGTTTGGGGTAATTCCCCCAGACAGTTGAGCCTGGGGAAGACTTCTAGAAAAGTTAGTGTAAACCCGACTAACTCTGGTTTGTGTGTATGTAAGGACCAGAGATGTGAGTCTGTAATGTTGTTATGTGCAGGCGCAAGATGTGGGTGGAGTGTGGCGAGACGGTAACATTCTAGGGCCTAATGTCTCCAGTTTGTAGTAAGATGTATCTTACAGATTTACATCACATACTTACAGCATATTTCATCGCAGTCTGATAACGCTCCCTTCCTCACAGTGCAGCACTAGCGAACGTTACTTACCGTTGTTAAAGATGTTGTTAATATAACAGTGTTCCTCAGAACACTTTGTAAACAAACCTCTTCATTACTAACATAAGTAAGTGGACGAATTGTTAACGTCGGAAATAAGGTTTGACTCTAACCAACGGTACACATCATCTATTCATAGTTTGATATTATTTATCATATGTGTTTCATTGGTAATATAAAACTAGACATTTGAAATGTATATTATCTTTCCCGTTCCTTAATAGCATGTACCGTCATGCTTAATGATTCAGTATTTTGCTTAACTCACAGATGTAAGAACTACTAATTATCACACGACTTCGATGCTGCACTCCATGCAGGAGCAGGGAAATGATGGACTCCTTTGGAGTGATGAAATCGCTCACGAGACTGTACTCCTTCCCGCACATGGCGATGATATATATACTTGCCGAAGGTAATCTGTCGAGCTTTATATATATATATATATATATATATATATATATATATATATATATATATATATATATATATATATATATTTTATTTTTATTTTTATTATACTTTGTCGCTGTCTCCCGCGTTTGCGAGGTAGCGCAAGGAAACAGACGAAAGAAATGGCCCAACCCCCCCATACACATGTATATACATACGTCCACACACGCAAATATACATACCTACACAGCTTTCCATGGTTTACCCCAGACGCTTCACATGCCCTGATTCAATCCACTGACAGCACGTCAACCCCGGTATACCACATCGCTCCAATTCACTCTATTCCTTGCCCTCCTTTCACCCTCCTGCATGTTCAGGCCCCGATCACACAAAATCTTTTTCACTCCATCTTTCCACCTCCAATTTGGTCACCCTCTTCTCCTCGTTCCCTCCACCTCCGACACATATATCCTCTTGGTCAATCTTTCCTCACTCATTCTCTCCATGTGCCCAAACCACTTCAAAACACCCTCTTCTGCTCTCTCAACCACGCTCTTTTTATTTCCACACATTTCTCTTACCCTTACGTTACTCACTCGATCAAACCACCTCACACCACACATTGTCCTCAAACATCTCATTTCCAGCACATCCATCCTCCTGCGCACAACTCTATCCATAGCCCACGCCTCGCAACCATACAACATTGTTGGAACCACTATTCCTTCAAACATACCCATTTTTGCTTTCCGAGATAATGTTCTCGACTTCCATACATTCTTCAAGGCCCCCAGAATTTTCGCCCCCTCCCCCACCCTATGATCCACTTCCGCTTCCATGGTTCCATCCGCTGCCAGATCCACTCCCAGATATCTAAAACACTTCACTTCCTCCAGTTTTTCTCCATTCAAACTCACCTCCTAATTGACTTGACCCTCAACCCTACTGTACCTAATAACCTTGCTCTTATTCACATTTACTCTTAACTTTCTTCTTCCACACACTTTACCAAACTCAGTCACCAGCTTCTGCAGTTTCTCACATGAATCAGCCACCAGCGCTGTATCATCAGCGAACAACAACTGACTCACTTCCCAAGCTCTCTCATCCCCAACAGACTTCATACTTGCCCTTCTTTCCAAAACTCTTGCATTTACCTCCCTAACAACCCCATCCATAAACAAATTAAACAACCATGGAGACATCACACACCCCTGCCGCAAACCTACATTCACTGAGAACCAATCACTTTCCTCTCTTCCTACACGTACACATGCCTTACATCCTCGATAAAAACTTTTCACTGCTTCTAACAACTTTCCTCCCACACCATATATATATATATATATATATATATATATATATATATATATATATATATATATATATATATATATATATATATATATATATTTATACATATATATATATATATATATATATATATATATATATATATATATATATATATATATATATATATATATGTTTGTATATGTATGTATATATGCCTCCACTTCCCAAGTCCCCCCTCTCCCCCTAAAGTCATGACAAAGTGCAGGTTGCATTATTTACAGAGCACACCTCATGACATTTAAACCTCGTCACACACACACACACACACAGCAACTCCACCTCCTGCAGTCCTCCTCAGGCACGCAAGAACCACACGGGAAAGATGACGTCCTCTAACATCATCACTTCTGCCCGTGTTGGTCCACAGCGCTGCCCGTGTTCGTCCACAGCGCTGCCCGTGTTGGTCCACAGCGTTGCCCGTGTTGGTCCACAGCGCTGCCCGTGTTCGTCCACAGCGCTGCCCGTGTTGGTCCACAGCGTTGCCCGTGTTGGTCCACAGCGCTGCCCGTGTTCGTCCACAGCGCTGCCCGTGTTGGTCCACAGCGCTGCCCGTGTTGGTCCACAGCGCTGCCCGTGTTCGTCCACAGCGCTGCCCGTGTTCGTCCACAGCGTTGCCCGTGTTGGTCCACAGCGCTGCCCGTGTTCGTCCACAGCGCTGCCCGTGTTCGTCCACAGCGCTGCCCGTGTTCGTCCACAGCGCTGCACGTGTTAGTCCACAGCGCTGCCCGTGTTCGTCCACAGCGCTGCCCGTGTTGGTCCACAGCGCTGCCCGTGTTAGTCCACAGCGCTGCCCGTGTTGGTCCACAGCGCTGCCCGTGTTGGTCCACAGCGCTGCCCGTGTTCGTCCACAGCGTTGCCCGTGTTGGTCCACAGCGTTGCCCGTGTTAGTCCACAGCGCTGCCCGTGTTGGTCCACAGCGTTGCCCGTGTTGGTCCACAGCGTTGCCCGTGTTGGTCCACAGCGCTGCCCGTGTTCGTCCACAGCGCTGCCCGTGTTGGTCCACAGCGTTGCCCGTGTTGGTCCACAGCGCTGCCCGTGTTCGTCCACAGCGCTGCCCGTGTTCGTCCACAGCGCTGCCCGTGTTCGTCCACAGCGCTGCACGTGTTAGTCCACAGCGCTGCCCGTGTTCGTCCACAGCGCTGCCCGTGTTGGTCCACAGCGCTGCCCGTGTTAGTCCACAGCGCTGCCCGTGTTGGTCCACAGCGTTGCCCGTGTTGGTCCACAGCGTTGCCCGCAGTAATGAGTTTGTGCATTTTCCTTTTCAAGATCTCCAGTGTATCATAAAACTCCATGAATGTGTCATCAGAAGCCGCACTTAGATATCACATGTACAAACATAATATTACTTTGATAAGTATTTTATCCTCATCCATTTTCTTTCGTAATAAACAATCCAGATTTTTGTTCCACAATGTAAACAATATCTAGATGTATATAGATGGACAGATATATCCTACGCTTCCCCACAACCATTTTTATCTTTCGGTCACTATATTATATAGAATAGATCATTTATATATTTTCATCTTTTCTTGTGCAGTATTAAATATAAGTCAGGAAGTACAAATACGTAAACAACACGACAGTCAGACAAAACATAAATGGGAACATAAACTACAAGTCAAAAAAAAATATTACACTAAAATGATAACAACTTTCACCAGTATTTTACAAACTTTCAAAACTATTCACCTACAGCTTGACTGTAACCTGCATATTTAGGGAAAATTTCAAAGTTTATAAAGATAAAGTATTTTTTGCACGATCATGTTATATAAACTTTTGGGGAATATTAACGAAGAATGGTAAAATGCTTCCTTAAAATTATCATTCGTCTGTTTTCATAGAATTATGTTGATAATTCTGCACTATCTCATGTGCTCTTGTGTGTGTGTGTGTGTGTGTGTGTGTGTGTGTGTGTATTTATGAAGAAGGATGATCATCGTTAGTCAGCCTGTCATACACACACACACACACACACACACCTTACCCCAGGTGTATGATCATTACATATCGCTCAGGTGATCACTATAATCATAGACAATACTATTGACGAACGAAATCATAGTACGATATAATCTGATCGAGAAACCAAGCCATCAATATGACTAGATACAAACGTTGGCCGTAGCAAACGTTGTCTCGAACGTTTTTTGTCAGGCGAGATACACAGATCAGACGCTTAGCTTTGAGCGACAGATAACACTCAGGTGACCAAGCTGACTGAGTCATCAAGCGTAGATGAGGTAAAGCTTTGCTACTGGTTGTCAGTAATTTTGGTAACTTTTCTTTTGTTTTCATTTTACTTCTGTATTTTCCCTAACGTAATTTTCCCCCCACCTTCAACTGCCCCACTCCTATCCCATCTGTCCCACTCCTATCCCATCTGTCCCATGTGTTAGCTTCCCTTTCTCTAGTCCTCCATCAACCTCTCTCATGATCCTTCAATTCTTTTATTCCTTTTCCATCTCCACATCTTCAACCACTCGACTCTCCCTCCCTTCCTCCTCCCCCCACCCCCAACCCCCACTAATCCTTCACCCTTCCCCTGCCCTGCCATCAGAGCCAGACGTTGCTGTGGGGGTGTGGGAGGATTTAAGTTCCGTGGAAGGTGAGGTAGGGGATGGGGTGAGGGTGGTTGGTGTGGAGGGTGTCAGGTCGGCTCGAGTCGGCAATGGTCTGGTTAAGCATGATATTTTACCCTTCACTTCCAACCCCCTTACCAGGATTTAGCGCCGGGGGGCTGAGAGAGAGAGAGAGAGAGAGAGAGAGAGAGAGAGAGAGAGAGAGAGAGAGAGAGAGAGAG
>NC_092279.1:11136160-11233660 GCF_036320965.1 Panulirus ornatus
AAGAAAGAAGGAAGGAAGGAAGGAAGGGAGATTGAAGAGAAGGAAGTGAGGGAGAGAGAGAATTAGCAGAGGAAGCGAAGTGAAAAAAAAGAATAGTGACTAGAATCTACGAGAGCCAAAGTGAAGGAAAGAAAGGAAAGAAATGAAGTGAAGGAAGAGAATAAAGATAATATAAGCAACGATGAGGAATTGAAAAATGAGGAAATAATGTAGAGGGAAAGAATGGCACAAATCAAAAGGTAACTTTGGAAACGACGTAATATATTTCTTTTTCAAGGAAGGACAATCTCAGCACGAATGAATATGTTAGAAAATATTACAAACGTAGGTTTGTGTAGTGAATTAAGATCTAAAACGACAAAAAGGGATCAAATAGGGTAAAAACGCATATAATCTTCACCTGGATGAGGAAGAAATCTATCAAAAACATCACAAAATAAAAGAGAGAAAGTCACATAACTTATTTCCCCTGAAGTGGCAACACTGGGAGCCTGATGATACAGTGTTGCCAGAGAAAGTGGTAAACATAAGGGAAAGGTTAAAGGAAAACGGTGAATTTGTCTTTGGAGACTAGAAGAGATGGTAGAGATTCTCGGGAAAGAAAAATGAAATAAAGAGACAAAGGTTCATAAAGAGAGAGAAACATCAGAGAAAGAATAGAGCAGTAATTATATGCATGATTACCTGTAATTATGAGGAATACGACCTTCTAACACACATCATTATCACCAGACGTAATCATTCATGTATATCTTGTAACTACATGACCTGTATGTGATGTAGCTTGACCCTGTTTGCATGGCCATTCGTGTAATCAACTTTACACATCGGTAATGTAACGTGGCTTCACTGCTCACATCTGAACTCGTAACTACACCAGCCACGATGGTCTATATAAGTATATCCGGCACCAACATGTATCGTACAAGTGCCATGCACTATTCAGCTCTATGTTATCTTCGTCACGTCTGAACCACCCAGTGATTTTGTGATTATATAACACGTATGTCATACACA
This sequence comes from Panulirus ornatus, assembly GCF_036320965.1. Lineage (NCBI taxonomy): Eukaryota > Metazoa > Arthropoda > Malacostraca > Decapoda > Palinuridae > Panulirus > Panulirus ornatus. The sequence goes on from NC_092279.1 coordinate 11,137,178, forward strand.
CTAGACCACCTCCCTCCCTCCCTCCCTCATGGGAAAAGGGCCCTCTGGGTCCCTGGGCCCCACTTGAGTTCACTTGCTACCCTCCTGTGTTGATGTGCTGTATCCACTGTACGCTCTGTACTGGTCTCCACTTACCTCAAGCGGTGTCCCCATTATCCATGCTATCAGTAAATGCATTATCTATGTATATATCTAGACGATAAACATTCTAAATCAATAGAGTATTTATATTGGTCCCTCCATTGGTCCCTCAGTAATGAGTCCATAGCACTATATTACAGGCAGAAGGTGAGTGTGAGTGTGTGGTCTATGATGAGTGTGTGTTGGATGATGAGTGTGTGGTGGATGATGAGTGTGTGGTGGATGATAAGTGTGTGGTGGATGGTGAGTGTGTGGTGGATGGTGAGTTTTTTCACCAGAGGGAAGGACTGAGTGTGACCCAGCCTGTGGACTTAGAGAACGTTGATACGTTCATACGTACATATATACATATTACATACATACATACATACATACATACATACATACATACATACATACATATGTGTATGTAAGATCTTTCAAGACACATATACTTTAGAAGAAACAGAATGATATCATCAGAGGATAATGAATTATTTGCATATATTCATTCCCATGTTTTTGTTTATCTTTTTAGGTCTGTAAATAATTCATGTTTCAATTTCCTTCATTCACTACGAATTTAAGAATTTTTCTTTCTGCGAGTTTCTCATCAAATTTCTTGATAAGTTGTTAAGTTATTTATCGTTCTGAATCAAATCAATTATTCTATAAGTACCATTTTGCCATAAATGGGAATTCATTATGTAGAACTAGAAATCTGATAGCCGACACTGGGGATCTAAAGTCTAGCTTTTAGAATTAGAAATATATGTACAATTTAAAATCTCAAACGGAAAAATTAAGGAAATCAGTGATTCATAAAAAAAAAGATAATTTCTTAGAAATTAGAATGTACGTATTTAGAAAATAATCTTTAACTAGTAATATTGAATCTAGAAACCCGAAAATTGGTATCTAGATATGAAATCTATTGAATCGATCGCGTAAATATTGATATTTTCTCTTGAACCTTCTTATAAGCAGATGATGACACCATTACAGTAAGACTGTAAGACAACAGTGGCCTTGATTATATATGTAAGTTAAGACAGACATCTTACATAACTCTATATAAACATTCATCGGTTATGTTAATTAACATTTTGGATTAAGAAGCAAGAATTAGAAATTTGTAGCCAGGAATTTAGATATTAGAATTTCATGTAAGTTTTTAGATTTTGATAATGGAATTAGAATATACGTATGAAGTTTTACAGGATAATGTTGTAGAACTAACAACTATTAGGTAGTCTGAAGTTGTTGGAATTATTGCTAAAGTATTAGGAATAATTGATAAATATTTTGGTATGATGGACATGGAATTTGGAATACTTGATAATGGATTTAGAGATACTGAAGAAGGATAATGAATCATTCACAGGCATTCCGGGATTACTGACCAGGGAAACAGGAATATGATAAGGACTCAAGAGGTATTGATAAGTAGTTGGGAGTTAATGATAACTGATAGAAATCACTTATAAGAAAAGTTACTGTCAAGGGAATAAGGGAATATTGATAACGAATTAGAAATTATCGATAAAGAAATGGAAATTATTGATAAAGAATTATCAGTTACTGATAAGGGGTTAGAAATGAGGGTATAACTTGGGGGGGGGGGGGGTAGGACGGGAGGGGTGCATGCTCAGCACAGGCCTCGGGGAGGGGGTCCGTGGGGGCCTGAGGGGGTGGCCCCAGCCCAGGCCGCCATTACACGCAACTTATGGAGCTCAGCGGAAATTATCCTGTGTTGACCACCCCAGCGTAGGGTTGTGGCCCTCCTGGTGGCCCCGGGGCTGTGGCCCTCCTGGTGGCCCTTGGGCTGTGGCCATCTTGGTGGCCCTTGGGCTGTGGCCATCTTGGTGGCCATGGAGATGTGGCCATCTTAGTGGCCCAAGTGCCTTCGAGGAAGATCTTCCTCTCACAGTTCCTTCTCTTCCAAAGTTTGCGGAGAAATGATACGGTGGGCAGTATGGTGCCTTCCTTCTCCCCAGGGATGATGAGACATGTATCTGTACATGTACATGTACATGTATACGTACATGTATACGTACATGCATATGCACATGTACATGGGCATGTATATGTATAGAATTCATTTTATCATATAATCCCAGGACCACTTTCATGGGGAACTTAGAGCTCCAATGCTGCGCTACAATCAGTAGTAGAGTTATGATGAACTCCATTGAAGAGAGAAAATCTTCAACAAAGTTGTGCTCCTTTCCTTCCAGTGACAGTGATACAGTTCCGCCGAAGGTGACACCACTGTCGGTGTAACCACATGAAGGTGACACAATGAGTAGTCACCTTCGCCGAGGCTGTATCATCTTCACTTGATGAATCAGCGCACAGTCTCGCATGAGAACTTCTCGAATCAAAAGAGTCTTCCATGAACCTGCTACTTAGCGTAGTGCGGTATTGTCCCTGTTGGAAGACAAATTTTTTGAAAAGGACTTTTGGGTTTTATATATATATATATATATATATATATATATATATATATATATATATATATATATATATATATATATATATATATACATATTTATGTGGGGATGGGGGGGTTTACAACTGTATAAGTTCTCTTTTTTCTTTCATACTATTCGCTATTTCCCGCGATAGCGAGGTAGCGTTAAGAACAGAGGACTGGGCCTTTGAGGGAATATCCTCACCTGGACCTCTTCTCTGTTCCTTCTTTTGGAAAAAAAAAAAAAAAAAACGAGAGGGGAGGATTTCCAGCCCCCCGCTCCCTCCCCTTTTAGTCGCCTTCTACGACACGCAGGGAATACGTGGCAAGTATTCTTTCTCCCCTATCCCCAGGGAAAACTGTATAAGTATATAGACAAATACTTTTTAAAGGAAAATATTTTTCTCTGAGAGTGAGTGGCAAAAAAAGAGTTAGAAACATTACGTCACAGAAGAAGATTCCATATGTTATATTTCGCGTGCGAGACATGAGAACGAGGGATTAAAGCTGGCAATTGATACCACCTGACAGTCAGCTGTGTGAATGACGTCACATAAATAATTTAAAGGCCCTTCGCCCGCATGAAGGCAAGTGCATGTCCCTGGGTATGATCACTGTGGTCAGTCTGGAGGTACCCCAGGGACATGATGCGTCCTACAACCTCTGCCAGATGATGGCACAATCCACAACAAGGAACACGATCCTCATACAGACATCATTTCCAATTGACGCGGATGATTGACGAATGTTGCAAAACACAAGAACGATTCTTAGACTCCAACTTCGTGGACAAGAAAGAATCTGATACATTCCTCTGAAGAATCGTTAAACAGGAAGGTGAGGATTCTCACGTGCAGAATCCTCAAGATATTCCTCAAACTGCAAGAAAAAAAAATAGTATCCGGAATCATGATTCGTTAGATATTTAGCAAAGTCAAAGAAAGACACGATATTCAGAAGCCACAGACAACAGAGGGATCTTCATCCTTCCAGTGCATCATGTTGTGTGTACAGCAGGTGGAGGATCACACACGACTCCTCAGATCACTCCACCTACGACACCTTGACACACAGATCTTCCTCCACACAGCCAGAGCATCACCTGACCCCAAGGGATACTCACGAATCATCATGATCGAGAAACATCGACGTGATCGTCGAATATTCTTCCTAAGGGAGTTATTAACGAAGAAGAAGGATGAACCTGGGAGCATCCAGGTGCCTGGAGGGGGGTCCTCAGGCCCCCTGGGGCTACCCCCTATGGTGCCCACATGGAAATTATCCCTTGTAGTCTTAAACGTAGAAGTTAGTGGGGGTTGTTAATATTGATTGGGGGAATTGGATGTGAGAGGGGGAGGAAGAGGAGAGGGAGTTACATTACTGTGATGGGGGAATGATTTTGGAACAGGAGGGGGAATGGTGGCTGTTATAGTGATGGTTGGTGGGTGAACCACATGGTGGTACAGGGCACAACCACATGGTGGTACACGGCACAACCACATGGTGGTACAGGGCACAACCACATGGTGGTACAGGGCACAACCACATGGTGGTACAGGGCACAACCACATGGTGGTACAGGGCACAACCACATGGTGGTACAGGGCACAACCACATGGTGGTACAGGGCACAACCACATGGTGGTACAGGGCACAACCACATGGTGGTACAGGGCACAACCACATGGTGGTACAGGGCACAACCACATGGTGGTACAGGGCACGACCACATGGTGGTACAGGGCACAACCACATGACGGTACAGGATATAGTCACATGGTGGTACAGGGCACAACCACATGGTGGTACAGGGCACAACCACATGACGGTACAGGATATAGTCACATGGTGGTACAGGGGAACATTTACGTCGGTGTCAACAATATAGACAGGATATGTTTTTTACGTTGAAGGTTCCAGTCACGGACATAAGTCCACGTCAAGGCTGGGCCTTAACTGAAGTATAGAGAAAATTTTGAAACGGAAAAAGAAGAAAGAAGATAAAGTATTTACGAATTTTTGAGAAAGTGGAAAACCTGTCTTATGAAACGCCCCAGGTCATAGGGAAAGACATGAGAAGGCAAAGAGTTCCAGAGCTTCGAGGTGTATGGAAAGAAGCAGGTATCAAAACGGCCCACCCTTGAGTTACTGATGGCCATACACTAATCATGTGACGCAGCAAGTTGCCGAGTATTGCGTGGTCTAACTAGTGGTGGGTACACAAGCAGCCAGCTCTCGGGAGCAAAAACCCAAAGTAATATATCGCCAGAACTCAGTAACGTTCAGCAGGTAAACAAACAAAATCTTCAGCTCCCTGCCCGCCGCCTGCCTAGGCCACACGCTGGGTTCTGATTGCTTGCCTCTCTCCGTAATATATTTCACGGGTATTCTTATTGGCCAAGTGGTATTACCGACGTTCTCATTGGCTGGTGGTGTTTGTTGCAGCCAGCGAATGTTGACTTACCATCAGTCGCTTGTGGTGTAGCACAAGACGAAAATACGATTATCATTTAATGGTCTTCGAAGTCTTGCGAATGATTATTTAAAACTCTAAGTTCGGCTGTTCTCAAGTTATCTTTTTACCGAATTTTACCGAGCTTAGACTCATTTTATATCAGACTCGTTTGTTGTGACACATGTACAAAGAAATTTTTATTCACAGAGCAAGTGAAAAAAGATAAACATTTTTTTATTTTTCTTTATTTCCAGTAATGATGATAATTAGGAACTGTGATTGGCAGAGCGGTAGCCCATGGGTGAGATCGTATCTACAGCTGATTTCTGATTGGTCAAAACTTAATCATTTAGTCAGGTCATATTCTTATTGGCTGACTCAAATAATGAATATTTTATCTTATTGCTCAAACCTCTGTCGATGGTGGAACTCATACCTTTTTGAATGGATAAGCTTCAACCAGTGTTGGAAATCATAGTCACACTAGAAAACAAATTAAAAACTCTGACGACGGATGGAAACTTACAGTTGTCAATAGATGGCCAATAGATGGCGCTTGTCTCATCGTCAGTGTTTACAACCAGATGTCCACACGAGAGAGAGTAGTATGACAGATGGGAAGTTTGAAAAGACGTCTAATGCAAAACAAAAAGATAACTGAACATTGCTTTACCAAGAGAGAAACATGAAAGCCTAAAGTATCGAGTATGAGGTGAAATAATGAGACACACCAACTCATTCTGCGAATCATAGATCACTGTTTTCCGAGTGAACAAATGAAACGTTGCGATGATAGCCGGGCCCAGTGTCTTGAGACGCTGCTCACTGAGTTATTCACCCGCTCCACATATTCTGGCGGTCGTCCCTAATGTCCACGTACCCGCGGTGCCTGGACATAGGAACGACAACTACGACCTTTGGCAAAGTTAAATATGTGTTATTTACTCTTGAATGACATTTGGACTACCCTTAGCTACTCGTCTGCTGAGACTGATGTACTGGTCCTCATTACACGCTCCTGTCTGATGCCTCATTATTGTAGCATGTGTGAGATTTTGACATGTATACAAACTTTCACTTTTTACTCCTTACATTCGTTTCACTATCTTCCTTTATCATCGTTTTTACGGATTTTCTCAGTGCTTGGTTCTTATTGCTCTGTACATATGATTTTCCTCATTTCTCATTTCAATCATTACTTTTTAACCGCATTTCTCGCCTATACTTTCTCTCTCATTATTCCCCTCATTTTCACTGTCTTCATTATACCTTGATCTGTTCCTGTACTACCAGGGTCAGCATCACTCCTTGACCCATGACCCCTCTTTCTCCCACCCCCTCATTAGTTACCATCTCAATGCCACCTAAACTACCACTTAATTCTCTTCCCTTTCCCTTAGCTCCACATAGACCAAAACACCCCTTTCCCCTCTCCCTCTCCATTACTACTTATCCTCTCTCTCTCTCTCTCTCTCTCTCTCTCTCTCTCTCTCTCTCTCTCTCTCTCTCTCTCTCTCTCTCTCTCTCTCTCTCTCTCTCTCTCTCTCTCTCTCTATCTATCTATCTGTCTGTCTATCTATCTACCTTTACCACTACCGCCACCATAACCATAGGGGTAGCCCTATCGCCCATTCACACACACAGCCCCATTCATCTTCCCTACCCATTCATCACCAATCCATGGATCCCCATGGCAAGACAAACTATGATGGGTCTCATGGGTAACTATGATGGGTCTCATGGGTAACTATGATGGGTCTCATGGGTAACTATGATGGGTCTCATGGGTAACTATGATGGGTCTCATGGGTAACTATGATGGGTCTCATGAGTAACCATGATGGGTCTCATGGGTAACTATGATGGGTCTCATGGGTAACTATGATGGGTCTCATGGGTAACTATGATGGGTCTCATGGGTAACTATGATGGGTCTCATGGGTAACTATGATGGGTCTCATGGGTAACTATGATGGGTCTCATGGGTAACTATGATGGGTCTCATGGGTAACTATGATGGGTCTCATGGGTAACTATGATGGGTCTCATGGGTAACTATGATGGGTCTCATGGGTAACTATGATGGGTCTCATGGGTAACTATGATGGGTCTCATGGGTAACTATGATGGGTCTCATGGGTAACTATGATGGGTCTCATGGGTAACTATGATGGGTCTCATGGGTAACTATGATGGGTCTCATGGGTAACTATGATGGGTCTCATGGGTAACTATGATGGGTCTCATGGGTAACTATGATGGGTCTCATGGGTAACTATGATGGGTCTCATGGGTAACTATGATGGGTCTCATGGGTAACTATGATGGGTCTCATGGGTAACTATGATGGGTCTCATGGGTAACTATGATGGGTCTCATGGGTCAACAAACATTTAGTGTCAAGATTCCTGACCTTTAATTATCATGTAATAATACGGAAAGGGAAATAGGCACAATGCGTGGACATGAGTCATTAGAGAGATTATTAAAGAAAAATGAGGAAAGAGGGAAGGACGGATAGATAAGGTAAGTAGGGGAGGAGAATTAGCATGTAAGGGGGAATTAAGTTAAGAGGGGAAATAGAAGAGAATAGGGGAAAGGAGAGGTAACGAGAAGGAATAGAAATGGGGGAAGAGGAAGGATTGTAATAGGTTAGAGAGAAGGAGAGAGTGGAAGAAGAAGAAGAAGAAGAGGAAGAAGAAGAAGAAGAAGAAGAAGAAGAAGAAGAAGAGGAAGAAGAAAAGAGGAAGAAGAAGAAGAAGAAGAAGAAGAGAAGAGGAGGAGGAGGAGAAGGAGGGAAGAGAACATAACAAAGAGCGTAAATGGAGTGAATGAAATCGGTGATAAGGGATACAGGATGGACCGATAAGAGATAAGAGGAAGAAGCATAACTACAGAGCGAAGAGGAAGTCGTGTGAGAGAGAGAGAGAGAGAGAGAGAGAGAGAGAGAGAGAGAGAGAGAGAGAGAGAGAGAGAGAGAGAGAGAGATCAGGATGCCAACCCTGCCTGGTAAGGTCAACAAGGGTCACATTATCTCAGTGTTGACCCTGGTAACCTGACGCCTTATCATAGCTTATTTACCCTCCATTAGAGCCACCCATTGACCTGCCTCCACCCCCCATGATTCGTACCACATTTGTGACGCGATTCACAAGAGAGCCTCCTGCCGATTCTCCTGGTTTTCTCCGTGATTCGTTTCTGATTCATGTACCGAATTGGATGAGATTCTCGCGATTTTTCTTCGATTAGTTCAAATCGTGACCTGGTCGTTCATGATTGGAGGACTGGGGAGAAGCTTGAACCGAATCCTTCCCCTGACACCTCGTGAATCAGCGGTGATTCTTCCACTCGTATAACTGTGCAGCCAGACACTCCACACCAGTGATTCAGCTTGACTCGCTAAGTATCAGAATCACAAATATGATTCGGCCCCTCAACATAACAGCTTAGACTGAGATGAGCGAATCCCTGGAGTAAAATAACTAAACAATTTCACAAAGATAATCTTCGCCCCTCGCTATGATAATTAAACCCATTAACAAAGACAGTTATACCTGTTGAATATCGTAACTTAACCCTTTGAGAACGATAACTTGACCCCTTAACTACAATAGTGTATCCCTTCAGTGCCACGCTTAACCATTAACTCCATTTAATGCCAAACTTAACACCTTAAAGTCCACAGCAGGGTGGCACCATTTTCTAAAGGGTCAAGATAGAGCCAAATGGCTCAAGGTACGTGTTTTTACTCCCTGGAGGTCCGTCATTAGGGTCGAAAGTCCAGACTTGTACCGTAATGGCATCATCTGTCAAGACACTGACATCTCCTTCATCCAGCTACAGCATTCTCGAGCTCTCTGAACCTCTAGACTTGCCCTTGGTTATGAATTCTCAAAAGCATAATTTTCTCAGCACTTCATAATTTCTAGCAGCCCTCAGATCCAAATTTGAAAGTGGTGTACCACATTTTGCTCTTCAAAACACTCTTAATCTTTCTAAAGTTAAAAAAAGTCTCGTTTATCTTAGGTTCTGAAACCTTCACAGTTTTAGTTTGTTTGTATTTTGTATCACTTGTACAGTATTCAAATATTTATTTCCCTTTGAAATATCTCTGAAATCTCCTGTGAATGTATAGGACCTCCGTCTTCTCAAATAATGCATAGGGCGTCTTACTTCTTTCTCTTCATGATCACATAGTTTCGCTTCGTATCGTTGAGCAGGTCGGGTTAGGTTCCACCTTGCATAATGGAGGCAGCGCCACAACACGACTCTGACTTACCGAGATTGTCTGTCGGGTCGCTGACAGCACCATCAGGCCCGCCCAAGTTACCTTTCTCTGAAACTCCCTAAATTTTTCCAAAGCTGTCTAAGGTCTTCAGATGCTCGCATACTCTCTAAATGTCGATAAGATTCGAAAAGTAAGAAACTGGAGCCTTTTCCTGAACTATACGATTTTTAAAATAAACCTAAAGCTATTGTGTTGTGTAAATGCCATGTACGTTTGTAATCAGTACGTTCCTCATTAGGCCATACTTGTAAGTGATGAAGATATATATACTGGTTCATGAAGAGCATCTGCGTTGTTGCTCTCTATTTACGACCAGCTCTTGGCGTCCAACAAGAGTTGCATCTGGTGCCTTCCTTCTCCCCATACTCGCCTTTCCCACCCTTCCCAGTCCTACCTTTACCTTTCCCTGTTCGGTCTATTTTATTGCTTCCCTTCTCTCTTCTCTCTCTTACCCGTATTCCTCTTCCTCTTTGTTTCATCTTCTTCACCGCATCATTTAGTCCTTACCTCATTATTCTACTTTCATATTCCTCCCTCCCTACCCTCCTTCCTTAGCACATACCAGCCTTCCCTTTTCCAATCTTTCTCCCTTTTCCACTAGCCTTTTCATTTACTTCCTTCTAAGACCCCAAGTCCCATTCCCCATCCGTCACTAATCCCCTTCAAAATCACCCATTGAACGCGATATTGTTTCTTTTTGGAATCTAGTGTTCAATATATGAAACTGTGAAGGACTGAGTGATCCCCTACACCTGAATCATTGAACCTGAAAACTGTTCACCTACCAGACGATGGATCCTCCTCAGGTATTTTAGAAAGCAGGTACAGAGACCTACTTGGTGTAAGAAAATGCTCTTTTTTATCTGACTTGAAAACTAGCTTGAAACTATTGTCTTCAACGCCGTTTTAAGTTTAGACTTGTCTTGTGGTGACCAGATTAACATGACAGCGGTCTGGACGAAACTGGGACATACCCGTCTCTAGTTCTTGAGAAATCTTTTGCTTTAGCGCTTCTCTACATGTGTCGTAGAGGACCTGGTATTTTTAGATCCACAAGAAGACCTTCTGTGTTCGTCTCTTTTGTCACCATGAATTCATATCGAGTTCCTCCCTCGGTCACTAGCGGTCCAGCTTTACTAATGGCAGGATTTTGGCCCACTAACGTAGCTGGGATATTGATATACCGACCACCTGTTTTAGGTAAGGTTATACTTTTGATTCTGGTGCAGAGGACTGAAGTACATCTCAAGAGGCACCTCAGCAGAACACCATTGCTGGAGGAGGAACTGTCAGCTCACACTTACCGTCAGTAGCGTCAGCGAGACCCAGGGCGCAGGCCAGGCAGAGGAAGGTCAAGGAGGCCACCCACAGTAAGGTCATGTCAGGCCGTGGCTTCTGCTTAGGACGGGACGTGACCCTGACCTGTGGCACCATGACCTGAGGCGTGGTATGTGTCGTGACCTTGACTTGAGGGCTGAGTTCGACCGCCGTCGTCACCTGAGAAAGCATCGAGTGAGGCCAACTGCTCGATGCGCTGTTACCCTCCTCCTGAATCTGTTGTCGAGGTATGACAGTCATTTTCCTTCCCAATATGCAACTGTTCTTATCACAAGATCACCGGAATTATACACTGAGCACGACGACCGCAGGCAAGAGCTCTCCTGACGGCTGGGCAGACGAGGAAGGTGAGCGTGGGATGCTTGAGCGTGGTCCCCGGTCACAACATACTGTACAGATGACCCTCGCAGACGGTCTGTGGTCGACCCTCGTGCCACCTGCGGAAGACAGAGACAGAAAGTCACAAGGTGAATGCTCGGCCCGGGAGAAGACTTACCAGAGTACACTTCGCATGATCAACCTTCGTAGAGTCTGATCCCTTTATTATATGAGGGCGTCATCAGCCCCTAGTTACTGCTAGACCTTACCCTTCTTAATCTCTGGGGAAACAAAAGATAGATTAAGATTACAACAGGTTGTCTGGCCTCATCACCTGACACGTGAATGTCTTCCAAAATAAAATTTCTTAGGATCACGATTACTTTATGATTATTCGTCGTTAGAATAAATTATCTTTTCATCCTCCTGTCAGCCTCCTCCTTCTCCTCCCCTTCCCCTCTCTCCTCCTCTCCCTATACTTGAAGTGATGAATGATGATATCACACGTTATCCGTCACCTGCCACTGTAACCCTCGACTGTTGCCAAGAATGAGGCTGTACTTATTCTACTACTACTACTACTACTACTACTACTACTACTACTACTACTACTACTACTACTACTACTTCTACTACTACTACTATTACTACCACTACTTCTGTAAACAGGTGGCCCCTTGTGTGCCTCCTCCCTTGGCCAGGTGGAGCAGCGCCCGAACAGTCTACCAACTTGAGGGTTGGCCGAGTGTATGTCTGCCTCGTTCCTTCCACAGTCACACTCTGTGGCTGTGTGCCTTCCAAAGTCATCTCACACCCCTACACTCTCCTCCCACTCAACTACACTCTCAACTACACTTTCCTCCCACTCAACTACACTCTCAACTACACTCTCCTCCCAAAATCCAACACTCTGTGTTGGACTGTGGGAGTCTCCTCTCACAGTCCAACACTCCCCTCCCACACACCTACACTCTCACTTTAAATCTCTTTCTTCCATGAGGACCGGCTGACCTCTGTGTTTACCCTCCACCTACCATGTACCAACCATATAATAAATTTCTTTGTTGTCAAGAAAAATTCATGTCAGATTTTGTTCAAAACAATGTTTGGGCGACTGAAGCAGACACTTAATGCAAGATACTCATGTGATATTGATCTATAGCCTTTGCCTCTCATGGAATGAAGGTAGTAATTAACGAAAGACAAGGAGTGACGTGAGTAGCAACTTACCTCAAGTAACATGTGAGTTACGTTAACGAGAGAGGGAAGGAATGTATGCATGGGGCAAGCAGGAATCTATGTGAGGTACGGAGGTACACAGGAATAAGAGATCTGATGGTCAGTGACAACGATACTTGCTGGAGGACAGTAATAGTATCCTAATTCCTAGTCTACATAGATGGAGATGGGGTAGTCAAGCAGAAGGTTCCTCCCCAGCCACCACACCTTCCGGCATATCAGCAAGCAGGAGTACATATGAAAGAGCACTATGTAAGACAGAGGAGTACACTGACATAGAAGTGTATTGGACAAAATAAATGGAAATCACATTCTGATATATTACCATAAGGAAGGTCTCTGAAAGACCCGTTGTTAAAACCATGAAATCGTTACAAACCTTCCAGAGACCAGGCTGTTCCGGGAACCAGTCACAAACGACCCGTTAATGGCCTCTCTTGCGGGTGCCCGTCGACCACGAGTGACCCTTGTGTGCCTCAGCATGACCTGACCTTAGAGGATATGACCTTCCCACCATGTGTCCTTCACTGACTTTAACCGCCTTCAACCTTCTATCGGATCCAAGTAACAAATATCTCCGTCAGGTGTTATAAGTAACGTTAGAACATTTGTAAAGTGTTCTAAGTATCAGAGATTAAAGAACATACGCAGTTTGTTTTTCCTGATGTTTCATCTGAGATCGATAAAATATCTAGGTGTCTTGTCTCTCTTCTTTTTTTTTTAGACCACGTATGATTTATCCAGCGTCGTGTTAGTGTTAGTTAGTTTTCTATCGGCACTGCTTACATGTGGAAAACGGTTTTAGATTAAGTTGATTTTTGCACCACAGAAATGTCACCTTATTCTCACACTTGATGACAACGAGGGTAAGAACAGAAGGTCGAGGTGTAACTCCAGGGTGTAGTATCACTGGTGACGTCATCAAAGCTAAACTGATCTAGTCATAGGGACTACCACTCGAGAGAAGTCATCCTCGAGCCTCATGACTTCGCCATGGGTCACCTACCACTCGAGGAAGGTCATCCTCGTCACGGGTTACCACTCGAGGAAGGTCGTTCTCGAGCCTGACAGGTAATAGAGACTTGCCTCTCACAGGTCACTGGGATCAACAACCAAGTCCTCCTCCAGGTCTTCCTTTAAAAGCACAGGAATCACAGAGGACATGAACCCCCGGAGCAGAGGTGGACCTTCAAGGAGGCCCGGGTGTCACATCCACTCCTGTAGGACGTCCTCCCGTATGGATCCGGTAACACTGGTCTCGTAGGTGGATCAGCAGAGACCGAGGCGGTGGTAGTGGTCTGTGGAGACAGGTCCTTGGTCCATGTGGAGAATGTGGGTACACGGAGATAGATTTAGAGCCTTCGTGTGGGTGTCAGAAAGACTTTGGAAACACACCATCATCTGGGGATGACTATTAGAGGAGAATCACGTTATCATCGTCTTCACAACATGGTGGAGACGGGATGTTCCCCCGAATAGAAAGGTGATGAGTCTCCTTGCGAGTGCAGGCGATGTCAAGCTGATGTAAAGGGCGAAGTCAGATGTCTTATGTCTTCAAGTGGAGACGAGGGAAGGCAAGCAGAAAAGGCTATGCACACCCTTCTCCCCCGGAGCGCCGAGTTAGACCAGGTCACGGAACACCGACAAAGAGCGGCTGGGTCTCCCTGTGGCCAGAGCGGAGCCCAGTAGACTTGTGACCAGGTGAACAGAAATTAACCGTTGGTCTACCAGCGTGGGATGGGGCACCTGCTCCAAGAATTATTGATGTCACGGGGACATTACCGTTGTGGACAGCCCGCCTGTCCACTCCACCGATATTGATTGCAGTAATCGCGCGGGAAGCGAGAAAGAACAAGTCATACGAATCCTGAGAACTGTGAAATCTGAGAGAGAAGCAGGCATATCACACACAGGTGATTGACGGAAAGGGCAGTAAGAGAGAGAGAGAGAGAGAGAGAGAGAGAGAGAGAGAGAGAGAGAGAGAGAGAGAACTAAGAGTACAGAACACAAGATTTTGAATGAGAGAGAGAGAGAGAGAGAGAGAGAGAGAGAGAGAGAGAGAGAGAGAGAGAGAGAGGGGGGGGGGGGAGAAAGACAGAGATTGTGTACTTACAAGTACTTAAGACGAGATTTTGCCTTTCCTCCTTCACCCTTCAAACCTGATTAGTCAGATGCAAATATTCCAACCAACAAAGGTATCTTACGTTCCTTCAAGTCTGCCTAGCATGTCTCCACATCCAGTCCTCAAGACATATGTCAGATCTAGGAAAAATCAAACAAATCCTTAAGGATCAGACTGAACATAAGGCAATGAACGATCTCATTAACACAACCTCCATACTGACCTTCATGAGATCATCCATAACATGGGTCATCAAAACATCAAATACAGGAAATCAAACAACATGTTGAGAGAATAGTTATCTGAGTCTTGTAAAGTTATACCTTTAACAACACGAAACCACAGTCCATAGATCCTCTAGCGCCTAGGAACATAATCTGTGTTCTAAAGGACAGATTTATATAATATATGACCTTGTCTGATAGGCAGCAACTCCCCGCCAACCCTCCCGGAACACGCACTTGACAAACTTGATGATGTGGAGTATCAAGGTGGCAGTCTGGTTATCCATGACCGAGGTTAGGAACGAGGGAAGTGAGTAGGATATGTTGGGTTGGATGGTCGGTATGTTGGCGGGTTAGTATGTATGTTAGATGGATGAGGAACGTAGGTAGTTAGGTATCCTGGTTGTCTGGTAAACAGTCTGGTTGAAAGGTAGAGAAGTATGTTATGGAAGGAGGCTCTTGATAAGTAGATACCTTAGTGGTTTGGTAAGTAGGCTGGGCCATCGTGTGGAGGGCAAGCAGGTGGGTCAGACACAATTCTAAAGGTAAGTAAACTTGAGGCTTAGCGAGTACCAACCTAAGTAGACTTTGAGGCGTAATGAGTACTAACGGGACGTGATATGAACCTCAACGAAACACATCACAAGCTAACGAATCCAAAGCTGAAATTCGTGAGGTTTCCTCACCCCAGTTCGTAAACGATGTTCAGAATAATATTTCCTCCACTGGGGAGAATTTCTCATAGCAATAAAATAAATAAATAAATATAAAGGCCAAAGTATCTATATTTTTTGCTGGTTTGGTTTCCAAACTGTCTTTTTTGTGGGGAGGGGGAATGGAGAATGATATCATATAGATGAAAAAATTAAGATTTCAACAATTGAGCGAATCGAATTATAATGATTATATATATATATATATATATATATATATATATATATATATATATATATATATATATATATATATATATATATATATTTTTTTTTTTTTTTTATACTTTGTCGCTGTCTCCCGCGTTTGCGAGGTAGCGCAAGGAAACAGACGAAAGAAATGGCCCAACCCCCCCCCCATACACATGTACATACACACGTCCACACACGCAAATATACATACCTACACAGCTTTCCATGGTTTACCCCAGACGCTTCACATGCCTTGATTCAATCCACTGACAGCACGTCAACCCCTGTATACCACATCGCTCCAATTCACTCTATTCCTTGCCCTCCTTTCACCCTCCTGCATGTTCAGGCCCCGATCACACAAAATCTTTTTCACTCCATCTTTCCACCTCCAATTTGGTCTCCCTCTTCTCCTCGTTCCCTCCACCTCCGACACATATATCCTCTTGGTCAATCTTTCCTCACTCATTCTCTCCATGTGCCCAAACCATTTCAAAACACCCTCTTCTGCACTCTCAACCACGCTCTTTTTATTTCCACACATCTCTCTTACCCTTACGTTACTTACTTGATCAAACCACCTCACACCACACATTGTCCTCAAACATCTCATTTCCAGCACATCCATCCTCCTGCGCACATCTCTATCCATAGCCCACGCCTCGCAACCATACAACATTGTTGGAACCACTATTTCTTCAAACATACCCATTTTTGCTTTCCGAGATAATGTTCTCGACTTCCACACATTTTTCAAGGCTCCCAAAATTTTCGCCCCCTCCCCCACCCTATGATCCACTTCCGCTTCCATGGTTCCATCCGCTGACAGATCCACTCCCAGATATCTAAAACACTTCACTTCCTCCAGTTTTTCTCCATTCAAACTCACCTCCCAATTGACTTGACCCTCACCCCTA
This sequence comes from Panulirus ornatus, assembly GCF_036320965.1. Classification (NCBI taxonomy): domain Eukaryota; kingdom Metazoa; phylum Arthropoda; class Malacostraca; order Decapoda; family Palinuridae; genus Panulirus; species Panulirus ornatus. The sequence goes on from NC_092279.1 coordinate 11,153,577, forward strand.
CTGTACCTAATAACCTTGCTCTTATTCACATTTACTCTTAACTTTCTTCTTCCACACACTTTACCAAACTCAGTCACCAGCTTCTGCAGTTTCTCACATGAATCAGCCACCAGCGCTGTATCATCAGCGAACAACAACTGACTCACTTCCCAAGCTCTCTCATCCCCAACAGACTTCATACTTGCCCCTCTTTCCAGGACTCTTGCATTTACCTCCCTAACAACCCCATCCATAAACAAATTAAACAACCATGGAGACATCACACACCCCTGCCGCAAACCTACATTCACTGAGAACCAATCACTTTCCTCTCTTCCTACACGTACACATGCCTTACATCCTCGATAAAAACTTTTCACTGCTTCTAACAACTTGCCTCCCACACCATATATTCTTAATACCTTCCACAGAGCATCTCTATCAACTCTATCATATGCCTTCTCCAGATCCATAAATGCTACATACAAATCCATTTGCTTTTCTAAGTATTTCTCACATACATTCTTCAAAGCAAACACCTGATCCACACATCCTCTACCACTTCTGAAACCGCACTGCTCTTCCCCAATCTGATGCTCTGTACATGCCTTCACCCTCTCAATCAATACCCTCCCATATAATTTACCAGGAATACTCAACAAACTTATACCTCTGTAATTTTTTATTATACTTTGTCGCTGTCTCCCGCGTTTGCGAGGTAGCGCAAGGAAACAGACGAAAGAAATGGCCCAACCCCCCCCATACACATGTATATACATACGTCCACACACGCAAATATACATACCTACACAGCTTTCCATAGCTTACCCCAGACGCTTCACATGCCTTGATTCAATCCACTGACAGCACGTCAACCCCGGTATACCACATCGCTCCAATTCACTCTATTCCTTGCCCTCCTTTCACCCTCCTGCATGTTCAGGCACCGATCACACAAAATCTTTTTCACTCCATCTTTCCACCTCCAATTTGGTCTCCCTCTTCTCCTTGTTCCCTCCACCTCCGACATATATATCCTCTTGGTCAATCTTTCCTCACTCATCCTCTCCATGTGCCCAAACCACTTCAAAACACCCTCTTCTGCTCTCTCAACCACGCTCTTTTTATTTCCACACATCTCTCTTACCCTTACGTTACTCACTCGATCAAACCACCTCACACCACACATTGTCCTCAAACATCTCATTTCCAGCACATCCATCCTCCTGCGCACAACTCTATCCATAGCCCACGCCTCGCAACCATACAACATTGTTGGAACCACTATTCCTTCAAACATACCCTATTTTGCTTTCCGAGATAATGTTCTCGACTTCCACACATTATATATATATATATATATATATATATATAATCATCAACAACAACAACAACACGTCACCCACACAACTGGTGCTTGACAACTGTACATTATCCTACGGTCAGCACTACGCGCTGGCCCTGCTGGTGAGTCAGGCCACAGTGCTCTCATAGTGAGGCCTCCAGCGGCTGCGCCACCATTAAGTATATGAGAAGCTGAGACCAACCCCCGCATTAATACACTTAGTCCACCACACACCCTGCCCCACAGCCCACCCCGCATCACCCACTCACAGCATCATCCCTACATCTACTGCCCCCCACCCCCTCCCCCACCCCCATCTTCCGCATCATCGTCATCATCATCTGCATCTCACGCATCTCCACATTACCTCCCATGTCATCACCTCCCACATCATCACCTCCCACATCATCACCTCCCACATCATCACCTCCCACATCATCACCTCCCACATCATCACCTCCCACATCATCACCTCCCACATCATCACCTCCCACATCATCACCTCCCACATCATCACCTCCCACATCATCACCTCCCGCATCATCACCTCCCACATCATCACCTCCCGCATCATCACCTCCCACATCATCACCTCCCGCATCATCACCTCCCACATCATCACCTCGCACATCATCACCTCCCACATCATCACCTCCCACATCATCACCTCCCACATCATCACCTCGCACATCATCACCTCCCACATCATCACCTCCCACATCATCACCTCCCACATCATCACCTCCCACATCATCACCTCCCACATCATCACCTCCCGCATCATCACCTCCCACATCATCACCTCCCACATCATCACCTCCCGCATCATCACCTCCCACATCATCACCTCCCACATCATCACCTCCCACATCATCACCTCCCACATCATCACCTCCCGCATGATCTGCGGACGAAGAAATCTGGAAAACTCCATATCTGTTTAGATTTCCCGGGGCTTTTATTTCCCTTTTTTTTCTGCCGCGAGTAAAATTAATTTGCACTCCCGCCAAACTTTTGATTGTTGCAATACTCGCTGAATCAAGGCCACACTTTCCTTTATATTAAATATATACACCTCTGAACTTTCCTGCTTTTCCTCTAGCTTCATATATATATATATATATATATATATATATATATATATATATATATATATATATATATATATATATATATATATATATATATATATATATATATATATATATTGGAAAAGATCACAATTGAGTGCGTGATCAGGAAATGTGGTCATTAGATTATCAGCATTCAAGTTTATTAGTCCCAGGAGCACAGGGATGTATCCCAGGGCTGGAGGGATATGGGCATCTTAGGGTCAGATGGATGTATGTGTCCTAGGACTGGAAGGACATGTATGTCTCAGGGCTGATGGGATATGTGTCCCTGGGCCGATAGGACATACGGGCCAGAGATAACCTCTTATGATTGTAATTTCTTCTTTATATTTTCTTACGATGAATTAGAATCGTACAATTGATTCTGTTTGGTCTGTACTTCCTTGCCATAGACAAGGATAGCAGGATTACAGATCGAGGTAATTATACAAGGTGACGAATAGATGATTAGAAACCGCCGTGGGGCAGACGAGAGTGGAATCTATGTTGTTCCTGGCGCCTGGTTCGAGACAGAGCACGGGCTTGGGGTTCCAGGTGTGTTCTGTAGGTTTGTATGGGTTTTGGAGAGGTGTATGGGATCAAGAAGTGAGGTACGTAGTCAAGATGGACTGCTCCTGGGCTGGGAAGGGAGGCAGGTTGTACCTAGTGTGGGAAAGGAGGTACCATTAGTTCCTGAGCTAAGCATGGAGGAGGAGACGGACTGGTGTCACCCCGCGATCGAGATAGTGGAACCTTATAGGGAAGGGGTTGTGATGGGGTTATATGAGGTTGATAGGGTTCTGGTCATTACCTCAGACTGTATAATGTCATCGTTTCCCGTCTGGGTCGCGTCAGCTAACCCTATCACCACGCATTCCCACGTTGCCATAGTCTTGGCTAATTCCCCCTTAATTCCGTTATCGAGGCCGCCATTAGCACGGGCCTCAGATCCACAGTTAAGTAAAAAGATAATAAGTGTATCCTCCTCTGTGTAATACAGCACTACAGTGTAAAGTATATGATTTCGATACTTTTGTGGTTATTGAAGTTCATTAGCCTCAGGTGATGTGTGACTGAGTTGGGTAAGGATTTATCTTCTCATATCTTGTTCAGCTGCACAGATGTGTAGGTGGACAGCTGCCACACAACAGCTCATCAGGGGTTTGTATAAGTGTTTGCAAGTTCAGATGGGTAATTGGGAGGTTCGCATGGGTGATTGGGGATTTTGGGTGGATGATTGAACGACTGAATGGGTGAGTGTGATTGGAGTAAAGTGAAGGGTTAATGCTTGAGTGGGGAAAGCAGATGGGGTAACTGGGACTAGTGTAGAGTATCGGAATTAGGATAGGGTCAGGAAAGGAGAAATAGGTACGGAGGAAAGTTGGACAGGAAAGAGGATAAGCTGATTGGAAAGTTACGAGGATGGTGATGGAAAGAAGGATAGGAGGAACAGTCAGAAGGATTTTAGTCAGGATGACTTGAGCTGACAACCTTAGGATAAGGAAACCCTGGGACTGTTGAGGAAAGAACTGGGACTCGTGGGGAGGGAGGTGTAGGTGCCTTAAGTTGGGGGTTGGGATATCCTGGGTCAACCCAAGGCTATGAAAGGGTTGTACCAGGAGGTGAGGGGGGGAAGGGGGGGTTGAGGCTGCATAAGTGTTGTCTTTCATTAACTAGACCACCATCATGGGAGACAAGGTGAGCAAGAATTGGGGGTCCTTGGGCTAGGAGTAGGGTGTGCTAGGTTCTCGAAATGTGACAAGGGTGTACCAGGTCCTAGGAAGTTCTCCTGGGGTGTACCAGGTCCTAGGGAGGTGTCCTGGGTGCGGCAGGCCGTACTGAGGTTTTCTAGGGTGTACCAGGTCCTAGGAAGGTGTCGTGGGGTGCTGCAGGTTCTGTGGATGTGACATATAGAGCAACAAGCAGGTCCTGGGAAGGTGACCTGGGGAGTAGCAAGCAGGTCCTGGGAAGGTGACCTGGGGAGTAGCAAGCAGGTCCTGGGAAGGTGACCTGGGGAGTGGTAAGCAGGTCCCGGGGGAGGTGCTCACGGGTAGCAGGAGCAGGGGGCGACGCGGCCGGGATGAGGCGCCCCCCCAGGCGGTGTGCTGATCCTGGCCGCCTCACAAAGAGACTGACAACTTCACACAAAGGTGGCCATATGATGCCTGTTTTATGTCTCCAGCCCGACCCGCTGCCGGCCCTCTGTTGTCCCCGTTATTCCCCCGTTATTCCCCGTTAATCTCTCTCCCCCACCTCCCTCCAACGCCCCCCTTTTAACCTACAGTTTCCAATAACTTGGACAGCGCGCAACCCCCCCGTAAACCCAAACAGAAAACGTAAACTGCAAGAAGAATAACCAAGGATAAACTACGTAATTTCTGGGTTGCACGTCGTACTGCCTTCCCCTTACACAAACAAAAAAAAAAAGAAAATGTAATGTGAATTGTATATTTCCTTCGTCACTTGATGCCGGCAGCCTTCACCCCTCCCTCACCCCCCTTCTACCCCTCCCCCTCCCCTCCTCCTCCTCCCCCTCCTCCTTTGTTTGTTGGAAAATAATTACTGAAGATAATTACCGGGAGTCGCATTGTCTTGGCCTCTACGTCCCGGGATTTTGTTTCTCGTATATTACAGGCGGGTCGGTGAGAGATTACCAGCCTCAATATTTAACTGCTGATTTATTACTTAATAACCTTTGTTCCCGCAAGCGCATGCGGGGGCCATCTGCTTTTGATCCCCACACATGAAATGCTGTTAGATAGCCGACAATATCCTTCTTCAGGAGAGTGTTAAAGGCCCCTGAGAGGGACCGTGGGAGGGCTCGGAAGGTGTCGGGGTCAAACAAGAGACTCGGACCCCCTGCAGGAGCGGCTGTGAGGCCGACGGCCACAATGGCTTCTTGTAGCGAGTGACGGTAATGAACACTGGAGCCTTGTCACAGCTCCGGGTCACCCTGGGATAAAGGACGCCTCTCAGACTCCTCCTGTAGGAGGCAGACGTTGCTGATGATGTGTCCTGAGGGAGGTGTCGCCGGGGTGGCGGGGGTCAGGCCTCTTAAAGTTTTGACTTCCTCGTTATGTTTCGTTCGTAGAGTTGGCGATGTCTGGTAGGTACAGTGTACCTCAGATACCTCGGGGGAACTTTTGCAGATGGCGGTACGTACTTCGCACGTACCCAAGTTTCACTCAGTAGGACTTTTTTCCTCTATGTAAACTTTAAAAGTTTTTGCAAGATTTTTGGTGAGATATATGTTGGCCGCTTCAAAGTACCAACGTGTACCTCCGCGTACCCTTGCGAGCGAGGTACGCACCCCAGCTAGCAGCCAGCTACGGTAAAGTTTTCCATCCGGTGGTACATGAGAGGCAGGCAGGTACCTTTTGATGGTCAACAATACACGAGAATGTGTTCGTATGGCCAGGCAGAGGTACCTTGAGGTGGGGTAACACAGGTGGAAGATACCCTTCGCAGTTCCTTGGATATTGTAGTGACGTTACAAGAGGAAAGGACGCTTCCCTCTTCCAGGGTTGATGGTGCATAGATGAGAGAGAGAGAGAGAGAGAGAGAGAGAGAGAGAGAGAGAGAGAGAGAGAGAGAGAGAGAGAGAGAGAGAGAGAGACAGACAGACAGACAGACAGACAGAGAGAGAGAGAGAGAGAGAGAGAGAGAGAGACAGACAGACAGACAGACAGACAGACAGAGAGAGAGAGACAGACAGACAGACAGAGAGAGAGAGAGAGAGAGAGAGAGCTGACCTAAATATTCCTGTTGATATCTACGATGGTTGAGACTGCCACACTACATCACAGGTATATTTATAGTGAAGCAAACCTTTCCCAAGCTTGAACAACTTTCAGATGAGTGATTAAAATCATGATAAAAGTCACGATAATCAGCGTCAAAATGAAAGTCGCTCGTAACCTACGAAAGACTAAACGAATGACGTCAGACATAATGGGCTGTGTTGCCTTTCATTCTATTAATTAAATTCCAGGAGACACCTTTACAGCGGCCACTCCCTGCCTCCAGCCACCTTCCCCAGGTTTACTGAAACTCATTTCTTTTCGTTAAGGGAAGCAGTCATGTCTAATGTCTATATCTAAGGCATTACATCTGAATTTGAAAGAAATTCTCTTAAATTTTAACTTATATCAGTCTCTCTTGCAGCAAAGAGACTTTGAAGTATACAGATTTGTAATGCGTGTATATGTGCATGTATATGTGTGTATGTTTATGTGTGTTTACATGTGTGTTACATGTGCCTGTATATGGGTATGTCCATGTGTGATGTCCATGTGTGAATACATTTGTTGATGTATTAATGTGTGTGTGTGTGTGTGTGTGTGTGTGTGTGTGTGTGTGTGTGGAGAGAGAGAGAGAGAGAGAGAGAGAGAGAGAGAGAGAGAGAGAGAGAGAGAGAGAGGATCGTGTGAAGCAAGCCTCTTAGACTTTTATGAGACATTGATCTCAGGTTTAGACAACAGAGATGGATGGATGGGTGGGTTGAGTGTAGCTGGACTAACATATACACACCTTCCTTAGGAAAGACAACCAATTTTTTTACTTTGTATCTTTGACGTGTTGTTTAGGTTCTGGCTTAATGCCCTTCAGGTGTTGATGACCATAAGTCCTACAAAATAGATCACATTACACACATTCCAGTTCTGCTGTGTTGCTGACTGGTGCCTTTTGGAAGGTCTGGCAGCCTCGCAGGCATCCCTCTCTTGCAATACTGCTGACCAGTACCTCCTGGAAGATCTGGAAATGTTCCAATTATACCACCACAGCCAAGCTGCTGAGTAGTATCTCCTGAGAGGTCTGGAAACACACTAGTCATCGCTTAACAGCAGTGCTGCTGACCTGTACCTCCTGGAAAGTATAGACACGTTCCAGTCGTTCCCAGACAGCGAGCCTGGAACACTCCATCAAGTCACCTACTACGTTATCCAGCCTCAGCAACAAATCACGTTCGTTGTGGCAGGTGTCAGTACGTGTTGACATCGTTAAAATCATATCAATTCGCTGAAATCATCTAATGGGACAAAGTCAAGACATCCATTATGAAATTAAGCCTCATTCAGTTATCGTCTCTCTTCATTATCTTTGTAACATCAGGAAGGTTATATATGGCTGGTGGAACTTGTTCTCTGGGACCGTCAACATGTCAACAGTGGCTCCTGTGTCTCTAAACTTTGCCTTCGATTTACCTTTAAGTTCGTTTCCTGGTAGGTAAATATATCAGGCATGTGTGTGTGTGTATGTGTGTGTGTGTGTGTGTGTGTGTGTGTGTGTGTGTTCAGCAAGTAAGAGTTAGATAATTACATAAAGAGAAAGAAAAGACAGGATTCACCAGATCTTTAGATTCAATCCTAGAGTGAACTGATTCCCCTGAGTCCTTGTGTCTCTCCTGCCGCCCCTGGGGGGAAGTATCCAACCTTGCCCCAGACCACATTCCTCCATGTATCTAAAACCCTCCACTTGGCTATTATTTATAACCCTCGTGAGTCAAATATGGAGAAAATAATGCAATTAGGAAAACAATGTGAAAGATTAAAGATTAGCCAAACTTTTGCCACAATCAATTTAAAGTTTCTTGGAGCTTGAGGAGGAAGGGCCGAGCTGTGTGGTGGTGGTGGTTGTGCAATAAACGCCTAAACCCCCATGGCGAGCGTCGAGCTTCCCCGAATGCTTTTAGGAGCGTGCCGAAACAAAAGCAGGTTGGTAGCGTCGGATCTAATCACACTTTAATCATTGTTACGAGAAGGTGTCGGATCCAGAGGCCACCGTTGCCCGCGTTCCGAGGCGCACAGGGTCGTCCTAGATGAACTACCTTGACGACCTGGCTGGGAAGAATGATGGTTTGGGCAGTTCCCGTCCAGTACCGGGCCACAACCTTTGACCTTCACGTTCACAGCCTCCACTAGTCGCCGTCCAACTTGTATCATACGTGAGAATTTAACCCTTTCATTACTACTGTACTACTCTTGGGTATATGGCCTGGCTTCTGACCTGACCGGGAAGGGTAAGGTCAAAGGCTTTGCCTTTATACCCTAGGGTTGTACCGTCGAGTTCAAGGATCGTACCGTCGTGTTCACGGGTCGTACAGTCGTGTTCAAGGGTCGTACAGTCGTGTTCAAGGGTCGTACAGTCGTGTTCAAGGATCGTACCATCGTATTCAAGGATCGTACCGTCGTGTCTAAGGTTCGCACCGTCGTGTTAACGGGGTCAAAAGATTTAGGTTAGAAATACTGTCTTTATTTCAATCATTTTAATCTACACAGTAAACTTGTATGTGTAGAGCTTATTCCTGCTTCCTCTACAATAATCTTGAAACCAGTTCAGTCTAGCTAGGCTGCAAGTGGGTGGCTGCTATAGCTCCAGCAGCAACCGCTAATCTGTAGCCGGCATTAACTCCTGCGGGAAAATCTCGCTAACAATAGTGTGGGGATCAGGAGCCTAGCTAACACCCGCTCCCGCCGAAACTGAAGCCGGAACCACTTGCCGCCTCCGAACGCCCTGGCACTGTGGCTCTATTCGCTGGTGGTTTTAATTCGCTAGTGTCAGAGGCAAGGCAGCTATCCCACTAGTTCCCTTCTCCCCGAGACCTTACCTTCATTTTTCTTAATTTAGCGTCAGCGGTGCGGGTTGGTTGCGACGGCGGCGGCGGTGAGGAGGCCGATCTGCCCCGCTAGACCTGCCTTGTTTATAATGTTGGACCGGGCACCTCCCTCCCTCCCTCTCCCCTCCCCCTTACTGATCCCTCCTTCCCTCCCTCGATCCCTCCTTCCGTCCTTCCCTCCGTTTTTCTCTCCCTCTCTTCCATTTTTTTTCAAGGTGGACTATGTAGGCAGGTCTTCAGACGGGTCTACGGTCCTTGTTGTTAGAGGTTTTAAGACGAATCTTTTGTCCTTTTACAGGTCCTCCGACGGGTCTGGGTCCTTGTTACAGGTCCACAGATAGGTGTAAGGTCCTGTAAGTCTTTCCATGCGTCTGGGGTCCTTGTTAGGGATGTTTGGACGGGTCTGAGGTCCTTTTACAAACTTGGATACGAGTCTGAATTCCTTATAGAGATACATAGACGGGTCGAAGGAATGTTGAGAAGGGGTCCTCGTACACAGGTCTGAGGTCCTTCTCCAGGTCTTGTTAACATACAGATCTATTATGAATACTTCTTAGGGGAAAATGGTATTACATAAGGAAGTGATAAACCTAATAGGCTATTTATAAAGGCACAATGTTCTTATAAAGTAATGAGGCTTATGTATAGTGTTTATGTCCTTATAATCTCATAGTCTGTGCATCATGGGCATGTTTGTTTTTGTCTTTATTTGTGTTTTCTCATGTTGGACCTACCTCAGGAAAATCGTATATATTCGCAGTTTAGTTTTCAGCAAGTATTCAAATTCCTTGGCAAATGCATGGTTATAATTTCTGTGCATTGCATACTGCAATTACAATTGAAGATGTCAAGATAAAGGGAATGTTCGCAGGTTACGTGTAAAGGAATTCATTCGTCTCGTGTGTTTCACATATAGTTTTCGTCTGTATTGTCACTTTATATCAGAGTTTTTGTCATTTTCTTCAATTTGTTTTAGTCATAATTTTTCTGATCCAACCTCGTCTTCTCTGTCTACCTTCCTCATCGTAGGGCCATCTGCTTGGCCCGCCAACTGTCCCCTTTGACGGGTATTGATGTAGCCGGGTCTACAGGAGGAAGCTGTCGTCCTTACCTTAATATTGTGGTACAATCTATCACTGGCTACTCTCACTAGTCACCGGGGATCGATCCTGGGTTCTCGTGGTGCGTGTTGAGGAGAGAGCTCTGCTCTCCCTTCACGGTTTGTATAGGATGTGTAATTGTTCATTTTTTCATTAGTTCAATTTGGTATCATGAACTGGTTACGTTGTAAGACTTAGATCTGGATTATATCATTAAGAGCTTTTTATTATTGAGTAAATCTTTTGTCAGAACATAAGATGTGCAGGATTTTTCTCATGCTTTTTTTGATCAATCGTGTTTTAAGTTATCAGATACATCAAGACTTAGGAATGGTCTAAATATCAAGTTAGATACGAATGGTTGACTGTATAGTGAATCAGCCACTTAATATTTGATACCAACAAACTCTTTCCTCTTTCTTTCAATCCCACTCCACACCCATAGCCTCAGCTCATGGCACGCCAACCATCCTATCAGACGAATTAATAATCACACTTTTATACACAAACTGTTCCACACGGAAACTGTTCCACACGGGAACTGTTCCACACGGAAACTGTTCCACACGGGAACTGTTCCACACGGGAACTGTTCCACACGGGAACTGTTCCACACGGAAACTGTTCCACACGGGAACTGTTCCACACGGAAACTGTTCCACACGGGAACTGTTCCACACGGGAACTGTTCCACACGGAAACTGTTCCACACGGGAACTGTTCCACACGGAAACTGTTCCACACGGGAACTGTTCCACACGGGAACTGTTCCACACGGGAACTGTTCCACACGGAAACTGTTCCACACGGGAACTGTTCCACACGGGAACTGTTCCACACGGGAACTGTTCCACACGGGAACTGTTCCACACGGGAACTGTTCCACACGGGAACTGTTCCACACGGGAACTGTTCCACACGGGAACTGTTCCACACGGGAACTGGAACATGAATATCATCACAAATGGTCAGCGAACTCCCTTGGTCTCGGCTCCAACCATTTCTTGATTCTAGGGAAAAGTTTAGCTTCCAACATATATGTATAATCTCAAGAATCCTGGCATAACATAAGCTAGATAGGGTGATCATAACCTCTCATATATATACATATATATACATATATATATATATATATATATATATATATATATATATATATATATATATATATATATATATATATATACAAGGTTATCAGTAAAACTTTACTTAATCAAGCTAGGAAGTGTTTTATACACATTTCTTCTCGTCAACAGAAAGAAGATCTGCAATCAGTACTACGAGGCCAATCAAGACAAAGAGAGGTAGGTTGATTGTAGGTGTGAGTATTGAGTGGCGCCCCACTTCCAGTAGGTGGTGGTGTGGTAACACTGGAGCCTCTTCTATTGTCTGGATTCCAGCCAGCTAAGGGAGAGTGGCAGTATATTTACCCCTTAGCACAGCCGGCAGCAACACCTTTATACTGGTGTGTGTAATGGCATGGTTAGGGGGAGGTGGTTGATAGTGAAGAGGTTACCTGGATACTTTAACGGGTCTTCTGGATGTTTTGATTGGATGTGACGTCTCTCTCTCTCTCTCTCTCTCTCTCTCTCTCTCTCTCTCTCTCTCTCTCTCTCTCTCTCTCTCTCTCTCTCTCTCTCTCTCTGGCCCTAGCCCAGTATCTCTAAGACGAAGCGTAGAAAAACGTAGTACAAATTTCCGACGAGAAAGTCTCGTCCAAGTATCAAATTAAATGAGTGTCATCAATGGCGCTGGGCGTCGGAGCGGCCCCTTTAAACTTTCATTAAGAGCCGAGCGATCGTGTGAATCTAAAGAAATTGTTTGCCTCTGTCTTTTCCCGTCGACGCTGGACTAAATAAGCCACACCACCATCGACGACATCACCTCCTCCTCCTCCTCCTCCTCTGCTGCTGCTGGCCGGCTTCTCCATTGCCACCTCACTGGCTCCTTTTGCGCCCCTTTTGAGATGGGGGTGGTGAAGACCCCATGAATTTCAGACGTCGTGGTCTTTTGCAGTTAACTGGTGAGTGGGAAGGGGGGTACCACACACGGGTTAGATGGGACAGGGGTGTTTTGATGGGTTAGTGGGTGCCTAGTGAGGTGGCGGGGGGGGGGATGAGCTGTCTAGTGGTTAGGGGGAGAGACAGGCAGACAGACAGAAAGACAGACAGGATGGAAAAGAGATTACCAAAGCAAAGACATAGCAAGACAAAGTAAATGTGGTGCCAACATTTCCAACAGGAATAAGAGGGAAAGGGAGAGTGATTCAGGCTGGTATGGGAAGGGAGGGCAGTGGGAGGGAGGGAGTGTAGTGAGAAGGAGGGCAGTGGGAGGGAGGGAGTGTAGTGAGAAGGAGGGTAGTGGGAGGAAGGATACAGGAAGGGAGGGAGAAGTGGAAAATGGGAGAATACATGTCATGAATGATGGGAAGCAAAAGGTAAACCAGGGGAGGGATGTGAGAGGAAGAGAGGAGAGAGGGAGGAAAGGGAAAGATAAGAGGGGGAAAAGGTAAGGGGTATACAAAGTAAGAACAAAGGAAAGTATGGGGCAGGAAAGGTAAGGGGAGAGGGAATGTAAAAGGAAGGAAAGGTAAGAGGGAGGGAAGGTAACGGTTAGGGAACGTAAAAGGAAGAGTAGGAAAGGAGGGGATAATGATAAGGGAAGGGAGGAGGGTAGGTCTGAGGAGGAGGGTAGGTCTGGGGAGGAGGGTAGGTCTGGGGAGGAGGGTAGGTCTCAGGAGGAGGGTGGACCGGCAAGACGGGCAGGTTATTCGTTACCAGTCGTTACTTAATCGTCACCAGTCGTTACCTGCTTTTTGCCTGTCGTTTTCTTCCTTCTCGTTACCAGTCGTATTCAGGCGTTACCAGTTGTTGCCTGGTCTTTATCAGTTGTTACCTGCTCATTATTAGTCGTAAACTTCATTGACTGCTCATTGCCAGTCGTTATCAGTTGTTATCAATTCTTCCTGATTCGTCATTAGGGCGCACCATGTCTGCCACAGCTGTAACGTTACCAGTTTATCATTGCCAACTTAGAGAGTAACTCTATACCGTTATCAAATCTTATTACTTCATTATTACCAGCCTAGAGAGAAGTCCCATACCATTACCACCACCACCACCACCACCACCACCACTACTACTGCTACCACCATTGCAACTGCTGTTACCAGTTGTCTTAGTAGTAATAATTGTAGTAGTTGTAGTAGTGTTAGTAGTAACAGCGACAGATCTTATACTTACCACATCGACGTCTCTACCATCAACAACCCTCCACCACCACAACCTTACCTACCACCACAAACAACCATCCACAACTACAACCATCCACAGCTACAACCATCCTCAACTCAGTACCTCTTAATAGCATCGTAACCTGTATCGAGCGAGAGGTTGTAAATAAAAGAGTGATGTGAGGAAGAGCCTAATCTTCCCTACCTCGAGGGGGCCAGACTCAACCTCCCGTGTATCTGAGCCAAACACTGGAGGGGCCCTCCACCATCCAAACACTGGAGGGGCCCTCCACCATCCAAACACTGGAGGGGCCCTCCACCATCCAAACACTGGAGGGGCTCTCCACCATCCAAACACTGGAGAGGTCCTCCACCATCCAAACACTGGAGGGGCCCTCTACCATCCAAACACTGGAGGGGCCCTCCACCATCCAAACACTGGAGGGGCTCTCCACCATCCAAACACTGGAGAGGTCCTCCACCATCCAAACACTGCAGGGGCCCTCCACCATCCAAACACTGGAGGGGCCCTCCACCACCCACAACTGGAGGGGCCCTCCACCATCCAAACACTGGAGGGGCCCTCCACCATCCAAACACTGGAGGGGCCCTCCACCATCCAAACACTGGAGGGGCCCTCCACCATCCAAACACTGGAGGGGCCCTCCACCATCCAAACACTGGAGGGGCCCTCCACCATCCGAACACTGGAGGGGCCCTCCACCATCCAAACACTGGAGAGGTCCTCCACCGTCCAAACACTGGGGGGGCCCCCACCATCCAAACACTGGAGGGGCCCTCCACCATCCAAACACTGGAGGGGGACCCCCACCATCCAAACACAGGAAGGGCCCTTCACCATCCAAACACTGGACGGGCCTCCCCCATCCAAACATAGGATGGGCCTTCCCATCCAAACAATGGACGGGCCCTCCCCATCCAAACACTGTGGGGGGTCCTCCCCCATCCAAACACTGGACGGGCCCTCTTCCACCCACACAATTGCCCGAAATTTCTTTTCCCGTTTGCTTTCGGCCCAAATAACTTGGGATCGTGTGCCTAATTATCGTTCCCCCGTAAAGAACGTAAGGGAAATGGTTCGTTCAGACATATAGTGTGAGAAGTTGGCGGGGAGGGAAGTGTGTAAATTTCGGCAACAAGTCGATCATCAGTGGGGGATCTATTGACTCGGGAGGGAGGAGGAGGGCCTACATCCTGCACTGATGACAGATTCTTGCTGATATTTACAAACTTTCTTGATTTGTATTGCTACAAAAAAAATATATATGAATATATCTATCTGCCTACATTTAGCTGGATAAATAGCTGGAGATATAGATACATACATAACATATTGTCTTCTCTTCTGAGTACTTAATAGAAAATATTAACCCAAGAGACGCTGATCATTATACATGGATCGAGAAGTTAAGATTCATACAACACAGATGTGGTCATTACCTTCAAGTTCCTCACCGATATCTGGCGCACCGTCTGCCTCACTCCTGAGTTTCTTTGAACCCAACTAAACACTTTAGTATTAGCCACATTCTCAGCTTCTATTTAAAGCACGTCTACTCTCTCTCTCTCTCTCTCTCTCTCTCTCTCTCTCTCTCTCTCTCTCTCTCTCTCTCTCTCTCTCTCTCTGAATCGAGGTCGCGTTCACATCTCCATGATTAAGTTGGACGGATGTACCGGCAGGAGCATGTGGACCCGACATCCCATCTTTTATGGAGTAACCTAAACCCGACCTAAATAGTTATGAGAGACACTGAATTCACATTTAGTTTCCAACCTTCCTTCTTGCCTTCCCATTCCTCACATAATATACTCTACTTTTGATCTAAATTATCTTCACTAAAACTAATCAATCCTCAAACTATCTTTCGATAATTTGGTTCAGTATGTGTAATGTTCGTAGGTTTCAAACATTGTTTTATGTTTTCTCTATTTCGACCTTTGTTGCTGTTGATGTTTTTATAATTATAATTTTGTATTCTGATTTTATATGGAAGTCAGCATTGATATAGTTACCGAAGTGGAATCATTTTTTCTATTGTTTTCTTATCAAGAAAGTCTTCTGTCTTATCACAAAACATATAACTGTTTCTTTTTTCATAACTTTTATTACTTTTCTTCGACCCAGGAATGACTTATAATGACCTATGTTGTTATGTTAGAATAATATTATCATGACATTATGTTTGTGCTGTCTTAATCATTCTAGCAATCTTTAAAACCGATTAATCATTTAACTTAACAGCAAGACACCAAAATTATATTACTTGGAATATGATACTTGAAGAATTTCTTTATTAGATTCCACCTCATACATTACAAAATTTATGATTAAATACAACGTATCCATGATTAAGTTTCTTAAGATATAATTACCCATGTTCTTAACTTGTTCTTTAATTCAAGAACATGACCTAGACCGAAGTAGAAGACAAGAATAGTTATAGCTTATCTAAGAATTAACTCACGAGAATATTCAATTGACTTCAGAACTCTGTCTCACAAAACCACAACTCAAGAAAGCCAGTTTCTTTCAAGGTATAACACTGTCTTACCCAGACGGAGCAGGAGCAAAAGAATCATGGCCTGTCTTGCAGAGGGACACAGAGGGGGCTACTGACCACCTCCCTGGACACCCATCTGGGAAGGCCCTGGCCTCCTCTACCCTCATTAACAAAGTACTGGAAGCCTCAGGGAAAGACACGATTTTCCAAAACAATTCTTGTGGTGACGAGATTTTGAAGACGATATTCCGATATAAATTTTCTAAGGATTTTTTGTGACGATACTTAAGACAATATGGACGAGAGTTTTTGACGATTTTCTGGTGTTTTCTGATCTTGTTTACTTTCGATGACAATTTTTGTGATCATATATTGACAATTTACATTATTCTAAAACTATTCAGGTTGTCCTTCAGTATTTGGTCGTCTGCTGTGTCTGAGGGTTGGTGGATGTGTAGGAGGAGGCTCTTTTGTGTTTTGTTTTTGCTGAGAGTTTCCTGTGATGAACCAAGTGTACCTCTACTGGACGTGATGACCATAATCTAGAGTCGTCGTACTCGGGGGGTTAAGTCGTCGTACTCGGGGGATTAAGTCGTCGTACTCGGGGGTTAAGTCGTCGTACTCGGGGGATTAAGTCGTCGTACTCAGGGGTTTATGTCGTGGTACTCACGGGGTGCACCGTCCTGGGTGAGGGCGACGTCCATGGAAGATGCTAAAAGAAGAAATCGATTTTCTGGAGCGACAGACAAACACAAGTGACATTCGAGTGTTGATGGAAAGCCTAAGTCTGGAGAAATGTACAGATTGATGTTAATGACTTTCCTATCTTACTTCTTAATCTCTTTCACCTTCTTTGCCTTTCATCTAAGGTCCGGCTTTCGTGAGGACTTCAGTCTTAACTCTAGACTTGGTCACAGGATCAGCAAATATCTAACTTCTGTTCAATTCACCTTTAGATTTTTCATTCAAACTGTCCGTCTATTGGCTCCGTCATCGCCAAGGTCCAGTTGAGTCGTCCTGTGGAATGAACAGCTTAAAAACTAATTTGCATACAAGTGAGAATGGTTCATTTTATCAAGCCAGTATTTTCTACATCTATTTCTTTTATTTTCTGATGATAATTGAAATCATTTTAGGGTAGAAATATAAGTATTTATCTAGGAAATCTATCAACTATTTCTTGATGAGGTCATTATAAATCGTCCAGAATAGATTGCCTGTTTTCTGCAAGGATTAAAAGAATAGAATGTGAATATATAGTAATGAACCCCACGATTTACGGTCGAATTACCCATAGATCTTCAGCAGTGGTCTGTTATCGTCCTATTGTAGACTATAAACGATAGCTTTACATCGCCGTATGATCGACAGTCCCGATAACAACTTTATATCGGTGTACGGTCGACAGTAGCCTTTAGTAGTTCTATATAGGCGTACGGTCGACAGTTCTCGATAACACCTATATATCGGCGTCTGGTCAAAAGTAGCCGATGATTATAAATCGGCGTCTGATCGACAGAAGCCGATAACAACTTTATATTGGGTTTGGGTCGACAATCGCCGGCTGTGTGAGTAGAATCTTTGATATTGATGGATTATAAATATTAAGTGGTTTGATAGGCCCTTATTGAGTAAGGCAAACACTTGTGACCACTCTCACCAGCAGTGAGAGGCTTTACCTCGCTCTCCTTCTCTCTCACGTGCTCTCACTTCCACCCGTCTCACTCTCACACCAGGTCACTGTCACATCCAGGTCTACTCCCACACCTAGGTCTGGTCTTACTAGCACACCAGGTCTACCCTCGCTCTCACACCAGGTATATTCTCACTCTCACTCAGGTCTACTCTCACTCTCTCACCAGGGCACACTTCAGCTCTCATCTTCCTTTCCTCCATTACGCTCATACTCTTCCCCATCGTCTCTTCCCTGTACGTCTCCCTCACTCTCCTCTGTATCATTCAGCATTACCGTTTATAATCACAGACATTATCTCTTCTTCATTCTTCCTCTAACCTGACCTCATAAACAAAGTCTGCCTCTCTGTCTTCTCTCTGGATATATATATATATATACATATATATATATATATATATATATATATATATATATATATATATATATATATATATATATATATATATATATATATACATATATATATTTGTGTGTGTGTGAAATTTTGGTGCCATATTTCTAATACTGGTCTTGATGGTATTGGTTCTAGGAGATGATCATAACATACAAACCTTGTATTGATGATAGCTAGCTTGTGCTAAACCTGTTGTGGGTTTAGTGCAATTATAGGTTTGACTTAAGCCTTCGTAATGATTGGTTTTTCAGAGTTTATCATCATACATACAGACCGGTTCGTTTATTTTTTACTGAGTATAGATAATTATTAAAAGGCGTTAACTAAAGAAGGTCAGCATTTCTATCATTTACTGCATAATAAAAAAGATGAATAAAGAAAATAGTGACTGTGTTATCAGTGAGACTGTCGCATCATCTTGTCCTCATTTTCCATACATCCTACGTAAACTGGTCGACAGTTATGTTGCATTTTAGAGATGTATGAAAGTATGTCATTCTGGCGCGGCAATAAGCTGGACAAAGTTGGGGTCCACCTGGCTAATGATTTACGAAAAATACAAATGAAAAAAATATAAAAGTTAATTGGACAGTTATGACCAACTAGCATGAAAAACGAAAATGTGCAATTTTGCCCGAACATAGAAAACGAAAAGTCGGTAGCTTCGCTTAAATGTAGAAAACGAAATGTGTAGCCACCTCTTATATGTATAAGAGATGTGTAGCTCTTTCTTGTACGTACAAAACAGTCTATATTGTGTGGATCTGAATAGACACAGGAAAGGATAATATAATGCGAATGTTCTTCTTATACACCATCTATTCTATAATCTTTGTTCCTTCTAACATTTCGAACCGTCTCGACACATATGCACCATTGAGTACGTACTCCACTTGGTATATATAGCTGTAAGCCTTCTGAGGGGCGCCATCAAACACATGTTATCTTGTCATCTTATCACCAGCACCTCCTCTCTCTCTCTCTCTCTCTCTCTCTCTCTCTCTCTCTCTCTCTCTCTCTCTCTCTCATACTCTTCCTCCTCTTGGTATGGCGAGACCTCATCAACTGTATGATATTCTCAACTCTCCTTATCTCTCTATCTATCTCGTGTTTCTCTTTATATTTCACTCACAGAAAAGCATTTTTCTGGACTCTCTCTCTCTCTCTCTCTGCCACAAACGGAACATATCATTCACGTTCAGAATTACGAAAAGTTCAGTGGTTAGTGGCGAAGCATATTTTCGAAACCGTTCGGAGCCTCCAAACGAAGCAGTCTCGTTTATCTCGGTTAATTATGCAGTCAAACCCGGACGGCCTGTCTCAGATGATGGCTTTCCACTCCCTGATTACACGCTCAAAAATATTGGCGTCATCGTTATGGAAAACTGAGAAAGAGGACAATAAATTGGGCAAATTCCATCCGTATGTTGGAGCTGCAGAGCCTGACTGAGGCTCGTCCATGTTATTCACACCGCAGGAAAATATGCCATGCCTGCCTGATTAAACCAGGACATCAAAGTAGAGGGACAATGCAGCAAGCCCCTTCCATTCAGAGACTGTTATTACTGTCAAACTGCAGTCCAGCGGTCGACGGCTGCTGCTGCTGCTCGTCTGTCCTAGATACTCTCTCCCCAGCCACCTACCTGCCTGCTCCTGATATGGTGCCGCCTCCCCGTACTCCCTCTCTATGACCATCTACCTGCAGGTGGTGGTTTGAGGGGATGCTGGCTGCCGGGGTGGGTGGTGTGATGGCACCCCAGGTTCCTCTGTACTGGGTGATGGCTTCCTCCCTGCCATTCCTCCGTGCTGTGTTGTTCTGAGCTACTCTCTGTCCGTAGCATCAACTCCCAGACTTTAGCGTCACGATCCTTGACCACAACGATACGATAATTGAGCACAACGGTACGATCCTTGACCACAACGATACGATCCTTGAGCACAACGGTACGATCCTTGAGCACAACGGTACGATCCTTGACCACAACGATACGATCCTTGAGCACAACGATACGATCCTTGAGCACAACGGTACGATCCTTGACCACAACGATACGATCCTTGACCACAACGATACGATAATTGAGCACAACGGTACGATCCTTGACCATAACGGTACGATCCTTGAGCACAACGGTACGATCCTTGACCACAACGGTACGATCCTTGACCACAACGGTACGATCCTTGACCACAACGATACGATCCTTGACCACAACGGTACGATCCTTGAGCACAACGGTACGATCCTTGACCACAACGGTACGATCCTTGAGCACAACGGTACGATCCTTGACCACAACGGTACGATCCTTGACCACAACGGTACGATCCTTGAGCATGTCGGTGCGGCCCTTGGGTATGACTGCATGACATGCCACGCTCTCATACCCAAGGTTCATACCGTCCTGCTCAATGGGTTATTGGTGTACCATAGTAGATATGACCTAGGGTTTCATGCCTTGACATGACCTTTGGATGCAGGCCTTGACATGACCTGGTGTGTCATGACTTGACATGACCACCTCCCCCCGGTAACCACAGTTAACTCACCCCCTCCACCCACCACCGACTCCTCCTCATCGAGCCTCATCCCGCTCCCCATCCCTCTCTCTCTCTCTCTCTCTCTCTCTCTCTCTCTCTCTCTCTCTCTCTCTCTCTCTCTCTCTCTCTCTCTCTCTCTCTCTCTCTCTCTCCCCTCACGCCTCTCCTACCCTCTCTACACTTTCTGCACCCCCACTCTCTCCCAGCACCACCTGTCTGGACCAGGCCGTCTCGCTCCCCCAGTATAAATCACCGCGCTACGAGCCAGCCACAAGGATTCATTTACTTAAACAAAGACTTTCCGCTTCTCGCCGGCAAAATAGGACTCAACTCGTTGCCCTCATCCGCTGCTATTCTGCCGTGTCAAGGCGGCTTTTGTGACGCTTATTGTAGGCGCTGTTGTCTGGGGTCCTTTTGTTTTTTCTCTTAGTTATAATTAGTGAAGGTAAGAACAGAATCTCCCGGCGCTTCTGCTCGGAGAAATTCCTTTGCAGTTCCATTCTTATGATTAGACCAAGAAAGACGAAGAATATTTGTGTCATCTTTTATGGTCTACACAGAAAGACTACTTCATTTCATTTACATTATATATGTATCAGGAAATTGAAGAGAAAGAGTATAGATCAATCGTTCGACTGAGAATCTCTCTCTCTCTCTCTCTCTCTCTCTCTCTCTCTCTCTCTCTCTCTCTCTCTCTCTCTCTCTCTCTCTCTGCCTCAAAGGTTGCCTTGGACTGAAGGCTGTTCAATAATGATTAGCAGACGAAGAACGAATTTGCCAAAGTTTCCGAAACTACGAATATCCGGGATCCGGAAAGATTCGATCACGATGGGAGAGAGAGAGAGAGAGAGAGAGAGAGAGAGAGAGAGAGAGAGAGAGAGAGAGAGAATGTGAGGCTCCGACCCGTTCCCCTGGCCGAGTTGAGCCAATATCACCTGGTCCTCGTCACCTTCGCCTCTTACAATCAAACGTGTCTTTTCCTTCGTCAAGATTTACATGTAATTTAAAGTCTTTTTGTCCCACCTTGTGCTCCTCCCGCTGCTGTACCTTGATCCCTTCCTGGGGGTTTTATCATCTCTTGTTTGGAGGCGAGACTTTTAGGGTGTAGTGTAAATATACACGTTTGTTGTATATGTTTGGTGTGGATACACACACACACACACACACACACACATACACACACACACACACACACACACACACACACACACACACACACACACACACACACATACAAACGCGCGCGCTCGCAAAACACAATGATCACAGGAAAAACACTGTTTTGTTGTCTCTAAGTCTGTCAAAGTGTATGTATGTTTTTATCTGGCTGTGTGTGTCTGACTGTGTGTGTTTGGCTGTGTGTGTCTTTGTATGTATCAATGTATATGTATCTGTCCGTCTGTCTGTCGTTTCATACGTGTCATATGATCCTACAGTCATTTCCTTGCGCTGACCGACCCAGAAATATATGTCAAAAATGTAAATACCCTAAACTACCACATCAAGATGTCTTACGAGAACACAATGATCAGTTCTTCCTCGCACCTGTTCATCACCTCATGAACAGCCTTCGTCTCCCAGTCCTGACCTGTAAGTTTAAAGGCTCACTCTTGATCAAGGCGCAACCTCGAGTTTATGAATCTATACTTGGACACCAATTACTCGTAAGTCTAGAATCATAAGCCTATAAACTGCCATGCATATAATCTCGTAAGTCTAGAACTATCGCAAGTCTGCATAATGTCTCGCATATGGTCTCGTAAGTGTAGATTTCATGAGACAGTCTTATTGAAGGTTTCAACGTACTCTTTGTCTAAACTTGAACGTCTGATTTTGTCCTAAATGTGAACTTACTGAAGAAAACGTGAAGCCCAAAATGTGAAGTGTGAAGTTGTCATGAAGTCTGACCTGGTTGGGAAGTCTGATCCTCAGTTTCCTTCTCGTCTCCTGGCAAGTCTTAAAGGCTGTTTATAACGCCCTTTTGTCTCGTCTTAAACTAGATGACCTTTGCCATGTTGGAAGATTATGCAAATCAATTAATTCTGGGGTTCGTTTAGTGTTGTGTGTGTTTTGTTCTCTGAGAGAGAGAGAGAGAGAGAGAGAGAGAGAGAGAGAGAGAGAGAGAGAGAGAGAGAGAGAGCTATGTATGTGTATATAGTGAAAGGGAGGAAGAGATTCAGACAGACGGACAGACAATCTTCCATCCCTGGTCCCCACAACATAACCACCAGTAAACCCACATCACTGACCTGTTACTACCGTCCCTTTACCCTTGAAACCCTCGTTCTTGTTCAAGGGGTTCCCCCCCCCCCCTCTTACCCACCACCTTTGTCATACCTTTAGAGATTCTTTTACTCTAACCCCCTTCCTTAGTCCTCTCTAGATAGCCTTCTTACCTCACTTGTTAACCTTAGATGCTGTTAACTTTCCTTTGTACCCTTAGATAAATCTTTAGATCTTTCAAACCCCTTTACAGTTTCCCTTTAACCGCCCCTTAGCGAGCATCATACCCCCTAATTCACCAACCCCTTTAGAGATCTTCCTCCTTACAAAAGTTACCTCCTGAGAGATATTCCAGATTTATCTTGATCCTACATCCCCTTCCTCCTGCTCCCCCTTGACGCGCCCCACCCTCCCTTTTCTCCGGTAGTCCTACCCCCCACCCCCACCCTAGCCACACCCCCTCCTCCGATAATCGTGGGGGGGGGAGACGAGAGAAGTAATTACTCAAAAGCAGCAGTAGGTCGCACCGCCAGCCAGCCAGCAGCGGTAGGTCCCACCGCCAGCCAGCAGCAGTAGGTCGCACCGCCAGCCAGCCAGCAGCAGTAGGTCCCACCGCCAGCCAGCAGCAGTAGGTCGCACCGCCAGCCAGCCAGCAGCAGTAGGTCCCACCGCCAGCCAGCAGCAGTAGGTCGCACCGCCAGCCAGCCAGCAGCAGTAGGTCCCACCGCCAGCCAGCAGCAGTAGGTCGCACCGCCAGCCAGCCAGCCGAACTCCTTCAGCAGCGAACAGCCGTGAGTTGCTGCTGCTCTTGGGGCGTTCCGGGCGCTACGTGCGGGTGCTCCTGAGTGCTACTTAGCGGTGGTGTGTGAGGGAGGGGGAGAGGAGAGGTAATGTTAACTGTCTTGTTCCTTCAGAAGCTGAACGACCAAGTGTGGTTGATGGAGATGCTTCCTGCTGGCCAAGGTAGGGGGAGGAAGGGTGATTTACTACAGGACGCTCCTTCAGGGCGTTCCTGGGTGCTCCCTGATGAAAACGGGGTTGTTCAAGGATGTTCTGGGTGTTCCTTGACCGTGTTCTGATGTGTTAGAGAGAGTAGATGGGGAGCAGGACGTGAGTAGTTTGGGGAGGAAGGAGAACGTAGTCAGGAAGGAGATAGCGAGTGTGTTCAAGGAGGGAACACGTACGGTCGGCCCCACATGGTCAGGGAGGGAACACGTACGGTCGGCCCCACATGGTCAGGGAGGGAACACGTGAGGTCAGCCCCACATGGTCAGGGAGGGAACACGTGCGGTGGGCCCCACATGGTCAGGGAGGGAACACGTGCGGTGGGCCCCACATGGTCAGGGAGGGAACACGTGCGGTGGGCCCCACATGGTCAGGGAGGGAACACGTGCGGTGGGCCCCACATGGTCAGGGAGGGAACACGTGCGGTGGGCCCCACATGGTCAGGGAGGGAACACGTGCGGTGGGCCCCACATGGTCAGGGAGGGAACACGTGCGGTGGGCCCCACATGGTCAGGGAGGGAACACGTGCGGTGGGCCCCACATGGTCAGGGAGGGAACACGTGCGGTGGGCCCCACATGGTCAGGGAGGGAACACGTGCGGTGGGCCCCACATGGTCAGGGAGGGAACACGTGCGGTGGGCCCCACATGGTCAGGGAGGGAACACGTGAGGTGGGCACCACGTAATCAGCCAATACCGCGGGAGACCAAGCAGAAGACCAGCTATACAACTTTATCAAACATAAAATCAATAATTAACCGTAAAGTCGATACCCCCTCCTGCTGCTCCTGCTGCTCCTGCTGCTCCTGCTGCTCCTGCTGCTCCTGTTTCTATTACGGTTGTTGATTCTCTTATCACTACAGCTGCTACTGCCGCCGCAGTTCCCCCCCCCCCCCCCCACACACACACAGTACCTCCTTTACGTTCACGAGTATATATATATATATATATATATATATATATATATATATATATATATATATATATATATATATATATATATATATATTTAAGGATGATGTCAAAAACCAGATTTCTCCTCCTCCTCCTCCTCCTCCTCCTCCCCCACCCACTGTCTTCCCCCAAGAAATCGATGTCTTCACGATCTGTCTTAATAGTAAAATCAATGCAGTAGAGATGCTGGCCTCTGACCACAATCCTCACAGCCGAATTCTCAATGTTTTTGTCTTTTTGCCGCTGGTCATTGTGCTCCCTGGCTTCTAGGGGCTTGTTCGTGCGTTGTCTTGCTTGTTGTGGCTTGCTTGTGTGTTGTCTAACTTGTAGGGGCTTGTTGGTGTGTTGTCTGGTTTGTTGGGTCCTGTTAGTGTGTTGTCTTGTTTGTAAGTTCTTGTTGGTGTGTTGTTAAGCTTGTGGTGGCTTGTGATGGGACTGAGCGGCTTCTTGCTATATACAAATCATTTTACAAGCTAAATAAACATCCCCAGAACAGGTCACACAAGGATTTACAATGTAAACAACAAAATGTCCTGCACCATCATGATGCTGAACACACTAGAGCCACAAGGTGTACGACACCGTCATTACCGGACCTTGTCTTTACCTATGACATGATAACAGAAGATATCAAGTGTGATACACCGTTTAGGAATAATGATTATGTCTCGCCTGAATTCAATTTCGTGGTTCTTGAGTTCAGAAAATGAAGATAACGCTGAAAACTGAACTCAGAGAGGAGATACAGTTGTGAATACTACGCAGAACAAAAAAATTTGTCTTTAGAACATAAATTAGGATATGGAATTCTGTGGTCATGATGCGAAACCTTGTCATGAAAGGTTGTGTGCTATGTATGGTGAGGGGATACATACCTGATACCTCTGGTGGTGAGTAGAGAGAGAGAGAGAGAGAGAGAGAGAGAGAGAGAGAGAGAGAGAGAGAGAGAGAGAGAGAGAGAGAGAGAGAAAAGATAGACATGGTGTAATAAAGATGTCAAAAAGAGAACATTGGCATGTGCCGTGGAGGAGGTATAGGGAACACTAGAACCAGCCACCATTTGTGAGGTACATAGTGAACCAGAAATGAATGTAACAAGATAAGGAAGAAAGAACGACGAAACTTTGGAAATTGACACCGCGAACAAGGCCAATTAAAACCCAAAACTATTCTATACGTCCATCTAGATGAAAGGCTAAGGGATTCGATGCTAATGCTTTCTGAAGACAACGTGAGACAATGTGAGGAGGTGAGTGATAACTTCCAGTGTTATCCCAGTGGAGGACACTATAACCCAAGACCAGTGAGATGGGCTTGGAGGGAGGACTTAGGAAGCAGTGAAGTTCTTAGAAAAGAAGTAAATAAGGTTTTAAGGTTTGGTGATCCATGTAAGGCGATTGAAGGCTCTTCATGTGTGCTCAAGGAATGTGCAAATATCCGCTTGACAGCTCACTGGAAAAGTTGTTCAATAAATCAATGGGAGGGAGTGTGTAGTGGCGAGGATGCGGGGGGACAACCGTCGTGCCCACTGTTAAGAAAGCAGATCGGGAAATAGCACTGAGCCACAGACCAGTGTCCCGGAGAAGGTTTGCACAACCCTGGGAACAGGAGAGAAAAAGATGTGACCTGAGGATAGACGTAAAGATGGATTGATAGACATATATAAGATAAAGATAGATAAAGAAAGAAGGCAGAGAGAGAGAGAGGGACATTCTTGGTGGACAGTGGGAGAGGAAGAAGGAGAAGGGAAGGTAGGGGAGAGAGGGGGGCAAGAAGAGGGGAGAGGTAGGAGAGGAATGAGGGAGTTATAAGCTGGGTCAGAGAATGGAGAGCTCGGTGATGGAAAGTATTTATGTAAATGGAGAGAGAGAGAGAGAGAGAGAGAGAGAGAGAGAGAGAGAGAGAGAGAGAGAGAGAGAGAGAGAGATCCACCATCGCCACCATGACTTCCTCCACCACCACCACCTATAGAAATTGAGACCATGACTTAAAGCTGCCAAGAACAAGAGAAAATTAGCATGTTAATATTTGAGGAGCTCTGACCAGCTTCTCAGGAATGTGATCAATTTTCAAAGTGCAATCGGCCACTTGATGGATATTTCAGAACCTCCCTCGACGCTGGCCACACCGACATAGATTACCATCAGTTTGTGAGGTCAAAGATTTAATCACATCGATAA
This sequence comes from Panulirus ornatus, assembly GCF_036320965.1. Taxonomy (NCBI): domain Eukaryota; kingdom Metazoa; phylum Arthropoda; class Malacostraca; order Decapoda; family Palinuridae; genus Panulirus; species Panulirus ornatus. Next base: position 11,180,475 of record NC_092279.1, read on the forward strand.
AAATCTTTCAGTTGTTGTCAGATACATTAAGAATTTCTCCAACTGTCTGAACATATGTAAAAACCTGCATTATCAGTAGAATGTGTTGGCAATAATACCCAGAGGTAGAAACCAACAGTGGTATGAAAGTCTCATATTAGAAACCAATTTACTGTGGTAGTTCCCATATAGATACCTAACATATAGTTGTTTTGATTTCTAATATTGTCACCCCATACTAGAAATTATATATATATATATATATATATATATATATATATATATATATATATATATATATATATATATATATATATATATATATATATATTTTTTTTTTTTTTTTTTTTTTTTTGCTTTGTCGCTGTCTCCCGCTTTTGCGAGGTAGCGCAAGGAAACAGACGAAAGAAATGGCCCAACCCACCCCCATACACATGTATATACATACGTCCACACACGCAAATATACATACCTACACAGCTTTCCATGGTTTACCCCAGACGCTTCACATGCCCTGATTCAATCCACTGACAGCACGTCAACCCCGGTATACTACATCGCTCCAATTCACTCTATTCCTTGCCCTCCTTTCACCCTCCTGCATGTTCAGGCCCCGATCACACAAAATCTTCTTCACTCCATCTTTCCACCTCCAATTTGGTCTCCCTCTTCTCCTCGTTCCCTCCACCTCCGACACATATATCCTCTTGGTCAACCTTTCCTCACTCATTCTCTCCATGTGCCCAAACCATTTCAAAACACCCTCTTCTGCTCTCTCAACCACGCTCTTTTTATTTCCACACATCTCTCTTACCCTTACGTCACTTACTCGATCAAACCACCTCACACCACACATTGTCCTCAAACATCTCATTTCCAGCACATCCATCCTCCTGCGCACCACTCTATCCATAGCCCATGCCTCACAACCATACAACATTGTTGGAACCACTATTCCTTCAAACATACCCATTTTTGCTTTCCGAGATAATGTTCTCGACCTCCACACATTCTTCAAGGCTCCCAGAATTTTCGCCCCCTCCTCCACCCTATGATCCACTTCCGCTTCCATGGTTCCATCCGCTGCCAGATCCACTCCCAGATATCTAAAACACTTCACTTCCTCCAGTTTTTCTCCATTCAAACTCACCTCCCAATTGACTTGACCCTCAACCCTACTGTACCTAATAACCTTGCTCTTATTCACATTTACTCTTAACTTTCTTCTTTCACACACTTTACCAAACTCAGTCACCAGCTTCTGCAGTTTCTCACATGAATCAGCCACCAGCGCTGTATCATCAGCGAACAACAACTGACTCACTTCCCAAGCTCTCTCATCCCCAACAGACTTCATACTTGCCCCTCTTTCCAAAACTCTTGCATTCACCTCCCTAACAACCCCATCCATATATATATATATATATATATATATATATATATATATATATATATATATATATATATATATATATATATATATATATATATATGTACATATGTATGTATATAAGTAAGAAGGCAAATATTTGACGAAAATGTGAGAAAGAAGATTAGGGGATGATTTTATAGAATCCAAGTTTTTAAACGAGTTTGATGAAGTCAACATCGACAGATCTGCTAAAGATGCAACGGAAGATCAACGAAGGAGAGAACATAGGCACGATACGTGTGAGGAGAGACGAAGGAAGTATGTTGAGAGCGTAAGTCAGTCAGAGTAGCGGATCACTGGAGGAAAGTAGGCGATAAAAGTTGAGGTTCTGACAACATACAAACATCATGTATGATGGTACAGACGTTCAGGAGGTGGGGGCCCCACGGATGTAGAACCCCCCACCCCCCACTGAATAGTATTACAGTATTAATAGGTATTTATGCTCTCTCTCTCTCTCTCTCTCTCTCTCTCTCTCTCTCTCTCTCTCTCTCTCTCTCTCTCTCTCTCTCACACACACACACACACACACACACAAACCCATACCCTCTCCCCAAGAGAAATATATAAAACAAGGAGTGAGTGAGTTCAGCGTGAGAAGTGAAATTAAGAACGAGGCGTAAGTCAGGCCCTGAAATATACGAGCTCGACCCTCTGGTAATTCCTGAACCCGGGGATTTTGAAACCAGATTTCCCGCCTTTTTTTAAGCTGTGCCGCCCACTTGTTCCTGGTAAATATCCACCATTGTAAGACCTTGTTCTTATAGACTCTCCTCCTCTTTTATAGAGAATTTGTTCCTTATGTTACGCAGTGGAGAGGTAGTGTTATCTTTCTATTGTCTGGTTTTATATTCAATCTAATTTGTCTTATCTTTCATGGTAAATTGGCTCTTAAGTTTAGCCATACAATTTTCTGCAAGCATTTCTTCTTCGTAGTAACTTGTAAGAGTTATTTCAACCAATGATGATTCTGTTATTACTTTGTCTTTACAAGTTTCCTTGATTATGACCATCGAGACAAGGAAACGCGTTCTTTCCTCAGCAAAATTGTTAAATATTTCTTTGTGACTAAACTGCATGACAACCACCATCTCCCTGCAATATGTGAGTCACTTCTGTTGTACAATATTTCATCTATCAGTCATGAAGAAGGATTTTAAGATTATACATTTGTTTCCCTTCTGCCCTGGCTTGTCTAATGTTACATAAGTCATCACTTTCATTTTCGTTGTATATCTCAAGTTTCTTATTATCTTTCGAGAAAGATGGAATAAAGTTCCCTTAACAATTTTCATTTTGTGCATATGTGTCGTTTTACTATATATATTCCCGTGAGAAAACTCCAGTATTCATTTGATTTCTATATTTCAAAAGTCATTATTGTTTCTACTTAGATAAACAGTCTCGTTCATGTTTTAAATAATCAAGTTCACTAAGATTTATTCATGAAGCCTTTTAAAAGTTCAAAGGAAAACTTTGGGTGTGCTCAACCAGACAGTTTTAAACTTTTAAGGTATCATTTTTCCCCTCAAGATCAACATGCACGAAATTCACGATAGCATTTTGTATCATGTCTTCTATCATGTAAGGGTTAGATAGATTATCTATGTACGATAGAATGATGATATTGATGATAATGATAATAATATTGACCATAATGATAGTAAAATGATGATGATAATAAAAATGATAATGATAATATTGATCGCCTTATTTGTATGTATGTGTGTGTGTGTGTGTGTGTGTGTGTGTGTGTGTGTGTGTGTGTGTGCGTGTGTGATCGGACTCCGACAGCTTGAGGTAACATCAGGTGGAAGGTCACCCTCAGAGCGAGGTTGCATCATGGTCAATGGACGAAAAGGAGTACAACCGCAACTAGAAGCTTCTCCCTCCCAGGACAGATGGCCAGCCCCGCCCCTCAGAAGCGCCGTGCGTTCACCGCGTCCTGGTCGACCTACCGCCACAGCACCTGTGGTGGAAGACACCCGAACTTCCCGGAGAAATGAGGTGGTACCGGTCGTGTGGATGACACCACCTACCCCCTAAGTCTCCCGGCCACCTACATCTCCCCACCAAATAGTTACACTCATGTATAGTGCTAGTCAACCCAGACATCTTGCCAGGTCATTAGCCTCAGAAACATCATGATAGCGGCACTCCCTCTCTCCCCCAGCTGCACCCCAGCTCCTCCCCAGGAAGTCTCTCCCTCCCCCAGTAGGGAGGTACTGGGGTGTCATCCATCATACACCCGGGGAGCTGCAGCGTCGTAGTCTCGATCCTTCAAGTAAATCGTCCGTGAGGAGTAGTGTTGTCCTGCCATCCTCATGTACTGAGGAGAACTTGGGTGTGTGTGTGTGTGTGTGTGTGTGTCAACGAAGGAAGGGCACATATATTCCCAGCGAAGCCTTGGCCATTAACAAGGTTAGATACTCGAGTTCCTGGATGTAAACATGATATAACGGGGTTAAATATGAGATTGTTTGGTATTTGTAGACTGGAGGATAAAGGCTGAAGGTTAGGAGAACAGTTCAAGATGGGAGAATTTTTCATAGCTTTATTTTACGACAATAAAGTCTAACACAACGATAAATGCTCGTGTGGCTGGTCACCACAACAGAAACTATAGAAAGCTGCAGCTAGCAACGTGCCGCAGGTCCAAGTCTCAGGGCGTGGAACACGCGTAGGCAACGCCGGAGGGCAGTATCTATATAATGCATAAGAACAGGAGATTTTCCCACCACCTCCTTCGTCAGGAGACTCCCCCCACCACCTCCTTCGTCAGGTGACTCCCCCCACCACCTCCTTCGTCAGAAGGCTCTTCCACCACCTCCTTCGCCCGGAGCTTCCTCCGCCACCGGAGGTAACGTGGCGAGAGCCCCATGATGGAGATTGGAACCCCCACTAACCTCCCCAACGCAGCTTCAAGTGATGGAGCCCCAAGAGCGTAGAACTCTCTCCCCGTACTGTACAAATAGGTAAACACACACACACACACACACACACACACACACACACAATCGAGGAGGTATCTATATTCGATCATACGACTCTCTCTCTCTCTCTCTCTCTCTCTCTCTCTCTCTCTCTCTCTCTCTCTCTCTCTCGAGCCACCCCCACAAGTGGTATAATCACCCCGTTCTACAATAAGACGCATCATCTGTGAGACACTACTAACCATTATGATCCCCCCTATCCATCAAAGGCACTCTTAAAGCCCACTTCTCAAGTCTCAACAATGGCTAATACGGCCATCAGGTCTCCAGTTAAATCGAGCACTTAGCATTTTCCTCTTGCTTTGAGGTTCTCTGGACAATGGCTTATGTTGTAGCGTGTGGGGGACGAGAACTGGCAACAACATGGATATAATGGGTTTGTTGACACTTGAGGAGGATGTTGGCTGAGGACTGGGGGGAGTCATGTCCTTTGAGGGAAGTGCTATCTACGTCCTGTACGTTAAGCAGTGGAAGGAAACAATAGATATGGATACTTTTATCTTTCCGTATTCACAGAAGTTAACATAGATAGGAAAGTAGATATAGATATCCTGTTGCACACTGTAGTTGTAGATATGACTTCATACAAGCTTGTCATCTGATCTCCATATTTTTCCAGTTCTTGTCAATTACTCTGCAGTGGCCCGTGTGTCCGCCCCCCCCCCCCTTGCTGGCTCCCCATCATGGGAGATAGTGTTTATCGACCGCCCCCCCTCCCCTCTACCTCCCCCCAGGCCCTTACCCTTCGCTGCCCTCAATACCTGAGTCGTACATGGTAGACCCAGGAAGTGATGTACATCAACCCACGATCTGTCACTTCCATCAGCAGTCAGTTTGGGTCTTCATTACCAAGCTTCACTTCTTCTATCAGTTGCCACAATGGTGGTTTATCATACAATTGATCTTCGTTAACTTACATATTGCCTTTAATTAATCTTAATCACGTTTATATTAACGCAAGTCTTGCCTTATTTTTCATTTCTTGCTGATGAAGGAATTTTCATTATTGAAATTAAAAGGGACAAAAATCCTGTCCATCCTTTTCCGTGCTGAACCCTCGCCAGCTTTTGTCTTCCTCTCTTTTTTTATTCATTGTTTTTGTTCCTTTAATACGCTGTTTTGGTCCTGATGGCGACCTTGGCGGGTTTAATTTTCGCGTCGGGATCACCTCATGTCGTCGCTAAACTCGCGAATAATATGTCTCTCAGAAACCTGCTGACTCACATATTGTCTTACAAATTAGTATTATCAAAAAATACATTAAAACTTAACTCTTTTTTTTTTTTTGATATATAGGGGATAGGGGAGAAAGAATACTTGCCACGTATTCCCTGCGTGTCGTAGAAGGCGACTAAAAGGGGAGGGAGCGGGGGGCTGGAAATCCTCCCCTCTTGTTTTTTTTATAATTTTCCAAAAGAGGGAACAGACAAGGGGGCCAGGTGAGGATATTCCCTCAGAGGCCCAGTCCTCTGTTCTTAACGCTACCTCGCTAACGCGGGAAATGGCGAATAGTTTGAAAGAAAAAAAAAATTATAAAGAATTTTCATTTTTAGTAGTAAGACGGAGGCCACAGCTACTTCAGTACTACACTAAACTTATCCTGTTTTGTGATTGGCCGATGATTGATATCGTCTAACTGGACGATGGGCAGTTTGGTAATACAACACAACCTTGGGATCGTTAGAGCAGTGCTTGACCAAGCGGGACACATAGCGACACAAATACCAACGATACGAAAAAAAGGAATTTGTTAAAATCATGACCAGTTGACAAGAGCAGAGGAGTGAGTGTGTCGGGTTGATACCACATATTGACAACATGATCAGTTGGCGGCACCGCGTGACAGCAACCATTGTCGGGACCACTTGACGGCAACGGTTGAAGGATCCTTTGACAGGATCGCTTGAGAATACCCCTTGATAGTAAGGCCTGACAGCATCCTTTGACAGCACACTTAACAGGACCACAACAAATGAAGAATAAAAGAGATTTCTTCCGGTATTTCAGAATACATAGAGTAGCTATTACTGAGGGGAGAGTAACAGAGATATTCACAGCACAAGCTCCCTCCACCAACGCACCTTCCTCCCCTTACTCTCCCCCAACCCTCCCCACACACCCCCCCTGGACCCCTACTACCACCACCCCCACTTGTGAAATCCAACTAAGAAAAATAAATAGGATTAAAGAGGACGAATTGTAGGAAATGCTGGTGTGTGGTCATCCACCTGTGATCGCATCATCCATCACACCTCCAGCACCCGTGACCCAACATAGGTTTTTACACCTTCAGGCATCCTCTCTCCCTCCCCCAGCCCTACGCAGCACTCCCCAGCCCTCCTCTGTCCAATGCCAAATCAAACAGGCCTTCCCAGCCCACCCTAGCCCTTCCCAGCTCACCCCAGGCCACCCCAGGGCCACCCCAGGCCACCCCAGGCCACCCCAGGCCACCCAACACACGATTTGTCAACATGCCTCTCCTCCACAGGCCCCAGCCTTCCCCCCTCCCCCCTGTGCTTGACCGTCATCACATTTCTCTTGTGTTTCCCGCCAAGTTCTGACCTCAAGTGGCGAGCTGGAGAAAAGGTTGGAGATATGTTCGTCATCTCTCTCTCTCTCTCTCTCTCTCTCTCTCTCTCTCTCTCTCTCTCTCTCTCTCTCTCTCTCTCTCTCTCTCTCTCTCTCTCTCTCTCTCTCTCTCTCTCTCTCTCTCTCTCTCTCTCTCTTTATTATCTTTCTTCCCTCGATATGACCACAAGTCGTGGAGGGAAGATAAGCGTAACACAATTTTTCAACAACTTGTCATCCATTTACTCCTCCCCCTTGAACCCTTTCTACCCCTTATCCTATGACCCTCCGCCTTCTTAATTCCTTTCCCTTTCATTCTCTACCCCTCTCCCCCATCCCCATTCTCTCCCCCTCTCCCCCATCCCCATTCTCTCCCCCTCTGCCCCATCCCCATTCTCTCCCCCTCTCCCCCATCCCCATTCTCTCCCCCTCTGCCCCATCCCCATTCTCTCCCCCTCTGCCCCATCCCCATTCTCTCCCCCTCTCCCCCATCCCCATTCTCTCCCCCTCTGCCCCATCCTCATTCAGACGCTAAGAAAACGGAACAGGGTTATATTTTTAACATCTTTATTTTTTGGTCCAACAAGAAATTATTTTCGCAAAAGTTTCCAGCAGCATCTAGTTCCTTCCTGGTGCCACAACCTCCCAGATCCCTATCGTTATGTGCTCATGTCACGCATATATATATATATATATATATATATATATATATATATATATATATATATATATATATATATATATATATATATGTATATATATATATATATGTGTGTGGTGTAGCGGTTAACTTTCCTGACCGTGATGAATTCACGGGCCGCCCAGAGTCAATTGTACAAGTTCGAGTCCTGGTTGTGGCAGTCGGCCCACAGTGAACTCAGCTGTTCATCTACACCAAGCGGTTGGTCGACAGAATAGCCTTAATGAGATGTCTTGATCAGGGCTTCAAGTTACCCTTGCCGTCTCACTTAATATAAAACAAGTTATATACATTGCTAGGAATAGAATATTGTATCATCATAACTTGCTCTTACAACAGTTACGTTGGATCACGTTCTCTTATAACAGTTACGTTGGATCACGTTCTCGTTATAACCATATATTCCAAAGGTTCAACTCGTTCCGTCGAAACCCACACAGCAGGAGAGGACAGTGCCTCCCCGCGGGTCAGACCCAGGCAGGCTGTGGTCACCCATGTGTGTGATGCAGGTCTTGTATATGTGGAATGTATATATCATGATAGTTATGTCGTAGTCTTGTATATGTGGAATGTATATATCATGATAATTCTGTCGTTGTCTTGTATATGTGGAATGTATATATCATGATAGTTATGTCGTAGTCTTGTATATGTGGAATGTATATATCATGATAATTCTGTCGTTGTCTTGTATATGTGGAATGTATATATCATGATAGTTATGTCGTAGTCTTGTATATGTGGAATGTATATATCATGATAATTCTGTCGTTGTCTTGTATATGTGGAATGTATATATCATGATAATTTTGTCGTAGACGAGAAGAATAAAAATTAAGTGAGATTTAGATAGAAAATTATTCAGCGATATGTAATCTAGTCTTTTAGTGGGAAGAAAAACTTAAATTTTTTGGAGAGCACAAAATTTAGATGATATTAATCAGTCAATTGTTTACTGAGCCTGACCATGATCACAGATGATATCAGACATAAATACCGCCAAGTATAAGTAAACTTGACATAATGAATAATGATAAATAATAAATATCAATATCCTCATTATTACTGTTATCTTTTCATATTTATTGATTTTCAATTTTCGTCAACCAATTTAGCGTTACAGTAGCTGATGATTCTTAGCTTTCCGACACCAATAGTTTTTTTCCAAGCTTTCCGAAAGCTTATCATTTCTAGCCTCGCAACCGCTCTCACCTATGGCTTTCCGATCCTCTGTTTCCAGCTTCCAGACGAAGCACTTAATTTCAAGCTAAATGACAGCGGTCAGTCATTGCTCTGCGAATGATGTCAAATTCTAACCTTCAGATAACTGTTCATTCATAGTTTGTCGGCAACTGTTAATTTCTAGCTTTCCGACAGCTGTTAACTGTTAGCTTTCCAAAGGTTTTACATTTCCAAATTTGCCGAAGCTATTAATTTCCAGCTTTTCTACAACTTTTAGTTTCTAGCTTTCAGGCAAGATGTTAATTTTCTAGCTTTATAGCTGTCAATTTACAGCTTGACAACATTGAACTTCATTCTTTGCGACAACTGTTAATTCTTAGCTTTCCTTCAGCAGCTGAGTTCATACCTTTCCGACTCATGTTAATATCAGTATTTTAGATGCATGTTGTTGATACACAGTTTTCCCATCGCTATATGTCCAAGCTGATTGACAATTGTAATGTTAAGCTTTCCAACAACTGTTGGTTTCAAGCTTCTGGCCAGCTGTTAATTTCTAGCTTTCCTACAGCTATTAGTATCTATAGCTTGTACAATATCAGCCATACATTTCTACCTCCTTCACAACCGTAAATTTTAAGGTTTCTCAGCCATTTATTTCTGATTTTTTGACAAATTCATTCTGGCTTTTCAAATTCTGTTGATATTAAGCTTTACAATAGCTTCAGTTTTATAGCTTTTCGATCAGTAAATTTCTAGACTGAAAATAGCTGTAGCTTTCTAGTCTTTCAGCAGATGTTATCTTCTAGTTTTGTCAAGATAACCACTAACTTTGCTGTCAAATTTGTTTTCATCGTCAGTTTATTTTAATGAATACCTTCTCACTAGACATTAATTTGCATCTTTCTGTCAGCTGTTATAATTTAGAGTGTCGAAATGTTAATTTGTAGCTTTCCGGTAAACGTTAATGTTAGCTTTATGTCAGCTGTTAATTTTACCTTTCCAGCGCCTCTATTTTTAGCTGTTCAGCTGTTAGGTTTCGGTAACGTTGATTCATTTATGTGGTATGTTAATTTTTCTCTTGACTACAATCGTGAATATCTAGCTTTAAGCTTTAAGCTGCCTTACAGATGTTTGATCCATCTCTCAGCTTTTTAACAGATGATGATGATGAAGATTTCTGAGAGATGTTAACTTCTAATTTCCTTACATATCTTAGTTGATGGCCCTCAACATATGTTGATTGTAGCTATCTACAGATGTTAGTTCTAGCTGTAGACAAATGATCATTTTAAATTTTCCGATGATGTTATTTTGTTAGTATCCGAAGATGTTAACTTCCAGCTTTTTCATCATCTGTTAGTTTCTTGCAACATTAATTTTTCCAGGATGAAGGACACTGTGCAAGAGAATAAATCATAGAATTATAGATGGATCAGCTGTTCCCTTACCTCAGAAGGAATTTATTTCGGATTAATTGCAAAGAGTTGTATTTTCATTGTATTTTCTCAAGCGTCTGGATACATCAAAAGGTTATTGAAGTATTCGCCAAAAGATTCTTGGTGTATTGTGCTTCTATTGTTGACCTTCGCCTGGGATTCAGGTCATGACCCTCTCTGGTGTGTGTGTGTGTGTGTGTGTGTGTGTGTGTTCCTCTGTGTGTCATGTCCTTGTTGAAATACCCACGATGTTATCATTTTTATTGTTTAATGTTTATTTTCTTTCTGTCGTACCTCAGTGGGAGGTACGAAGAAAGGGGAGGGAAGGAATGGGTCAGTGCATCTGTCTGTTGTTACGTCTGTATGTAAGTGTCATGATCTGTGTATGTTTGTCTGTACGTCTGTAGCTCAAATGTATCACGAACATTTCATCGTCTGTGGAAATATGTTGTGAACTAGATGGTTGAGGGGAAGGTCACAACTGATGGCTGTTGTAGTTCGCGTTATTTCAGTCAGTAGTGTTGATGGTTGTACCTTACCTTGGCGGATTAGTGTTGTTCTTAATGGTTGTGACGTGTGGTGACTGGGTTTATAATGCTGGTAGCGGGCGTTGATAGAGGCTAATATACAGCAGCTAATGGTCGTAGCATGCACTAACGAGGTTAACAGACGTAATGGTTGTAGCATGCGTTAGTGAGAATAACAAAAGTTGTAACATACGCTGTTAAAGTCAGCATGTAACACGTCTTGATAACTGGTGAACACCTTCAAGAGAATCCATGATTCACCATCATGAGCAGGTGTACACGAGCCATGATTCACCTGCTGTGCTCCACTGTGTCGGAAGTAAGACGGGGAGAACCAGGCAAACAAAATGGCGGCGCGGCCAGGAGCCGCCTGGCTGCAGGTGAAGCTGACTCTTGGTCACATATGTGGCTCTTACTACACACAACATGTCCAACCTTCTTACTACCTCCTTATCCTTGATTAGTGTTGTCTCTCTCTCTCTCTCTCTCTCTCTCTCTCTCTCTCTCTCTCTCTCTCTCTCTCTCTCTCTCTCTCTCTCTCTCTCTCCCCCCAGCAACATTGTTGTGTGTGTGTCTGTCTATCCGTATTCAATACACCATTTTCCTCTTTTAAAGTAGGCCGGCCCATAAATGTCGCCTGGACTCTTCTGTATTACGCCCCAGTCTCACATCTTCTCCTTCATCTGCCATTTATCGCATTATCTTTCTTTTCGTTCTAACATCGTAATTCGTTTCTAATCTACTTTTTCCCTCCTTGCACTACTGTCAGGCGCGTGGTGAAGTGTGTGTGTGTGTGTGTGTGTGTGTGTGTGTGTGTATTTGGTGCAGGAAAACTGAAGGTTTGTTTGTCAAGGGAGAAGTGAAGATGTTTTTGTGTGAGGGAGATTCTGTTGTTGGTCTGGGTTATATCCCGTAGCACTACAACATGCTACAACCTCACAATAATCGGTATATAATTCTCGATTATTATCTTATAATCATTACAGACCAAATACTGTAATCACTACTCTTCATGTCCAGAATATCAATATTCTTGGTATGTGAATGTAAGAATCAAGTAGTATACAAATACTAGAGCTAGTTGTACTAGTACACATCAGCTAAGATACCATACAGTCTAGAATGATAGCATTTCTACACACTAGGATAACAGAATGTAGTACAGAACAGCAAGGTACATACATAAAGAACACTAGAATTACTATCATGATATTAACCAGAGAGCACGAGGATTGTGCTAACACAAGATCAGATTGACAGAGAATCAGGTGGTTCTAATACGTGTCTTTATCCAGATGGTTGGAAGCAAAGGGTCGACACATTAGGGGCTGGGAGGAGGAAAAGGTGTTAGTGATGGTGGGGGACGAGGGAGATGATGATGATGATGGTGGGGGACGAGGGAGATGATGGTGATGATGGTGGGGGACGGGGGAGATGGAGATGACGATGATGGTGGGGGACAGGGGAGGCGATGATGATGGTGGGGGACGGGGGAGATGATGACGATGGTGGGGGACGGGGGAGATGATGATGATGATGATGGTGGGGGACGGGGGAGATGATGATGATGATGGTGGGGGACGAGGGAGATGATGATGATGATGGTGGGGGACGGGGGAGATGGAGATGACGATGATGGTGGGGGACAGGGGAGGCGATGATGATGGTGGGGGACGGGGGAGATGATGACGATGGTGGGGGACGGGGGAGATGATGATGATGGTGGGGGACGGGGGAGATGATGATGATGGTGGGGGACGGGGGAGATGATGATGATGGTGGGGGACGAGGGAGATGATGACGATGGTGGGGGACGGGGGAGATGATGATGATGGTGGGGGACGGGGGAGATGATGATGATAAGGGTACAAGTAAGACGGTAATGATGGAAGATAACGAACAACAGAGAGTACTAGTAGGAGGCGATCAGTGATAACACCGGGACCAGATGACACAGGAACAACGGTAAACAGGGTAGCAGTAGCACCAGGGGAGCCGTCGTGGCTGCGGAGGCTTCTGGGGGAACCTGCACGTACAGTGTAGGTTGATATCGAGCAGTTGGGTTAAGATTTGTAATGGATTATGATAAGAAATGAAGGACCGACAGCCTCTCATAGCGTTACAACAGACACAACCCAGGAGTACAGTCACTCTGTGATGCAAACAGACATGATGACGCCACATGAGAACATCTGGGAAAATCGAGCAATTAACAGATGGAGAATCTTCAACTACGGAAAGTAAACAAAGACAAAATGTTCGCTTCAGGTCTGCACAGTAACAGAAAACTAATACTTCTTATGTTGTGATACATGAGTCATGATTTATCTCAATACGATCATGGAAACTTTGTTTCAAAGATCCAGAGGATGGGAGCTTAAAAGAAACTCTGATGTAAACTTGTGTATCTTTTAGAAGTCTGTTATGCTGTACGTAGTGAACATTGGCTACAAGTAACCGTACAGTACTGGAACCGTAAAAGCAATCCTTTTATAACGTTTTAGAAAAATTTGAAGCCATAATCAGACATGAGAGAACGTTCTCGTGTCCTTACAATAATCAGATGATAATATCTTCGAAAATCAGTCTGATAGAAATCGAAACAGTTGGACGTTCAGGTTAACAGCGACCCACAGTCCCTCTGAGAAGAAGGAAGACAACTTTATACATCAACCCTGGTGAAGTATCGAGACCATGGTTGGTTGGTTGGTTGGTTAGTTGGTTGGTCTTTAGATCTATCATCTACCAGGGTCACTGAACCCGCCATCGTCATGTCATAAGAACCAATCCAAATTATTCTTAGATTCAGCTTCATAATGACATAAGACGCAATATATTTTGTTATTATGTTCAATAGAATTTAGAAACGTTTTCCTTTACTCAGGAAGGCTAGAAAATTATCTAAATTGTTATAGAAATCTTTAGATAAAAACAGTAACGATAACTGAGACGTATTTGAAATTATCGTAATACACCACACAACAGGATATTAAAATTTTGATATGCTGAAATATATCGTTTCACGTCTTCAGAGATGAAATTCATATGAAATATGTTTATGTTTTGGTACATCATTATATGTCCAAGAAGAAAATACTGGAGTAAACATGTACAAATATCATCGCATGTACCACTTATATTAAAGTCCTTAAAAAAAAGCGTTAAACTGCCATATGAAAATTGAATTTTAAAGTTTTCAATAGTGTAAAAAATTAGAATATTGTGTGTGTGTATATATATATATATATATATATATATATATATATATATATATATATATATATTATCCCTGGGGATAGGGGAGAAAGAATACTTACCACGTATTCCCTGCATGTCGTAGAAGGCGACTAAAAGGAGAGGGAGCGGGTGGCTGGAAATCCTCCCCTCTCGCTTTTTTTTTTTTTTTTCCAAAAGAGGGAACAGAGAAGGGGGCCAGGTGCGGATATTCCCTCAAAGGCCCAGTCCTCTGTTCTCAACGCTACCTCGCTAATGCGGGAAATGGCGAATAGTATGAAAAAAAAAAAATATATATATATATATATATATATATATATATATATATATATATATATATATATATATATATACTTACTTGGCCCCCTTCTATGTTCCCTCTTTTGGAAAAGTAAGGATTTTCTCTCTAAGGCTCAGTCCACTGTTCTTAACGCTACCTCGCTAACGCGGAAAATGGGGAATATGTATAAAAAAACATATATATATATATATATATATATATATATATATATATATATATATATATATATATATATATCCTTTACATCACAAGATGGAGTCTTCATATAAAGAGTGAGCAAAAAATATAAGCCAGCGTATAATATGTGAGAAGACCGCTTGGGATGTCCTTAGTGAAGCCGAGTAAAGCAAGGGATAGCGGGCTCACATGGATGATGGTGGCGACAAAAAGCGTAGAGCGACTGACAACAAGATTATCTGAGTCTAAGAACGGCTGACGACGACACGACGGACTGGGCGGCTAAAAGAGCGACCAGGAGCTGGCGAGTGGCACCAACAGCCAAGAGGAACTTATATGAACCGCCAAAGGAACGTAAAAGAATGACCAGGCGTTAGCTTATGGCAGGAACAGTTGTAGGAACGTGTACTAACTGCTAAAAGAATGTAATGGCTGCCGAAATGACGTTAGAGGGTAGGAAGAAATACTGAAGTCACGTTGAGGATTTAAGAAGTAAACAGAAAGATACACTTGTCTGCAAATGTACTGGGAAATTAATGATTGTATTTATAGTGAACCTAATGCTAGAACATAGAGATCATAATTAAGTTAGTTTAACGTTATTAGGAATTTAAAAAAGAATGTATATGGATTTTCTGATATCACGAGAAAAGCTAAATAAACTTTCTGGAGCTGTCTAAGGTGTCTGGGGATAAAGCAAGGGCGAGCGTGCCGTATCAAGTCGGTGAAAGCTAAAGGAACTTAGCGCGCTCCGTATTATCTTCAGTGTGAGCTACAGAAACGTTCTCTAATTTGTAGTTTTGTTAAAGCTAAAGGAACGCGGTTCATCTTTACTTCTGTTGTATTAGAATTAAGAATACGTATTGAGCTTACAGATACCTCCTTATTTACGTTAGTTAATGGTATGAGACTATACTGAGTTTCTTGAGATTTGTGACTGACAGAAGAGTCACATACGTGGCATCCAAAGCAGAAGTTTATCAAAGATAATGAAGTGAGTGAAATACCTGTGTGGGGTAAAGAAACGCTGTGACGAACGCACTGATATTACTGAAGGTTTATATGAGCGCGCTAGAGGTGCTTAATGCTATATATGAGGCTTCAGAACTTGCGGAAACGAACATGCATCAGGAAGGGCTTGAGCAGCTTTCTAGGTATCATTCAAGTGTCTGTGTATGGCAAAGGTAACTCTCTGAGTTGCTGTATGGCAGCAGAAGTTGAGGGTGTGTTTTAATAGCGTCGGGAAGGTGAGGTTTATGTCCGAGGAACGCATCAACGTTGAAGTCAAGCTATGAAAAATTAGTTGGCTCACTACAACAAACGAAAGAGAGATACCAGATTACTGAAGGCTCAAAAGAACAAGTGATACAGACCCTGAAATTTCCAGACGATAAACAGTGTAAAGATGGATAAGATGATCCAGATCAAAAGCTATAAGAGCATAGACCATTGCAAATCTCAAACAAAGAAGACATACCGTAAACATAATGCAGGCGATGAAGAGGTTGTCTAGATACAGGCTGGAAAAGTTAGTTACTAGAAACTCTGCTGGAAACAAGAGATCCAAGACAGCGAAGATTCAGTGTACCAGAACAGACCGGGGATAAAGAAAGGACCAGAACAAACCAAAGGACACAGAAAGGACGAGAACAAACAGTGGTACACAAAGAGGGGAACACAACAGACCAGGAGACATAGAAGGGCGACCAGAGTAGATCAGGGGGACACAGAAAGAGACTAGAGCAGACCAGAAAATCAAGATAGGCCAAGGAGCATAAAGAGAGGACCACAGCATACCAGGGAGCACAGAGGGTTGATTAGAACAGACCAGTGATACATAGAGGGAAATAGAACAGAGGACGAGACACAGAAAGAGAAATGAAACAAAAAATCTACAAGAAGAAAAATAAATTTTCACTGCCCCCATACAAGCTACAGAGATCCTCAGATGGCTGTCCACACCACAGCAGGTCTAGAGGAGCAGCCGCTCCAGACTCAGACAGGAAACTGCCGTCCTGAGGATGACCAGTCGAGCTGAGAGGTTTTAGACTCGTTACGAGGCCTCACCGTAAGTCTGAGGAGCCTCACACTGGATGACATGGCAAACATTATCAAGGAACCCCCAGTGGAGCACAGCAAGGAACCACGAAGCCCTGAGCCACAACAACAAGCTTGGCACGAGTTCAATGGAAGGAAGTTAAGCGGCAAGATTTCGGAAGCCAGAAGGAAATTGGAGCAAGGATAAAGAACTCCGAGGAAGCAAGGAGCGCGTCCTGCCAGGGGAAAAAGTGAGGTGGTGACATTTGTGATGTTGGGGTGGAGCAGGAGGGATGTGGTGGAGGCACAATGTTGGGGGATATGGTGGAGGGAACATGGAGGGATGTGGGGAAGATTTACAGGGAGGGAGGAGTTATGGAGGGAGGCAACTCATGCAGTGGAGGGGTACGTGGCAGGAGAGGACACGGAGGGAGGAAGTTAATCAGGTGTAGAGTGCGTGAACTGGAATAAACTTGGAGGGAGATGTGAGCATGGGAGGAGGGGAGGAATGAGAGGTCGTGATGTGATGGGAGAGTATGGTGTTGAAGGCCAATGAGAGGCAAGAAGGGAGAGGGGTCAGGCTGGACCATACACACAAAAGTCATCCATAAAGACACGAAACAATGCACGACGAGTCAAGACACCTTCAGGATCCCCTCGTTACCAGGGAGCCACACGCTCCTGGAGGCATCCTTAAGCACAAGGAGAGGATCGTCAGCAAACGTCGGCCGGAAGCTACTGAAACACTGGCACACAAGATATGACGGGAGGAATAGGTTGTAAAACTGTGTAGCTCCTTTATGATCTTCACTATGATGGCCACAACGATGGATGACGAGGCCACGTCTCGGAGGGAAAAAAATGTGGATGAAAAGAAAGAAACATTCTTCTTGGATGGCAGGAACTGGGGTCAAACAGAAGGACGTGTGAAATATTTTGAATTTTAGGTTATCTTAATTATGCATTGTGATGGCTGACACCAAATAGGGGATGGATGACACCAAGTATGACAGATGATAGGTGACACTAGTGTGAAGCACCGGTGACACCAAATGAAATGGATGACTGTTATATGAGATAACTAATATAATGACATAACTCAAAAGTCAATGATTGTCGTCGATTATGATGATCGAGGTTATAGTGATGATCGAGGTTATAGTGATGATCGAGGTTATAGTGATGATCGAGGTTATAGTGATGATCGAGGTTATAGTGTGATCGAGGTTATAGTGATGATCGAGGTTATAGTGATGATCGAGGTTATAGTGATGATCGAGGTTATAGTGATGATCGAGGTTATAGTGATGATCGAGGTTATAGTGATGATCGAGGTTATAGTGATGATCGAGGTTATAGTGATGATCGAGGTTATAGTGATGATCGTGGTTATAGTGATGATCGTGGTTATAGAGATGAATGATTTGGTTTTAGTGGTTTTTGTGATAGTAGTTGTGGTTGTGGTGGTAGTCGTGGTTGTGGTCAGGGTAACATTACGCAATGGTGCAAATTCGAAGTGATGTTTTTATTGTTTAATTCTGAAAGCTTTATTCATCTCAGTTTACATAGAGAAAGCATTTCAGTATTAACATATGCGATGGCACAAAGTCTGGGGTAGGTGGAGGCCGGTACAGAGGTTACAGTGGGTACAGTACATCGCTTTAGGAGGGAGACAAGTGGCCCCTAATGAGCACAGAGACCCGGGGGATCCTCTGTCATCATTGTAAACTCAAATATTCCTTAAATAAGATTTGTACGATGTAACGAGGTTCAGAAGGAGGTTTACGGTACACCACATCTATGAAGCATGACCCAGTCTGCAGTGTGATGCTGCTGGTCACACATGGAACATCTATGTGATCGATACATAGCTCATGTTCATACTGCCTGTATAGCTTAGGGCAAGGTAAATCTTGGGTGTAGTGGCCGAATATCGTCAAGGATATTACTGTACGGAAGATTGTCACACAGTTCTCGAAACTATGGGACTTAAGGTCTGAAATCAATGGTCTTAGAACCTTCGATTACATGATGTAAACATACATATATACATTCCTACATTCATACATACATAAATAAGTGCACGAACTTTGTAGATTTATTGGCATTGGGTAATCAAGTAAACAAACAGGAAGCTAAATAATTGCATTAGTTGTTAGACCGATAGTTCGAGAGAAGTGGTAACAGATAAGTGATAAACAGATAGCTACGTGATTAGATAGATAGACCGATAACATGTAAAGAATCAGCAACTGGTAACTAAATACCTTTTAAAGCAGGTTACCAGGTTTCCCAGGAATACATCTAGGTAGGTTGCCGTAAGGAGCCGCTGACCTCCATCTTAGGTACATATGTCTTGGCCCTTGGCCAGCCACTTGGTCCTGGCCAGCCACTTGGCCCTGGCCAACACCTCATGTGACAGAGGAGCGGGAAATATCATTGAACAGAATATGGCAACAGAACCCAACCCCTATAAACGTACATTTCTTAAAAGATCCCACAACAACATAATGACAGCAGGAAGTGAATGATATATGGGTCATTCAGAAATACTAATAGAAAGCGATAAGGGGTTGCCATTACATGGTAAGGTGTGGAAATGGGCATAACTTTGGTGGAAATCGAGTTGGTCGCGCTAATGCTGTTGATATGGCGGGGCTCAGCAGTGAGCTGGTGGCCGCCGGAGCAGGATTTCCGGTTGTGCACTTACTGGTGACGTCTTCGTTAGAGAGAGAGAGAGAGAGAGAGAGAGAGAGAGAGAGAGAGAGAGAGAGAGAGAGAGAGAGAGAGAGAGAGAGAGAGAGAGAGAGAGAGAGAGAGAGAGAGAGAGAGAGACTTTAAGCTTCAACAGACAATCCACAATCATGTGCGAGCCAGTTCATTACTTTACGTCCCTCAAAATATCTTCAGTGAATTCAAAACATCTCAGTAATTTGGTTACTGTTGCTTTATATTTTCCTTTATTTTTTCTTTATTGGTCCAACATTTTTACCCGAGGTGTTGAGAATATTTTACAAATGTTCGTATGAAGCTTTCATCATATCTTGTAGGGTTTTCCCCGCACCATCTCAGAAATTATCCTCTACTTGACCTCAGGATTTTCCATCATGCAGTAATCCTCCGGGGAATGTTTTAGTGTTGGTTTAAATCCTTGTGTATTAACCTAACCTAACCTAACCTAACCTAACCTAACCTAACCTAACCTAACCTAACCTAACCTAACCTAACCTTATGAAAATAGAGGCATTCGAAGAAAGGTTTACTCTGATGTGATGAGGAAGGCCATAGATATATATATATATATATATATATATATATATATATATATATATATATATATATATATATATATATATATATACATATATATATATATATATATATATATATATATATATATATATATATATATATATATATATATATATATATATATATATATACACATATATATATATATATATATATATATATATATATATATATATATATATATATATTAAAAACATAGATATCTGTGGAAGTTGAATATTTTGTATACTTCAGAATATCAAAATATTTTGCACAATAGAAAATTTCAGTATAGGTCGAGAGGATCTTTTATTTCTATATGTAAATCAAGCGAAATGGAAATTTTTTAATGCTATGTTATTTAAAAGACTTTCTATTGTTAAAAATGTTTATATATGGGTTTGTGTGTCGTGTGCTTTTTATTCCTTATGTAAATATTAGCCTGATAAATATTCTGGATATAAAGTGGTAAAGATATTTACTATGGGAATACCTTTATACTATGTCATACAGCATGAAACGTAGTCTTTCAGAGAAAAAGTAACTTCTGCGAATGACGTTCAATATTTGAGGATAACATGGATGAACTAGATATCTCTACACCGGATGATGTAGATTATTATGTGTATCATTTTTCAACCCCGAATAGTGACCTAATGACCTAATTAAGGAGACATAATGACCCATAGAAGGTCCCTAACAAGGGGATTTGGCCATACTAGACATAAGGTCAACACCTGTGCTCAGCTTCACATCTGATCTCTACACTGCTTGATATACTCTTCGTTGGTTTGTGGTTTCCAATACATTCGTGTATGGGCATTGAATATAATAATGATGATGATGACGTGGTAACAGTACTTGACCTGACCTGACCTAAGTAACCAAGATCACGTATAGTGACTGATCAATCTTTCCAGTCATAACGCAGTTCCAGCCATCACGAAGATTGACACAACTCGCAGTTTTGTTATCTTCCAGGGATGCTACCGCACCTCACGCCACATGTCGTACATTTCCAGAAGTTAATTATGGAATTTAGACGAAATTTCATGGACGAGAAAACCTCGTGTGACGCTCCTGTACTCCGTCTTGTATACATGTTTGCTATTTCCTGCGTGAGCGCGGTAGCGCCCAGAAACAGGTGACTGACCCTTAGAAGATGAAACATCCTCATATGGCTGTTTCCTCTGCTCCTTTGGGATTGTAATACAGGAGGGAAAGATTTCAAGTCCCCGTCTGCTGCCACCCGTCTCACAACACGCAGGACGTACGTGGGTAGTATTATTTTTCCCATGTCCCTTGGGATAGACAGAAGACATATCTGTATATATTCAGTTTGAGACACTTAGATTTATAAAACGAAGAAATAACTTACGATACAAGTGTATTGTGATGAGGAAAGACATTATAGATGTCTCTTAGTACCTGTAGTTATGCCAAACCAAGTCTCCAGTAGAACTAATTACGATTCCAGACCAGGTCTCTCGTAGAAGTGATTACAGTTCCACACCGAGTCCATCATAGAAACAATCTGGTTTTATGAGCTGATCGCCTCTACTAATCCTCTGTTCATCTTATTATAGTCTCCAGCTTCTATACTCACACTGTGGGAGATGTTCTATCACTTACATTCTCTGTCTCTTTTTACATTTCTTTCAGTTACATTTAATGAGTCTGTCTGCATAAGTTGAGGGAGATGTTGGACGGAACGATGAGAAGGAATTAAGCAAAAAAAAAGCTTTCTTAATAGTCTTACATAAATTTGAATAAAACTGTAAATTAATCAATTAATCTCTCTCTCTCTCTCTCTCTCTCTCTCTCTCTCTCTCTCTCTCTCTCTCTCTCTCTCTCTCTCTCTCTCTCTCTCTCTCTCTCTCTCTCTCTCTCTCTCTCTCTCTCTCTCTCTCTCTCTCTCTCTCTCTCTCTCTCTCTCTCCATTCGAAAAGTCAGTTTTCCTCTGAAGAAGCCCATGGACACTAAATAATGCCTTTTCACAAAAAATTTTTCCC
Organism: Panulirus ornatus; assembly: GCF_036320965.1. NCBI lineage: Eukaryota > Metazoa > Arthropoda > Malacostraca > Decapoda > Palinuridae > Panulirus > Panulirus ornatus. Next base: position 11,202,344 of record NC_092279.1, read on the forward strand.
TTGGTCTATACTTATTCTTATTAGAGTTTATTCAAGATTTATTCTCATTTCTTCTAATCATTTGGAACATATATACTAACTATGCACGATGTATTCTGGTATTAGTCATATTTATCTTCTGTTACAGATGTATTGCCAGTTCTGTTATTGATCTATTTCCTTAGATGCAGATAAAACAAGAAAGATACGAGAGGAACATACTCACTGAGACCAGAATGTGTCAACTTATTAATGAGATGTTGTATGATCTGTATTTGAGAGTGTGGCCTCTAAAACATGGCCAGCATACAGTACATACAGAACCTGGACTTTGAACTGACACTTCAACACATCTTCATCATTCTCTGCTAGAGGCTCAGTACTTATTATGTAATTATTACTTATGATAATTATGATTTGTGGTCTGAATGACAAACACCGCCTTTCATACACTTAACATAAAGCTTAATTCTGAATGTCGACACCATTTTGAATCAGAGACAAAAACTCTAGCAAAATATTGGATCACGTTAAGTAAACATACCTTCCCCTGTCAGCTCTGGAGCTCTGGCCTAACGATCATTCTTGTATGTCCGTTTAAACATTAAATTAAACATAAAACATAAAACCAAACATTAAACATAAACCTAAACATTAAACATAAAACCAAACATTAAACATAAATCTAAACATTTAGAAAATGATGTAAGTTCAGATAACGTTACTAGTGTTATAGTCCCGATAATTCTGGTAATTGATCGTTTATAATTCAATCATTATCGTCCTTCCGGTGTGATTGCAGACTAATTTGCATATGATAAGGACCTGATCGACAGATTCTTCTCCTGAATCTGAGTGTCTGCTGATACGTGTAGGTTCAGAAATGTATGAAATAGATATATGAATAGATAGATGAGACTACTGGACGTCACTAAAGATATAGAAGATTAGTAGATATAATGACTGACAGAATATATATATATATATATATATATATATATATATATATATATATATATATATATATATATATATATATAAAGATAAATCGAGAGATAGAGTGCAGTTTGTCGTGGGTGTTTGTATGAGTGAAGATTCAGAAATCGTTATCTGTCGGTTGTCTAACTGATGACGTCGGCAAGTTGTCGTCATCAATCCTGGGGATTACGTGGGTCGAGACCAACAGACATACCAACGTAAGAGTGATGTGTCTGAGCAAGTCATTGAGTCATTGATAGCGAAAATATGGATGCCTGACTTTGTACCTATATGTTGTATAGGTATGTATATTTGCGTGTGGACGTGTATGTATATACATGTGTATGTGGGTGGGTTGGGCCATTCTTTCGTCTGCTTCCTTGCGCTACCTCGCTAACGCGGGAGACAGCGTCAAAGTATAATCAAAAATAATATATATATATATATATATATATATATATATATATATATATATATATATATATATATATATATATATAGATAGATAGATAGATAGATAGATAGATAGATAGATAGATAGATAGATAGATAGATAGATAGATAGATAGATAGATAGATATGTGTGTGTGTGTGTGTGTGTGTGTGTGTGCGGGGGCATTGTTCGTTTCTTCATGACGCTACCCCGAAAGAGCGAGAAATGCAACTAGGTATGTTAGAATATGAAAATAAGATGAGGCAGAGAGAGCGAGTGTACCTCATTACGAATCCTTACGACGATTGCCTGTAATAAGGCAGTACTAGCGCGTAGCACTAACCATAAGATGATCAAGAGTTACGAAGAACGATTCGTGTACAGAGTTGTGTATGTTACTTTCCCGCCATTGGTTGAGTATCAAACTACCAAACACGTCATGATGTTAAGATGTGGAGAAGAGGAAGCCCAGCTAGAACACTGACATCCTGCTGACAATCCTTCATCCATATCCTTATCGTCCTAAGGACTCCTTCCTTTCATGTCCAGCACAGATAATAGTGACCTCTGGCTTGACACAGATTCCCCGTATCATTATGTAATCATCGTTCCATTGAAGACGACCAAGATCACTTGCAACATTTCTGGAAAATCCGTATCATTTTGGGCAACAGTCTCCCATTACACGTTTTCTGTTCCATATCAAATTAAACGGTGTCGAAACCTTGAATGTGTTGCGAGCTGTATGGGTTCCTTGTGTATAGAATCCGCATTATCTTCGTTCTCCATTTTTTCTTCCAGTATTTTATTCTGATGGTTTAGATACCTGTTATTTACAGATTCTTCAACACGTTTTGTAAACAATCCCTGAAATATATTCTGTCTATATGTTCATTTATATATCTGTTATCTGTATATAACGAAACCCCCCCCCCCCCCAGACTTGATGTAGATGTTGCGTCTTCTATAAACACCAAACTTCCAGAGGAGTTTCTGCCTTGTCTTATAATCCCAGGACGACGCTGAACAATCGTGAAAGCCTTGTTTACCCACAGCTCTAGTACATCTTATGATAGCAAACACGACACCGGTTTTCGGCCCGTCTTCAGACCAGTAGAGATTGTAGACGTATCCCAAGTCGCTACATTAATCCCAATTAGAATCCCAAGAAGGTCTCAAGGTACCCAGTTAATCCCAAGTGGAACATGGACCACCTCTGTGGTCTCACAAAGTCTTCGACGATTTGTATGATCCATTAGGAGAACCAGAGACATTTACGTGACTAATAGGACTCGTTAGAATGATACAGTCGTCCCAAGTAACCAGTCAGTCAGACCCACATACGGGACGCTGCAGTGGGACGTCTGACTGGAGTAATTATACATAACTATGGTTATATGGAGGACCTGTCCGCTGGTGTTGGGGTCTTGGGGACCCGTCCGTCTGGTGCCCTGTCTGAGGGACCCGTCCGTCTGGTGCTGTGGTCTGGGGAAACCGTCTGTTTGGTGCTGGGGTTTGATGCATCCGTCCGTCTAGTGCCGTGTCTGAGGGACCCGTCCGTCTGATGTTGGGGTCTAGGGGACCCGTCCGTCTTATGCTGTGGTCTGGGGGACCCGTCCGTCTGATGTTGGGGTCTGGGGGACCCGTCCGTCTGATGCTGTGGTCTAGGGGACACGTCCGTCTGATGTTGGGGTCTGGGGGACCCGTCCGTCTGATGCTGGGGTGTGGGGGACCCGTCCGTCTGATGCTGAGGTCTGGGGGACCCGTCCGTCTGATGCTGGGGTGTGGGGGACCCGTCCGTCTGATGCTGGGGTCTGGGGGACCCGTCCATCTAGTGCTGGAGTCCGTGGAACCCGCCTGAATGGTACTGGGTCTGGGGATCCCTTCCATCTGATGCCGGGATCTGGGGGACCCATGCATCTGGTGCTGGGGGACCCGTCCGACTGATGCTTAGGTCTGGGGTCCGACTGGTCGCAGGCCGACCAGCTGCCGACACACACGACCAGACCATCAAAGACCGTCCCCCTTTGTCCACACCTTTGATCCACGTGTGTCCAGCATTATCCGGGGAGCGGGGGGGTCATTCCGACCCTGTGTTCCCCCGGAGAGATGGGGAGGGAGTCATTCTGATCTTGTGATCCCCGGACAGATGGGTTGGTTCCGACCTTGTGGTTTCCCCAGAGGTAGTGAGAGAGGAGATAATTCCAATTTCATGATCCCCAGAGAGAGAGGGGAGAGGGTCATCCTGATCTTGTAGTCCCCCAGAGAGAAAGAGAGTGTGTCATTCCTATATCGTAGTCCCCCAGAGAGAGGGAGAGAATCATTCCGATCTCGTGATCCCTAGAGAGAGAGGGAGAGAATCATTCAGATCTCACGGTACCCCAGAGAGAGAGGGTTCCGCCGATCCCGTGACCCCAGCGGAAATTTGACAGATCGTCCTCCTCCCTACCCATAGGCCGTGGTTGGTTTATCTTGAGATGTATGGGAGTCTGGACGTAGTTGGTTTATGTTGATGTCTGCGGGAAGGTCTGGACATGATTGGTTTATGTTAACGTCTGTGGGAAAGTCTGGACGTGATTGGTTTATATTAACATCTGTGGGAGGTCTGGACGTAGTTGATTTGTGCTCATACTTACTGGAATCCAAACGTGTTTGGTTTTCGTTGACACGTGCCGGGAGTCCAGGCGTGGTTGGTGTATCTAGAAAAGTATGGAGAGGTCTGGAAGTATAGAGAGGTCTGAAAGTGGTCGGTGCATATGGAGGGACGTAAGGAAGAGTTGGTCTGGCCGTTGAAGGTCGGTCTGAACAGGTCTGATCTAGAGCTGAGCTGGCTGCCCCAGACCAGTCTGAACAGGCCTGCTTATAAAGTTGGTCTGGTTGGTCTGAACGTTCTTGGTCTAGGGCTGGTCTGGCCCTTGCAGGCCGGTCTGAATAGGTCTGGTTGAGAGTTGGTCTGACTGTTCCATGCCGGTCGGAACAAGCCCGGTCTGGTCATCTGGTCCCCCGCAGCTCCGGCCGGCGTAATCACTTTATCCAGAGGGCGTAGAGGGCCCGGGTGGCCATGTAGGTGATCCATCTGTACCTCTCCCGGGTGGCTACTGTGGTCTACCTGCGCTGGTACCAGGCTTAGTTAGGCATGATTAGGTTGCCTGGCCAGGTTCACAAGTTTTGGGTAGAACCAGTCGAAGTTCTTTTTTCCAAGATACAAATAAAGAGACGGACTGAGAAACGTAAGCAATGTCTTGTAACTGTAAGGTAAGGCAGGATCATAGAGATTTTTAAGACATATCTTAAGCTCTAATGACGAACGTAAGATTCACTTGAGCCACTTTCAAAATGTTTTCATACAGAGAATTTGCCTTGGGTTTCCTGCCAGCTGTAGTCATACCACTTAGCTGGTTCCTGCCTGATCGGACTCTGTTCTGCGTTGTGAGTGACGTCCAGATCACGGGACACACCTTACCGACTCCAGCCCAAAGATCAACCAATTTGAGTCCAGCGACGCTGGAAGGAGTCAGGTGTAATCTTCGTTCCTTCAGCGTCTAGGAACTACCATTTTACACCTTAGGAACCGCTTAGATTTTTCTTTCTTTCCTGTTGCTGACATAGAAAGACCCCGCTAAAGTCAAGGTTTCCCCCGTCGAGCCAAAAAACGACCCGCTTGATCGAATTTCGTCCGCGAACGCTCAGACATCCTCCTGTCCAAACCGGATTTCTTTTAGATAAACTTTGTCAAGTAGTAGCAATGCTGGATCCTCTACAGCCGGGATTAATCGGCTCAAGAACCAGATCCATCGACCACTCAGGTACGCGATCATCCACTGCCGCCCACGAACGATCTAACCATCACTCGACCACTCCTGGCTAGAGGGTCGTTCAGTAACTCCCCGACGACATTCCGACTTGTCGGACAACCAGACGATCCGAAATTCGTCCAGTGAAGACCAGAGAACAATGTGACTGTTGGCATGACCACTCTTGGCGGGAAGGTCGTCTAGTAAAGATCAGAGAACATTCTGACAGTCGCACTTGGCTAGAGGGTCATCAATAACGACCAGAGAACACGTTGACTATCGGACAACTACCCTTGCCTAGAGTGAAGTCCAGAAGATGTGCTAGCAATCGAAAGACCACTATAGGACAAAAAGCTGTCTAGCAATGGTTTGAACCTCAGACAGTCGTTCTCAGCTAGAGCCTATGTCTAGTATAGAGAACATCCTGTGGGAGCGAGAGCGGTCTTTAGGTGCTTGTAGGCCAGCTCATGACGGGGACCTGGGGACGGCAGCTCCGCCATCAGCGACCCTGTCGGCACTTCGGGCTGGTGGTCATGGAACTGATAATTATCTCGTTATTACCCATTACTAAGTTCTCTCTGTGATGCCAAAGGATACTGTGGGATACATTAAGGTACTGTATTCGCTGTAACATCTTCCCGAGCATTGTAGAAAAATATGATTCCATCCCTTTGCCAGACTTAACATCACTGACAGTTTATTACGTTTGAAGGTAAAGAATCAAGTCTGATTTCCTTAGACGTAAGCATTTTGCCCGAACCACAGTCGTGAGACACTTGTCAGCAAAAACTCATCGTATCATTTTCTCGAACTCAACAACATCTTGTAAAGTGTGACGTGTTATACTGTCCAGTGGTCTGATATCGTCTGAGTTACACATGGGGGAATATCTTGCCTTCCGACGACAATCTCTCGCGGTGAGCCTCATGCAGTTTGGACCCTTAAATCTGTGAGCCCCTTCTGGCTCCGGGACTCCAACAAATGAGTCATAACGTAAGGTATACAGAGAGTAAACTAAAGGCAGTAAACAGTTTACCTGGTCAGCGTAGTGCACGTGGAGAGGAAGCTCCCATGTCCCTTCCCGGGGTGCCACGCGTGTCGCTCTGTCGCTCCTCAGACGTCCAGGGACAAACTTGTGAACGTCCTCTTTCCGGAACACACAACTCTCTCTCTCTCTCTCCCCTACACACCGAAAATCCAAGAGGTTTCTAAATCCACGTGTAAAGAACGAGGTTTCTGGCGGCCACGGTGGCGGAGGTGATGAGGTGGTGGGCCGGGCGGCCGGCGACGTCTGCCTGGCGCCGCCGCTCGTGAGCCGCTGGTGCGGAACTCAGGGAACTTCAACTCTCCTCATTTTATAACTCCCGTAAACATCCCCGGCGGCAAGTGTTAGCGCCTTTAAACATACATCCTTCACGACCACGATGGGTCCTCTAGGATGCGACGCGCGGACTGGGATGACGCAGCGGCGGTGGCAGGCCCAGCGGCGGCGGCGGCAGCAGCGGGGATGGCAGGAAGAGCGGCAGCTGTGGCGGCGTCAAGTGGGGAGCGCGGGGCGGCTTGGCTCCGGGCAGCTCGGCAGTCGCGGGGGAAACTGACTATAGGAGACGTTGACTCACCGAGGGAGTGCCGACCCTGCTCTCACCACGCCCCCTCACTGGTCACACCTCCGGACGTCGGGAGCCGCCACACCTCCAACACCAGCAACAGGAATCACGACCTCCAGCTGGGAAGGCAGTCCCTCCTCCACCAGCTGGAAGGGCAGCCCCTCCTCCTCCAGCTGGGAGGGCAGTCCCTCCTCCACCAGCTGGAAAGGCAGTCCCTCCCCCACCAGCTGGAAGAGCAGTCCCTCCTCCACCAGCTTGGAGGGCAGCCCATCCACCACCAGCTGGTAGGGCAGTCCTTCCTCCGCCACCAGGAGTAGCACGAGTGAGAGGGCAGCGGGCAGCAGGCACGACACGGTACGAAAGTAACAGAAGCAAACAGGGTGATAAGCAGCAACAGACATCATAAGGGAAGGAGAAACAGATTATTAGTAACAGGAAGGATTGAGGAACAGACGGTCAGCAGCAGCAGGAGCTGGGGAACAGACAGCAAGCAGCAAGAAGGTAGAATAAGGAGGCAGAGGATCAAGGCATGGAGCACCCATAGTCACCACCGATTGCGTCACAGTCCTGCTAATCCGTCCACAAGGTTCCCCAGCCTCACACACACGCACACATACACACACACACCCCACCACACTTAGACCGCACATCCCACCACACTTATACCACACATCCCACCACACTTAGACCGCACATCCCACCACACTTAGACCGCACATCCCACCACACTTAGACCGCACACCCCACCACACTTAGACCGCACATCCCACCACACTTATACCACACATCCCACCACACTTATACCACACACCCCACCACACTTATACCACACACCACATCACACTTATACCACACACACACACACACACACATCACCATCACTTCTAACTACCCTTCTGCCATACAATCATTACACAGTATCACTGTAGAAACATGACACATCACAACCATACACCACTACCATACACCGATACCATACACTACAACCATGCACCACAACCACACAACACATTGTCACATTATCATCATCGCATCCACATCGGCATATTTTCACCATACCCGCATCATCACCACCCACTTCCACCAACACCATCACTGCCACCACCACCACCGCTATCATCACTACCACACACTACCATTATCCACTACCATCACAAACTACCATCAAAGATAAACAGAAATGGAGGAGGACTGCATTAACTTACAGGGGAACCTAGACAGACTCTAGAGTTGGCCTGATGAATAATAAGGATGGGACACAGCGGAAGGAGACTTCGATATGAACATCATTCAGCGGGGTGTAAGCTGCAGGAATATAAGAAAGACGCGGGGCGTCAACATCGTCCCTAACCTCTCTCCAGAGTCCTACGTCAGGAAAATAAGTAAAAGCGACAAACTGACATTTGGAAAGTAGTAGAACAACATTCAGGTATATAGATAATCAGCATTCAGGTATATGAATAAGGAAATATTCAGCAATCTGTTCATCATACATGAGACTAAAACTAGAATATGCTTCTCAAGTTTGGTTACTGAACAAAAAGAGAAAAACACAAATTATCTATAGAACAGGAACAGAGGAGAGGAATAGAGATGGTACCAGAAATAAGTAGCCTGAGTTGCAGGTCACAAATTTTTCCACAATGGCAGAGAGAAGAGTAAGGGGTGACCTGATCATATTTTTTTTTAAGTTTTTAAACTAATACATGACATCAACAGCCAACACTGTTTTGAAAGACCCAGTGTTAGAACAGCCTGACGACATCACTAGAAATAACGCAAGTGACCTGATAAAGATGATGTAAAGAAATACTTTTACAGCCCACGGGTCGAAGATGAATGACAGAGTTGTGAATGTGGACAACGTACAGATGTTGATGATGTTGTGTGATGATGAAGAATGTTCACGGGTGTAGAACTCCCCCCCCCCACCACCCACCCCCGAGTACAAATAGATAATTACACACTGCCACCACACAACCCTACCACCACCACACTCCCCAACACCATCCCCATCATCAGCTCCCACCGCCACCACCACCATACATTACCACACAGCGAAGCATGCTACAATACACACCATTGACTTACATCACCACGTATCATATTACACTCCACCGGGACACACACATACACACACACACACACTACATGTTACCACTTCACACCACTACCACACACCACTACTACACTTCACTGCAACATACAACCAGTAAACTCATACATACATTCATACACTGTTCTTTGTTTACTTTTGTCCTGAACCTATAGTGTGTCAGGTGTGTGGGGTGGGGGGGATCTGCATCAGGGCCCAGTTGTGGGAGGGAGAAGAGGAGGAAGCCCTTGCATCAGGGCTCTGCAGGTCTTGTCGATGTCTGCCTCTCTCTCACACCACCTTCAGGAACCTTCGGGAGGACTGGACCAGCAGGGGACGCGTCCTCAGGCAGATGAGACACAAAAAATGTAGGAGGTCTCCACACCTCCAGGAGCAGCAGGATCTTTGTGAAAGATAAATATCCGGGAGTTCGATCCGGCGTCCTCGAGTTGAACATGTGTGTGAGTGATGGTGTGGCGGGAAAGTTGAGAAAACGTGTCGTTTTTTGACACCATATGTAACGTGTGGTAGACGGGTCGGTCTGTAGCTTTTGTGATCAATAGATAGATAGACGGAGGAGGCAAGTAGAAGGCGTATGTATATTACTATGACGTGATACAGAGGTTAATCTCTCTCTCTCTCTCTCTCTCTCTCTCTCTCTCTCTCTCTCTCTCTCTCTCTCTCTCTCTCTCTCTCTCTCTTCACACAGGAAATGAGAGAGGATAAACTAGTTCGTTTCAGAGAGCGGAAGCAGGCGCTGGTGTAGGGAGAGCTGGACGTTAACCATCGTTAATCATAGTGTAAGTTTAAGATCCTTGGGCCAGCCAGATATAGACCATTGTATACATCCACTGATCTGAATTGTCACGAGTCTTACTCTACCATGTGAACATTGTGTGAGTCTTACTCTCCCATGTGAGCATTGTGAGAGTCTTACTCTCCCATGTGAGCATTGTGAGAGTCTTACTCTCCCATGTGAGCATTGTGAGAGTCTTGCTCACCCGTCTGATACATTGTGAGAGTCTTCCTTTCCCGTGTGAAACATTGTGAGTCTTGCTCTCCCGTGGAACATGGTGAGTTTTTTTTTAGGTTATCTATGACGGCACGCTCAACTGAATGCTCAAATCAATGCCATCTCATGACCGAAATATAATATATATATATATATATATATATATATATATATATATATATATATATATATACCCCACCCTAAGGCAGGTATTCATGTTATCGACCAGCCTTTCGGGAATGGGGAACAGCCGGGTTAACAGCGGACCAGTTGCCACGACCAGGATTCGAACCTATATGTACTCGACCCTAGGCGGCCCGTGAATGCGTGACTGTCAGCATCGCTAACCACTACTCCACAGAGGTCCATAAGAGGATCTATTGCTCATCCTGTTCCAGGTTCCGGTCAGTGGTCGAGGGAGAGAGTTTCGGGTGTTGGTGAAGAGGTTCGTTTGTTAAGGGACCCAAACCATCTGGTGCCAGGGGCCCACGACTGTGAGCTTCTCTTTCTTTCTTTCGCCCTTGCTGCTACATTCTAGTGGTGCGAGAGACGAGACACTTGGTGCATGTACGAACAGTGGGCTTGTTCAGGGTTCAGGCGGACCATTGTTGTATAACCTCTGAGATGGCCTCATACAGACGTACACCTCCATGATCGTTTTTCCCTGTTAGCTCTCAGTGTGTGGCACTGGTACTGGTGTAATACTTGTATGTATGTATGATACCATCTCGCACTCTCATCAGTTGCCGAAGATCAGGAGAAGATCTGGATGTCTTCTATGGTTGCTTCCTCCGTTACCCTCGACGCATGCGGCCGCTGGCTGCCGGACCCATCGAAGGTATCATGATCGATGCTGTGTTTGTGGAGAGCTGTGGTGTTGATGTGTGTGTGTGTCTTATGGGTTGTAAAATGGAAATATAGAAATAAAACTGCAGCAAATATTGTACTATTGCTTAGCCTTGTATATGGTTCTGTTAGCTGCATGTATGTATTTTCACTGTTTTTTTTTTTCTCTCTCTCTCTCTTCATCGTCCTTCACGTATTGACCGTAATGGATTTATAGCCAGTTAAGGTGGTGTTGGAAGGTGTCATTCTTAAAGTGGTGTTTAATTGGGTCCATGTGGGTGTGGACTGTGGCCCATCCCGCCTGCTTATTGTAGTGCTGGCCTGGGATTTGCTGTCCAGGGGCTGGCATGTGACTGGTTATGATGGTGGATAGATCAGAGCACCTTGCTGAAGGCACGTGTTAGCAAGTGTGACTGTGGTGGTGGTGGTGAGGATGGGGGTAGTGGTGGTGGTGGCTGTGGGGGTAGTGGTGGTGGGAGTAGTGGTGGTGGTAGTGGTATTCTGTGTTGTCTCTTCCCAATTTCACTAGTGGTATCTGTCTCTGTTCTAAGTCGATGGAATTATTTGTGTGTATTCTTGTATTGGTTATGTGTTTGCATTCCAGCTCACCATAGATGACGTCTATGTAAACATGTCTGCTGGTCTGTATGTTTGGCCGGTCAGTGTACTGACTGTGTACTGCTCCGAAAAGTTTTTCATATCTAGTGTACTGTTCTGCTGGCCACGGTGGGAGCTAAGGTCGTCTCAGAGGAACGTATGTGTTGGTGAGTGGGGGTCAGAAGGCCTCGCCTGAGTGGCTAGTCATAATGTAAATGTTGATATATTTTAATTAAGGCCAGCAGAGAGCTGAGATGGTTGTAACTGTGATCTTCATAACCGTCATGTCGTGGATGAGTTTTTAAAACTCCGTGAAAATTCGTTTCACAATAATAAAATTCTTTTGGGTACGTTAGAGCTGCACAGATAATTGTTGTACAAGAAAAAAACTATTACGAGCAATTTGTTTGATACACTTCACGTTTTGCACACTTGCCTGAGATCTTTGTAAGTTTATTCTTGGGGAAAATGTTGACTATGAAACTTAGAAGTTACAAATATCTTAGCCATATAGCAGAGATGTCTCGGACACCCGCGTTACCAATTGCGTAACTATGGTTATCACAACAATTAATGCTAAGCACCGTTCAAGGCATATAAATATTGGGGTCATGGGGAAAAGGCTGTGGCACTGTTTGAATGTTCTAGTTATAGCAAGACAGGAAAGTATTCATATCTAGTTTCACAACCAGATGGGTAAGTGAGGGAAGCGTCTGTAGTACCCTGTGTGATGCCCGCCTTAATAACAAGACGGGCAAGTGAGGGAGACGGCCACAGCCTGGCTCGTGATGCTCAAGTGTCCCGCCCCGACATGAACTGCACGTCTTGTCAACAAACGTTCAACACCCACTCTTACCTCCCAGGGAGGAGTAGCGCCTCCCTGGTGCGCCTCTCCTGTCTGCCTCGGTTTAGGTTGAAGCTCTTGAGCACGGCGGTACAATCCTTGACCACGAGCCTTGAAGATGATAGCGTGACCCTTCAAGGTCGGGTCAGGTGCCAGGTCAGTGTACCTAAGGTTGACACCGGTGTGCTTAAGGGTGATACTCGCGTGATTAGCAGGTTAAAACTCTGTGTGATTTTGCGTAAAGGAAAATGGGAAGTCACAAGCAGTGTCTCCTACTGTTTCTCAACAGAGCCTTTGACACTATCACTGAAGTTATAAAGTTGGTATATTTACTAGTGACATTCGTTAGCACGATCTGGCGTGACCTGGTGTCACGTTAAATCACCAGGTGACCGGCGAGAAAGTACTTCAAATGACCAGTTATGCCAATTTGCCAAATTCCACGGGTTTCAGAAAGGTGTTGAAATTGACCACAACTGCAAGATGCTCTGTTTACATCGCGTTTATAACGTCAGATAAGAGCGCTAGATGTATATTTACATTAAGATCATTGATCACATTTAGCCACGGACGAAAACACTGCAACCGCTTGAGTTTCCTGCGTTGTCGTGCCGTTGAAAATGCAGCTGTGGTTTGTCTCAGTTGGTGCTAACTCAAAGGTTAACTGGCTGGCAATAACTCAACACAGAAGTTAAAGCTTCTACCGCTGGAAATTCTTGCCTTTCCATGACGTCAACAATTCAACTGGGGCTCCACCCAAAATGTGGCGCTTACTGTAGCTTAAATAGTAAATAGCAATTATGTATTATTAACTAGAGCGCGACCACAATTACAGAAGATGTGAAGGTTTGTGGGTGTACCGGATACATCCAGTCACCCCATACAACACAGAGGAGGAACGTTAATGTATTTGTCTCTTATCAAATGTGCCTGAGTCTGGAGTCTGTGTGAGCCACAGTACGCTACGTCGCAGGTCTGATGTCATCATGACCAGATTGCCCTGGTAAGTGCTAGTAATTTACGCAGGTGACAGCTGTTCGGTCAAGGCTGTTCGGGTAATGGCCACGACCCATTTCTCTCCCAGACCACCAGTGTAAGTGTCAAACACAAATCTTGGATTATTTACAAGTTATGAACTATATCCTGTAGCCATGGCCCAGGACGAAGTGTAGCCATGGCCCAGGACGAAGTGTAGCCATGGCCCAGGACGAAGTGCAGCCATGGCCCAGGACGAAGTGTAGCCATGGCCCAGGACGAAGTATCTGCGTCGACATATCCCTGCTTTCCGATGCCCGACGCTTAATTCGAGCATGTGGGCGTTACATCCTGTTGTTGTTAATGGTCGGTTCATTATGAGTGCCATGTACACCCGCCATGGGTAGTACGCAGCCCCTGGTGCTAGGGTTCCATATACTGTTCAGACTAGTGTATAGCGCCATCATATCAACGATTATAATCTGTAAAGACCGTGCAAACTGTTAGGTTGTGAGGCGCTGTCTCAGATTTCGTATGATTCGTTATGGAAAGCTAAACATCCTTCTCATATTTTCATCCACACAAGTTTTGTTATCAAACAATTAAGTTCACCAAAAACTAATTGTGGAATATCTTTGATGTGTTTGGCGGTGGTAGTGCACTGTATGGGGAATAACACTAGCGAGTTATGATCTAATGTTGCCCCTATTGATAGATAAGTTGACAGTAGGAAGGCGTATGTTGGTAAGGGAAAATGAGGTTGATTAATTCAAGCTTACGTGAACTTGTATAAAGCATCAAGATGGCGGAAACTTTAGTATATATCGACTCGAACAATCAGGTTCAAGTCGACATCTTCTCTTAGATGTCTGGTAAATTTTCCAAGAGTCTCTTTTATTTGCTTTTGAGTTTCACCAACTGATACGTTTGAACCCAGATCTTTCCTTCTCCTTAGAACCTTCCTCACTGTGGACTTATCCTCACTGTGGACTTATCTCTTGCTGAAAGATGAAAAGCTAATGATTTAAATCAAGATTTGTGGCCCCTATAGGCTTTATATTCATCATTGAATACTACAAGTTCTAACCTAATACACTAACTTACTTTACGTTCGAGCAAAGTCAATTTTTTTCCCAAGCTCAGCCAAGCCATTCCCATATTGTACTTCAGAACGACTATATCGGCGCCCGCCCGGCGTGACTGCTTCCCAGGATGAACATATACCATAATAGTATTAAGACACGACAGGTTTTTTTCTAATGTTCCATACATATTTCCAAAGCTTCGTTCTCGACCCCCTGGTGATAATTACCCGAGGTAAAAGAAGGCTGGAGGGTAAGTCAATCCATTCTAGACTCACTGTGTAGCTGTGCATTAAAGATGTTAGATATAGAGGTGCTCGATAATCTCGTGTATAAGTATAGCTGTAAGATGTGGATATGAACATTTGTAAAGTAGTTAAGTATATAAACAGTGTGGCTTATGTTTTGTGGTTATTGTTTAAGTAGATGTGGGTACAGCTGTCATTCTCTTCTAAGTGTGTGTCGAAATGGAGACACTTTACTCCTGCGGTTTATTTGTAAGAGCTGAAGAGTCATTATTCTGCCTCTTGTTTATAAGTAGGATGTGGATAATAAGTATTCGACATCTTTAGAAGTAAATTTAGACGTGAAAGCAATCTACTTTCTTCCGGTCTATAAGTTTAGGTTTGATTTTGGTCAAGTGAAACGTAAAAAGTTGAAAATGATTCAATCTGTGAGACACGGTAATTGTATAAGTCATAGATACACTAAATGTCTGAAGATTTGTTTATGTTCATGTGTCTGTAACATGAGGGAAGTGATGAGTTGTAAACATTGTAGTATTGGAGATTAGGTTAGGATAGGTTAGGTTAGGATAGGTTAGGTTAGGTTAGGATAGGTTAGGTTAGGTTAGGGTAGGGTAGGTTAGGTTAGGTTAGGCTGAGCTAAGTAAGGTCATCTTAACAGTGTGTTGTGGAACGATTTATATGACATAGATTAAGTAAATGAAGGGGAGGGAGAATCAAGTAAAGGAGAGGGAGTACATACGACGAGAGTTGGCCATAGGAGAGGGAGAAAGGGAGGGAGGGAGGAAGAGTGGTGGGCAGCAACCTCCCTATATCATACCGTCCATCATGCCTTGTGCCTTACTCATGATTTATTAATTTATTCTCCTCTTCTGCTTCCATTGAGTGTCTTACTCGTGTCCGTATCTCTGCATCCCGACTTCTTCAACATTTCATGACCTTGGTGTTTTGAAAGAGTGTAGCAGAACCAGAGATATTAACTCGACCATGAATCATGAAATAGATGATGTAAAATACTGGGTTACCCACTTTTTACCATAACTATGACCATGACGCCGACAGATGTAGACATTACTGCGTGTTTCTGCCAACGGCGCTGGCTTGAACGCGCGTCCGGATGAACGCATCGTAGTTGTGACGAATACATGCGTCGCTCTCACATGCGTTGAGTTCTGTACACCCTCCGGAGAAGAGCGTGTGGCGCGGGGTTTTGCGTTATACCACCGTTTCTGCTGGTTGTTTCTGCTGGTTGTTTCTGCTGGTTGTTTCGCTTTTTATAACCTTCAACGTACAGAAGAACTCGTCTGTCATGTATTGACAATAGTACTTGTCTACCCGCCATTATATACAACAGTGTTCGTGTACAGTTGGTAATGTTGGCAGATGGTTGGCTAAGTTGGTAATGTTGGCCCGCTTTTCTTTGTTTTCTTCGCCTTCCTTACTCTTACCATTCCTACCCCTTCATTTCCTCCTCCGTTTGGTGACCCTCTGGTGGTAATCCTCCCTCTCACCATACCTCCATCTTAACATTCTCTTCGTCGTCTGTACCTCAGTCTGCTCCTCATTCTTCTGTTCTGTTCTTCCTGTGGTTTAATTCCTCGTCCTCCAGACTGTGGTTTACTTCCTTGCCAGCCAAGACTCTGTGGTATACTCCCGACCCTGGCCTCCAGCCTCCCAGGTTTACCCTCCTGCTCTCTAGGCTCTATGGCTTAGCCTCTTGCCCTCCGGACTGTGAACGTTTGTTGACAAAAGAAAAAGAAGATTTATCTCCACGGAAATAAGTTGGTGGAAACATTTGGTAACCAATCATACCACGACCATGGGGGGTCTGAACCTGTGTCTTGTACACCATGGACCCGGAGTAAGTAAGACTTCTGGCAAGGAACGTTAGTGATAAGAGATTAAGATAATGTAAGAGATATTAGAAGGATAGGAGAGAAGAAACGAGGAACTGGACCGGAGGATAGTGATTAAAGAGAGACTACAAGATGAGAAATAACGACTAAACGAAAACGAAAAAGATTTGAAGAGGAGCAGGTGAAAGATGTGGAGAACAGAACGACACGTGAGTGAAGAAAAGGAATGAAGATGACGAATCACGAAACACAAATGAAACAGATATTGTGTGGAAAGAGTAGATGTACGCAGCAGAAAAGAGGAAGGAGTATCATGGAAGATGATAAACGGGAAAAAGAACAAGAATGTGGGAGAATCGAGAAAGGTGAAAGATAAATTGTGAAAGAGTAAGAAGAGAGTTATGGGTTACAGACGCCAGACGCGACAGCCAAGAGAAACAGAGGACACAGACCAACGAGCAAGGGACACAAACCAACAGCAGAGGACAAAGAAAATAACAAAGGGGCACAGACCAACAACAAAGCGACGGCCGTGGGACACAGAAAACCAAGAAGTAACTTTTGAGCACGACGGTACGACCTTTGAGCACGACGGTACGACCTTTGAGCACGACGGTACGACCTTTGAGCACGACGATACGAATGTATGATGTATGATGGCTTGCCTTTGACATGATCTTTAAGTGTTAAATCAAAGGTCAGGCCGTCATACTCAAGGGTCGTGTCGCCTTTATCAGCTACAAAGCTGTTCTGGAACTTAAATCTTTTTTGTTACTCGTATGCCATTCACGACGCCTTATACTGTCTGTCACACCATCCTACACTTATTCACAGCATCCTACACTGTCCATCACAGCATCCTACACCGTCCATCACAGCATCCTACACCGTCCATCACAGCATCCTACACCGTCCATCACAGCATCCTACACTGGACATCACAGCATCCTACACTGGACATCACAGCATCCTACACTGGACATCACAGCATCCTACACTGGACATCACAGCATCCTACACTGGACATCACAGCATCCTACGCTGGACATCACAGCATCATACACTGGACATCACAGCATCCTACACTGGACATGCGTATAATCCTTGCCATAAAGAAGTTCCAGTTCCACTACCCATACTTCCTATATGAACTTCAGGTTCCCTCAAGTTCAACCACATGGGAACTTGAACGCGAAGCTGTTTCCCTGAAGTCAGCTGACCTTGCGGTACGTACATTATGCGGTCGAAATACACGTGTGTGACGTGGGTTGTGTGGTCTGACAGGAGCAGAATATGGGCTTTGTGATGCGAAAATATATTTCCTCTCTCACTTGGGGAAGACAAGGGTGATGTACGACTATCTTAAGCTTTATAAAGAGAAAAAGAAAGATATGTGACGAGGGAGAGAGAGAGAGAGAGAGAGAGAGAGAGAGAGAGAGAGAGAGAGAGAGAGAGAGGGAGAGAGAGAGAGAGAGAGAGAGAGAGAGAGAGAGAGAGAGAGAGAGAGAAAGAGAAAGAGAGAGAGAGAGAGAGCAAGGTGAGGCTGGGGGTTACATCGAGGTAGTCACCAGCAGGTTAGGTGGATACTGCTACTGATCTGAGGTTTATTTACCTCTAATCAAGTCAAGGAGGTCGAGCTCATCCTTAATTCACCAGATTAGTTCAGTTTTATGTGGCGCACCTCATCCTGTGGACCACACGTGGAGAACAGACGGGGCACTTGGGGTATACACAGACAGACAGACAGACAGACAGACAGAAAGACAGACAGACTGGCAGACAGACAGACACAGCTGTATACCATAGCCTTGATTTCGTATAAAGCGTATTCTGGTTTAATACGTTGTCTGTTATTATCATTATCATTACTGTCATTATCATTATTATCATTATTATTATTATTAATGTTATCATCATTATTATCATTCTTATAATCATCATTATATCATGTTCCTCTTGCCACATTAATCATCCGAGTTCCTATGTCTTACATCATCACAAATACCCACCAGAACACTTAGTAGTTCGATGCTGTTTGAATGTCTTTGTGTTGATTAGAATCAGTTTTACACTCGTGTTCCCCGTCCCTTTACCTTGTTACTGTACGTACATACAATGTCTTTGCACACACACACACACACACACACACACACACACACACACACACACACACACTCCACCTTCGAGCAGGTACCCATTTATCGATCAGCCACGAGACGAGGATGAACGATTGGGTTGGGTATAAGGCCGACAACCTAGCCTTGTATTCGAACCCGTGCGTGAATCTGTGAGAATAAGCACTACACCACGGAAGCCCGTCGTATGTGTGAGAAGAAAAGATTCTCGGTCGCAGGTTATTCATTCTTCCATTCCAGCTGTTCACTCACTATGTTTGGCTGTCCACGAACACGTCCGTGTGTAGATGGCAGGATGTGGGTCACATCCGCTTACCACACGCTCAGGCCGTCTGATCACCTCACTGTTAACAGTCATAAACCGTGGGAACAGTACTGTTAACAGTCACAAACCGTGGGAACAGTACTGTTAACAATCACAAACGGTGATGAAGATTCTGTTTACATTGGTAGACCACATAAAAGCCATGAACACAAAGTTAATGTGTTTGGCCTCATCAATTATCTCTCAGTCCTGTTTGAGGTGTCAAGGATAATTTGGTTGATGGTCAGAACTTCACACTGAAGGTCGTAATGACCCTGATAGTTAATAAACCTATACCCCAATTAAACTGTTGACCAAACTTTTGTGTGTTTGTGTGTTCGTGTTTTCCTCTTCCTGGGAGCGGGTTGCCGACATACCCCCCAGAGTGTTGAGACAAGAGAACCTCGTTAATCAGTTCGTTCAATATTTGACACAGGTTGAGGACGTTAGTCTTGTAAACGATGGGTCAGGCGGTTGACCGGCCATAACTACCCTGCAGTGTTGTTGACGGTGATGTCAGTTCTCACTGCCACCATCACGATGTTTGCTGTGTGCCTCACCACCACACAGCAGTGCTTGCTGGCTCCACGAGACGACTGTGTTCGCAACGTGATCTGACGGTGAGGTAATGGCTGCATGCACGGGCTGGGTGCTTGCTGTGTGTGCTTTCATTACACAACAACGGAACTTGGACTGTGTTTTGCTTTGACCACTTAACCACAGCCGTCCCAATTGATTCAAGTCTTGTGTTTCGCAACACTTACTCTAATCTGTGTTCCATCCTCATGAAATACCAGTTGTATGAGTGTGGTCTGTGTTCGCACTATCATCCCTCGTTGATTTTTTCCTAATCACAAGTGATCATGTTGCTCCCGTCCACAACACTAGACAGTTACTGAGGTTTCTCGACCATATGAACATTGATTACTCTTTCATGACCTAATTATGATTACGTTGCAAACGACGGTATTAAAGACAACGTTACGACCCTCGGGTATAATGACTTGGTTATGATACGACGCTTGGGTATGATGGCTTGGCCTTGGACAGGTCAGAGTTCACGCTTTCACATCCAAAGGTCACAGCGTCTTGCTGAAGGAGTTAAACAGCCAACTCTAACCTTAACAGATCATACAATTAGTAAATCTTAGAGATAACGAGGTAATTACGGCGTACAGTTCATGACAGAAAAGAGTATAATTATCCCCAATCATAGCACGAATTATCTACACTAGTTGTCTACCCGCACTACATGTATGTTCTAGTGACGTGCTGTGCTATACGTACTTAAACGTACATACATTGTCAGTAAACGACCCTTCAGCTCGACGGCATGACCCTTGGGTATGATAGCCTGACCGTGGGCCTGCCTTTAAGGGTTCGGTCAAGGGTCGTGCCGTCGTGCTCAAGGGTCGTACCGTCGTACGTAAGGGCTGAACCGTCCTACTCAAGGGTCGTGCTGTCATGCTCAAGGGGTCAAGCAGTTAAGATGTATCTCCAAGAAATGGCTCATCAAAAGGGTCACAAAGGACCAATCGCTGAACCCCTATTGACAGATCATTACCGGTGCCGTCATGAGGGTAGTTCTGCTGTTACGAGGGGACGATGGCTAATGACCTGTGACAGGAAGTTGACGGCATTGATTGCTTTATTGTCTGGACATAAGACTTGGTTTGGTCTGTGAATTCCGATTATGTCTGAACGTAAAGACTAGGTTCTGATCAGCTGTAGCATCAACAGCTGTAGCCTCAACAGCTGTAGCCTCAACAGCTGTAGCATCAACAGCTGTAGCATCAACAGCTGTAGGTACGAACAACCCCGTCTGAAGTGACCCTTGTTGTACTGGGTCATTACTCAAATTCCTTGTGAATTGTCATTTTGATACAAAATGTCTTTTTATGTAGTCTCTCTTTGTGACAGTCTCGCTTGTCAGTATGTGTGTGTGTGTGTGGGGGGGGGGGAGAGAGAGAGAGAGAGAGAGAGAGAGAGAGAGAGAGAGAGAGAGAGAGAGAGAGAGAGAGAGAGAGAGAGAGAGAGAGAGAGAGAGATCCTCTACAAGATTATTTATCAACTAGTGTGTGAAGACCAGGAGTGAAGTGTAAGGGAGGAGGGAAGGAGACATGACCTTTATTCATTCTCTCAAATGGCGACTCCCAGGCCAGACCAAGCCAGGTCAGGGGTCACATCTCATTGTCCTCGGCCTCTTCTCTCTCACACAGATCCAAATATTCTCATTTTTCTCGACTTTCCTCGTCTGTGTCTTGACTTTTGCCTCGGGCACACGAGACAGAGCGGGAGCTTTCTACCTCACAACCAGGCTGAGGAAGTCTTCTACCTCTTGAGAGGTCGTCGTCTACCTCCTGTAGGTCGACGAGGTCACTGGACACCCCACGACTCTTGCTTCCCTCGACCACATCGATAGTGCGACCCATGAGCACGATGGTACGACCTTTGACCATGACGTCCCTTAATCATGGCGATGCGAGCCTTGAATAGGATGGAATGGCCTTTGACCCGATGCTTAAGATTTTTTTTCCCATCATAATCTCAATCGTCTGTTGTAGAACACCAGTCAAGCCCTATCGTCAGCCATGACTCCCATGGTGCTATTCTTCCCCCATCACCAGCCATGGCGATAACTCCCCTAGACCACCACCATTTCCATGATAATTCAAGAGGGATGATATCATTACCACTCGTAGTATAGACCTCCCATGGTAATCCAGTTCTTCTCCTTCCCATATACCTATACTCCCATGGTCATCCTATCACCCCCCTTTGTTCTCTCCCCACTACTCCCATGGTCGGTGCCAGAACCACGGTCAAGACTCCAAGTTATCTCTTACCCCCAGTTCGACAGATAATTTGCATAATTCTTAACTCCATCCCTCCTGTCAAAAGATGGCCTCCTTATCAACCCTTTGTAACCTCGTCGGCAGACCGCGACCCCTTCCCTGCATGGCTCCAGACTTGCTTGTTTGCTTGCTTGCGTCCCTCAATCCCTGGGATGCCTGGCTCACAGCTTCAGTACTAAGTTGCTTACTTGACAACTTAAAGTGATGTTACGATACTCAGGTGTAATGACCTGGCCTTAGGCCCATCCTTCAGGATCGCACTGTCGTACTCGAGTCGTAATGTCGCACTCAGGAGTCGTATTGTCGTACTCAAGAGTAGTACTGTCGCACTCAGGAGTCGTAGAGGATATGGGTACAGTTAGCATGTTTGTCTTATCGCACGGTTGAATTATGATGTTTTGACATTTATAGCGGGAAACTTGTGACCATAGAAACTGTCGACTTTAACCAGGCTACAGCTCACACAGTGTACAGTGTCCCGCAGGTCCGTATTAAGAGAGGAAACAAGTTTTGTGCGAGAACAAGAATGAATATGGGTGAGAAGGAGAGAGAAGGTGACCCGAAGCAGAGTCTTCAGCATGAAGCTGGACGTAGAGGAAAGAGGATCAGTAAGAGGGAGCAGAAACAGGATAGGCAACTGGACAGAACCCTGAGGCACACCACTGTTGTCAGGGGAAGAGGGAGACGTCGCTCCATCAACGACGACTGCTATGGAACAACTGGAAAGAAACGTGTGCATCAAAGAAGACATGGAAAGATGCAGAAACGTAAAGAAAGGAAGTTTAGTTAGTAAAGACTCGCATCACTATACTATATATCAACATGACATTTTTCACCACAGTTTCCCACTGCATACCACTAAATATATCCGGCAGACGCCACACCCAACCTTAGATCACAACGCACCTTCCAGTGGGCCTCCTCCTGGTCCATCTGCCCGGCGGGACGACCCTCTAAATAAACTTTATCCCCGGGATAACCAGGCAGGTGTGATTCTGGCTTTTAAGATGATGAGGGCGAGAAGCCATTGCCCGGGAACCCACTGCTTCACAATAAGCCTGAGCCTCGCCTGCCCACTCCTGCTGTATAAGTGGATCTCCTGCTTAGACATTATTACCACCACTTGCTTAAAATCACTGTCCACCATTTTCCGGCCTTTATCAAGTACCTCCACCGCGGAGGCGTGGAGGAAGAGTGAGGTGCGCTGTCATGTCAGCCTGGCCGATCTGCCATACGTCTGTCATCCACAGGTGCCCTGGTATCCTTCAGTCTATGTTGGCTATTAAAGTAAAGTTGAAACCATTTGGTGTAACCAATTCCATCTCGTGGTTTTCTCCCAGATTCCCAACTTCCATTGTCTTGGTGGTTATTGGTATATAGATTTCTTGTAGCCTCATCCAGCTGGGGAGTTGATGCCATGTGGCTTATGCTGGTGATTGGCTGGGATGTTAGCAGGGCTCTTGGTGCTAACAGTACAGTCTCAGGAGTGGAGGACCCTCACGACTTGTGATTCTCTTAACAGGTATCGAGAGAGTAGTCTCTCTCTCTCTCTCTCTCTCTCTCTCTCTCTCTCTCTCTCTCTCTCTCTCTCTCTCTCTCTCTCTCTCTCTCTCTCTCTCTCTCTCTCTCTCTCTCTCTCTCTCTCTCTCAGAAAGCAAAATACTGGTGACGTTGATTCCGTTCTAGCAGGTCCTTCGTCTTGTCCTGGCGTTACTTCGATGACGCGGGAAACGGCGAACAAGTATGAAAAAAGAATAACTACAGACTTCACCATTCCTGCAGGATAGTCCATATATCTCGCCATCAGCGAGACTTTATCTATCTGGCAATATGTGTGATGCAGTTTTTGTAAACCCTCTTCAGTGTAGATGAACATTTACATGGTCTCAGGTTAACTGGTAGAGCCTGTACACGATCCTGATATAAATGTACCACATTCGTCATCCTTGATGTACACTTGAATGTACGGTCATGTGGGCGTTCAAGTTTATGTTATTCATTTTCTTATACATTTATATGTGAGTATTAAACTAGGAATAATTTTCAGGATTTTTTTTTCTTGAAAAATCAGGATCTCATCTTCATGTATAGCGAATGTTTACTATGTGGTGGTTCCTGGTCTGTCCTCCTGCAAGACCAGAGTGGTCAGGGTCCTGGTCTGTTATCTCGTCCTGGTCTATGTCAGTCTTGTGGTTCGCTCATGGATGGTCTACTCCTTCTCTTCTTCTTGTTGCTTCTTCATTTTCATTGTAGATATTTTCGTGTATTATTCTGCTTTTCTCTTTTTTCATTCATCATCGTCTCACTTGCTGCTGATCTCCTCCTCCTCCTCCTCCTCCTCCTCCTCCTCCTCCTCTTTCTCATCGATCACTTAAGAAATTTCTGTGTAAACAGGTTGGTAGGTTTCTGAGGGTCTGTTTGTCTTTGTTTGTGTGTATGTGTGTGTGTGTGTGTGTGTGTGTGTGTGTGTGTGTGTGTCTGTGGTGGTGAGTGAAACTAGCCAGGTTATGTCCGTTGCCCCCCTTCCACCCCCTCCCCTTCAGCTGATCGATGACACAGCCTTCGAAACTACGATTGTGTTTCAAGTTAGAAAAAAAGATATCAAGTTTCCAGAAACTATCCAGCTTCCAGGAAGCAATAAAGATTATACTCAGGAAACTGAGGGACTTTTCTGGTGTTCCCATTTATTCCTTTACTAATTTGGCCATAATATTGCCTTTCTTTTTATTTCATTTATCAAATGGTTTATTCTTGGTCTTTGAGAAGCATTATCATTTTTGTCGTTATTGTTACTATTATCATTATTATTATTATTATCATTATTATTATTATTATTATTATTATTATATTATTATTATTATTATTATTATTATATTATTATTATCATTATTATTATTATTATCATTATTATTATCATTATTATTATTATTATTATTATTATTATTATTATTATCATTATTATTATTATTATTATTATTATTATTATTATTATTATTATTATTATTATTATTATTATCATTATTATTATCATTATTATTATTATTATCATTATTATTATTATTATTATTATTATTATTATCATTATTATTATCATTATTATTATTATTATCATTATCATTATTATTATCATTATTATTATTATTATTATTATGATTATTATTATCATTATTATTATTATTATCATTATTGTTATCATTATTATTATTATTATTATTATTATTATTATCATTATTATTATTATTATTATTATCATTATTATTATTATTATTATTATTATTATTATTATTATTATTATTATTATTATCATTATTATTATTATTATTATTATTATTATTATTATTATTATCATCATTATCATTATCATTATTATCATTATTATTGTTATTATTATTATTATTATTATTATTATTATTATTATTACTGCTACTATCATTATTGGTATTATTAACATCATTATCATTTGTGAAGATCTCCACATGGACTAGATAGCACACTTTGCAGGAACTACACCTTCATGGCCACATAATATATGACCCTACCATGATAAAGCCACACCCACCCAACACCCTAGACAGCTCCACCTCAGCCGACCTCACACCAAGAAGACTTCCAAGATGACCACATAGTAGAAAGCTTCACCCTAGACAGCCACACTCTAGAAGGGCACATTTTATACAGTGGAACCACCGCATCACATGGCACCGTAGCTAGGGTGATGCACACCCTACCCAGCTGGTGTACCATTAGTAGTAGCACCCTAGGGAGGTACTTCCTCCTAGGGCACCACGCCCTGGATCACCCTACAAAGCCTCACCCCAGATGCCTACATAAAACTGGACCTTATCTGAGGGATACAGTGCCCGACACGACCGTGCCAGGTAGAGGCCGCACCCAGCTCATACCCTGGGGACCGCACCCAGCAGGGGCCGCACCCAGCTCATACCCTGGGGACCGCACCCAGCAGGGGCCGCACCCAGCTCATACCCTGGGGACCGCACCCAGCAGGGGCCGCACCCAGCTCATGCCATGAGGACCGCACCCAGGAGGGCCGCAGTAGGCACCAGGAGTTGCCGCATCGCCACCCAGCTCAGGGTAATGACAACATTTGTATGCGGGGCCTACGGGAGTTGCTGCGGGCCACGGCCGTCCACACCAGCCCGGGGGAGGGGGAGGGGAGGGGGGGGGAGGTAGCTGGTCGTGTGGTCAGTCCGAAGATGGGGGGGGAGGGGGGGCGCTAGTGGTGTGGTCAGCCCCCCGGGGAGAGGGTCATCACTCACCCTGTAGGGTCACGGGGGAAGTAAATACCTGTAGTCCCCTCCTCCTGTGGCTGTACATAGAAGGGACAGACCAACAGAAGACCTGTTGGTCTGCGACGTTATCAGCTGCAGGACAGCAACAGTATCAGATTCCTGATCCATATTATAGAGGAGACGCGGTAGTAATGTATACAAATGCGATTATGTTTCCTCGTTTTGTTTACACAGCAACGGGAGGCGCGTGCGTGCGTGTGTGTGTGTGTGTGTGTGTGTGTGTGTGGATGATGGCGGGATACTATTGTTGTTAGCGTCCAAGTGTTGCTTCTTCGTGGTTAAGGATTTACGTCATTTAACGAGACGTGGAAAGTTGATGTCACCAGAGGATGACGAGAAGGATGGGAGACGTGAGCCGAGGCATCGCTTGTATAGAAACCTGGGTATGAATGAATCCTCGAGCAGGAGGACAAGGTGGTGTTAGAATGGCTCCTACATTGTATCTACCTCCGCCTGTTGCCCTCATCTCTCATCCCTTATCTTCACTCCTCCCGGCCCACGTCTCTCTTGCCTCTGATCTCCCGCCTCAGACCTTCAAGGGATCCACAGTGAGCTGTGATGACTCACGTCTTCTACGCGAAACGAACTTAATCACATTTGTTATTTGATGGTGAAACCCAGACATGTAGACCACAATGTATCTCTTCCTCAAATTGTCTATCTCTTTTCTCTCCTCCTCTTCTGCTCGTATGTCATCATTAACTTCTCCCATATCCACAGCTAAAAAGTTCGCATCAATAAAAAGATTACAGTAGTTTCGCCTGAAAAAGAGAAATCGAATGTTTACATCATGTAATTTATAGCAATTTAGTGATTTCTTTTGTTCTTAGACGAATGACGTTGTTCAGTGTTTCCCGCGACCTTGAGAACACTGTGAATGAAGAAAAGATAAACTGATGATCAGGGTCACAACTGCACTGAACACCCAGTATTGACGCCTTCAGCTTCGAAGCAGCATCGGTCTTATCGCTTGACCGTCTGAACCTCCCAAAACACAGTCGTGTAGTGTGTGACCTACACAGGAAAACTGTGTCCTCTGCTCACAGCAGACTCCATGACCCTCCAAAGTTAGTGTAGTTTGAGATGAATTTCCATCTCACAGGGTATTAATGAGAAGGATTCTCCCGTAATAGTGGTCCTTAGCGAGAGCAGGCTTCGGAACCCTCGCTCCCTCCCTCCATCCCTCCATCCAGAGAAACATTTAAGTTACCCCAGCGTGAGCCGTAGGGGGAGGAGCCAGGGGTGGGGCAGCGGCACCCCAGCCCAGCCCTCGTAAAGGCAAGGATTGTTCTTATCAGTTTCAACTTTGGATGTGATGCTCGAGATGGACGGAACATGACGCCTTCTATGGTGCTCGGCCCAGACACCACTCTCCAGGGTGTCAGGCTGCCGGCAAGGTGAACGCTTGGTGCTGGTAAGATGAGCAAAGTGAGCGTCCGCTGCTGAGAGCGTGAGTATCTGGTGCTGAGAAGGTGACACGTCAAGACATATAACGAAGTCCTAAAACAACTAGATAAACCCGAGTGGTTAGTATCCATCACTTGATGAATATGGTTTTGATAGTGTCGCACTTTGGTACATGCAGTGGTTTAGTGTGTAACGTCTCGATAATCCCGGTGGTGGAGTATTATAACTCAATAAACTCGGTGGTTTAGTATGTACCACCTTAGTAAACCCGGTGGTTTAATGTGTAACACCTTGTTAAACCCGGAGCTTCAGTGTGACGTGACACACAACAATAAAACTTGTCTTGGTCATGAGCCAGCCGGAGCCTGGCCGTACCCAGCATCCTGCATGGTGCAGGAATATTATGATGTCGTCAGCTCACGGCACAGTACACAATTAAACCTGGACCGTGCGGGTTCCTGGGGGGAGGTGGAGCAGGCCAGGCCAGGCCAGGATAGTGAGGTTGGGGCACGCCCCTCCCTCCCTCCACTGTTCCGACTCGCACAGTATTGAAGGGAGGAAGATTTTTGCTTCCATCCATCACTGTCCGTCGGCCGCCATCTTGCTCTTATTCTCCTCAGATATTTCCCGGTGTCGGCGCCGCTACGCTGGCCTGGCCTCTTGTCTAGCACGGCCTCATACCGCACGTCTGACCCCTTACTTCCCCTGGACACATGACCCCTTTCTTCCCCTGGACACATGACCCCTTTCTTCCCCTGGACACATGACCCCTTTCCTCCCCTGGACACACGACCCCTCTCTTCTCAGTGGACATCTGCTGGCCCTTTTCTTCCATTGGAAATCTGACTTTTTTCTTTCTTTGGACACCTGACTTGTTTTTTTCTCATTGGACATCTGGCCCCTTTCTTCCCTTGGACACCTGACCCCTCTCTTCCCCTGGGAGGTTGACCCTTTTCTGGTGGACACCTGACCCCTTTCTCCCACCGGACTATTATCTTTCCATTGGACGCCTAACCCTTTTCTTTCCACGTGATCCCCGACCCTTTCATCCTCTGTACACCGATCTTGCCACCCGAGGGCACACACACACACACACACACACACACACACACCTGTCATTAGCCGTAGGAAGGTTAAGTACACAACAATAACATTTGTGCATATGAACACGATTGATAACACTTGTTACATAATGTTTGTAACAATTACAACTTGATTGTGACTTAGACGAGTTTTAACAAAAGTGATGGTAAACAATTGTTTTGGGGACAATGTGTCATGCGTTTCATGTGATGACATATACAATTGTACGTATGTCACATACAAGTGCACAAATGTATACAAGTCATCTTTTCATGAGGCCATTACATTTTCGTTTAAGATTCGTGTGATCCGTATGGCTGTGTATGGTAGAAATTGTATGAATGCTTATATTATTGACTGCGATTCGAGCAATGACGGATAATAACATGTATAGTCTATTGGTATAATGCATGTCTTCATGAGTGTGTTATGTATACCTTATCAGTGATATGATTCAAATATTTATGTATAGCGTTCTTCGAGAATATACAATACTGGTAAATGAAACAATGTGTTTTGATTATAATGAGAACACTAGCTATTCATGATGTGTAATTTTGTGTATGATGTAGACTGTGCTGTATGTATATTGTGGTGCTGACAGTAAATGAGTATGATACACGAGCTGGAGATAGGATGATATTTAGGATTGATTTCCGTCTTCAGTGAAACAGAAACAGATGTCTGATAAAAGAGAATCCAGAGTTAGTTCTGGTCGCTGATGAACTTTTTAATTAATTAGAGTCGTTAATTACCCAGGCTGCTCTGTAGTTAATAGATCAGTCGAGATGTTGCTGGATTTAGAAAACGTAAAGTACAAGCATTTCTGTTATGTCTAAATTTAATGCGATTTAACTTTTTAATGCTATTTAAAATTGGCACATAAAGAAGTTAAGCTTGGCGTTAATTATAACTACGAAATGTTCAACGTGTGAATCAAATTTCATTATGTATGTTTAAATTCAAGTTTAGTAGTCAAAAATGAACGTTGAACTCAACTCACAGTTATATAAACGCAGAGACAGAAGATGCTGGTAACAAGGCCCGCGTCTTCCTGTGAACAGAAAAAAAGAAAATTACATCAACGTGAATTGTTCACCAAGAGCAGGGGCAGTGTAGGAGGAGCATTACGACACCACAGGGGAAACCGTGCAGGACTCCCGCCCTGCGGTGTGGGGGAACTGCTGTGATGCCACGGTCTGTTCCCTCTACACATAATGTAAAAAACAATCAGCTCAGAAGATAATGATCAGTGTAGAAAATAATTGTGAAATACCATACGTGTGTATATTGTATATCATGTGTATATTGTACTATATTGTATTATAGTGTGTATTTTCATAGTGATATGTATGTAGTCCTTTACTTTAATTTCCAATTGTCATCAAACATCATATCTTAAAAAGTAGAACTTAGGCCGATTTCATCTCAGTATTATGTTCAGTTGCAACACCGTCTATGGCGGACTTTGTAAAAATTTACAAGTTTAAAGAACGCGTTCTCTCCTTACCCAGTCATCATCCCTCCTCATGTGCCCCACATGACCCTGGGTAAGGAGAGTACAGCTGCGTGATGCTACCATTGCAGCAGCTGGACAGGGCGACAGCTGAATGAGGTAGAGAAGCAGTACCTTCTGGACCTCTGACCTCCCTATCTTACGTCATAACAATAGACGTTTCCTCAAAACCCTCCAAGCTTTTCGTTCTGCACTGCGGTATGTTCCCTCTGCCCAAGAACTGTAAAGGTTCGTAAAAATCTATATTTCTGTGTCGTGGGCGTTGACGACGACATAAAGAGATCGATGGGTCGTTCTTTGTCATTTCCAGAACAGAGAGATGTGTCGTCGATAGGGTTTTAAACGTCTGCTTCATATGTGAAGAAAAGTCTATATGTATGTTGGATATAATAATAGCCATGGGAATATGGTTTAGAGAAGCGACGCTGCTCAAATGACAAGTATATTTTAAGCTCCCAGCGATATATGCCTTTTTCTGATATAGATTATATTAAAAATAATGTGTTTTCGTAACGTCAGAGCAACGAAAGTGTTCAAAAATATGAGGATTATGAGTGGGTGGAAGTGTCAGAAGATTATTCTCAGAGAACACACACACTGATAGCTTCCGCGGTCTTTATAGTCTTACAATGTACCAAAGGATAATCTCAGAACATAGTAGTTTAAGTCAATAGGAATTCGCTGGTCTTCACTGGGATTCCGAATGCGTTATCTGATCTGCACGATGCAGTACACACACACACAAACACACACACACACAATCCATCTTGCCTAGTCTTTCTATGTTTCATATTTCACTTCATGAATGGGTTGTGACTAATTCTTCATTCCCTTGTACTGGTGTTAGTGATTGTACTCGATTCTTTGATATTTATCATCAGTCAATAGAAAATCACTTTAAGTTTGTATCTAGTTCAGTTGTAGTTTTGTACTCGCGTTGTGCTATCACTAATTTTGATTGTATCACGAGAAGCACATTAGATAGGACAATTCTTATATATGTACACCATATATGTATCTTACTTAATAAATCCAAACCTAAGTAAAGGAAATTAAGACAATGAATGAGTCAATACTAATCATCTCATTCTAGGTGTTTTCCATCCTCTGGTAGGGATGGTTCCACAGGTTTTCTTTAAACTACATTTGTCCCCGTCTTAACGACCAATTTTTGTTCCATAAACGAGAAACATCGTTTGACACCACCAGTGTGGTATCGTGAAATATATCGATTCATACCAAGTATATAGCTGTTATAGTTACCCTGTAAATATTCTCCTTAACATTCGTTTTCTTATTTAAAATTAGATGTTACAGAAAATTATAAATTTAGGGGTAACGTTAGGTAAAGTATATGTTTTAGT
>NC_092279.1:11236160-11313660 GCF_036320965.1 Panulirus ornatus
ATATTTACTACATTAAACACCACAATATAGATTCCAGCATACTATCTTCTTAAGATATATGGCATGTGTAATATTGCTTAATATGTTATTATCATTACCTAAACTTAATGCACCAGAAGTTCCACCTGACGTGTATATACAGCTACAATATCCTTGTTTTAAGTATCTATGAATCCAATGAACAGGAACATGAGCATTGCTCTCGTTCTTTAGTCATATTTGGTTTGAAGATCCTTTATGGCAATATTCTATAGGGAACTCAAGTCTCGGGTCAATATAAATCGTATAAATGTGGCCTTTGACCCGTTAGCCTTCAGGTTATTCCAGGGATTAGATAAGCCAGTCATTCCTTGGTGATATAATGCAAAGTTGGAATGGGTGCTGAGGGACGCAGACAGACAGACGGATGTAAGGCCTCTAAAATGTACTTCCAGGTGCTGAACCCGCCCTCCACCCAGCCCTACAATCTACTGGGTAAAAGAAACATAGCCTCACTGATGCCAGAGAAGAGCGAGATGTTCTACAACGAGTCCCTGAGGATCCTCTTCCAGAACAAGGTTAGTCCTTGACGTATCAACACAGAACAAGAGATGATTAGTTCCAGGTAAAGTTCTGGTTGGTTCAGCGTCCAGGATTTTGACAAGCTTTGCACTATATGTTCCTAAAGTACAAGTTATGGATACAAGGATGATGATATGTGAGAGTGCTGTCGATGGACTGAACCAGGGCATGTCAAGCGTCCGGGGTAAACCATGGAAAGGTCTGTGAGGCCTGGATGTGGGTAGGGAGCTGTGGTTTCAGTGCATTACACATGACAGCTAGAGACTGAGTGTGAGCGGATGTGGGTCTTTCTGCGTCTGTTCTGGGCGCTGTCACGCTGACGCTGGAAACGGTGACCAAGTATCAGCATGCGTACAATCGTACTTCATCTTATTTTTTTTTCATTTCTGAACAGAGCGTGACCCTTGTCTTGACGTTTTTCCTTTGTCAACAGAAGACTTGTGATGCCTATTTAAGCAAGACCCAGCAAGTTGTATGTACACAGTAAACTGATAAACCACAACGGTAAACTTAGTATCTTCTTCCAGACCGATGGGTTCTTCGTGGAGGCTGGAGCGCTGGATGGGGAGACCATGTCCAACACACTGTGGCTGGAGGTGGAGCGAGGCTGGTCTGGCCTGTTGGTGGAGGCTGACCGCAAGGACTACCTGGCCCTTATCACCAAACACAGGCGCTCCTGGGCTGCCAACGTCTGCCTCGCCCCCTACCCGTACCCATCCAAGGTGTGATTAAAGAAAATGAAAACTTCCCTCAAAGAGGAATTTTACTGATGGATAAAACTGGGTTTTTGATATGAATCTTGACACAGTTGCCTTACTCATAAGCTCGAACATTAAACACATAAAGGTAAATGGCAATCAGTTAAAAACTAAATAACTAAAAGAAAACAGATGTTGTTTTGGATCTTTAATGTCGGTTTTGTAAACATTATGTAGGTTCATTCTCCATCATTCGAGGAACTAATTATTTTACATAAAGTTTTCGATGTAAAATGATACAATTGTAACTATGGCCATTTCTTCGTACAGTCTGTTTTTTTCAGAGGAATATCCATATAATCCTAATGTGAACAGAACTTTAAGAAAAAAATCTTTGTTAATACCAGAGTATGATATTACTTCAGTAAGCCATCGGCTCAGTGTTAAGCATCAGTATTAGTTGTATCATCGTGATGGTCTTCATGTGTTTCAGGAGATGTTCAACCAGCTTCCTCACTTCTCTGGTCCCATGGCCAAGAATCTGGGCTTCAAGACGCGAGCCATGCACGGCCTCTCCAAGTTCTCCAGTGACCGGGTCAGTTGGTTGTCTCCCTCCTCACGCGACACAACACACCTGTTTCCCTGTACTCTGGTGTCAGTGTCTGCTCTTATACATCTTTCACCGGCCTCCTCTTACGTATAGTATTTCCAGAAACATCTGTGATTTAGCTGGAATTTACAATCAAACAAGCCATATTAGGTGGTAAATAGAAGTATAGATAAGTACGTAGGTATACCCAGAGCGCAGACAGTGAACACTAGGATCCATTCATCTCGATGTTTGATGGTTGGTGCATCTGACCTCGCCAGTGACTTCCTTCCCTCGACAGGTACTTTCTAACTCGTGGTTCCAGGAGGTACAGTGTTTACCTCTCGAGTCCCTGCTCCTGGCGCTTGAGGTGACCCAGGTTGACCTCCTGATCCTGGACATTGAAGGGGCTGAGATGGCCGTGTTAGGTCACCTCGACCTGCAGAAATTCAAAGTTCAAGTAAGTAGTATAGTTGTTGCGTTAGTGGTATTAAGGTGTTACGTCAGTCGTAGTAAAGTTGCTGCAGCAGTTGGATCAGTAATGATGTTTGTAGTGACGGCTATAAAGTTTGTGTTTGTGTCCTGACGATACTTTTTAATGCTCCATAAAAGTCTTATACTTCTCTGATGTCCGTCCATGGTAGAACTGTTATATAAAGCAGGGTTGAGGTCGTGGTCTCTGAGCCTCTCCCTGGTGAGTGGTTGATCATTTGGGCTTCTCGGCTCATGTATTGCCAGGATAATCAAGATCACTAACTTTCAAGATATAACCACAAGATGACTAAGCTTGCAGACCAATCTAATCATGATATCAAAGACAATTCTTACTCCAAATACATTTATTGTACATAGGACTCGTTAGATAGTTTGGTTGGTTGTTTGGTTGAGGGGTATTAACTACCGAGGTCATTAAGACCATCAGCGTCAAACTACATCCACCGACCTAACACCTTCCTCAGACGTTGTGGATAACTAGAACATCATGAACACACTGTGTGTGTGACCCTTGCTTGACGACACCTA
Organism: Panulirus ornatus; assembly: GCF_036320965.1. NCBI lineage: Eukaryota > Metazoa > Arthropoda > Malacostraca > Decapoda > Palinuridae > Panulirus > Panulirus ornatus. The sequence goes on from NC_092279.1 coordinate 11,239,032, forward strand.
TCCTCAGTGTTCTAAGACAAACCGTGTCTCTCTCGCAGGTGTTGTGTGTAGAGTGGAAGAAGGGCGATGAGGTGGACGAAGTCTCCAGGAAGATAAGTGAGCGAGGGTACGTGGAGGTGGCCAGGACGAGTGAGGACATCATACTAGTGCAGAAGGGTTCCCAGTATGAGGGACGTCTCGAGAGGAAAGACCTCACCTGAAGACTGAGGTACTGACGAAGTGGTCGTCCTGACGCAAGATCAACTGCCAGGGTCATTAAGGCCGTCACGTCAAGCCACATCCAATGACCGAAAAGTTTTTAACACTTACAACAACGTGAGACTAGTGAGAATGTATGACGAAGGTGGTGGCGCCATGCACTGTGATTGTCACATGGTCCACATACGTCGGGCATATTTCACGTGTATGTAGTAAACCTTGATTTAATCAGCACCACATCTCGATGGTTCAGCCTTTCAAATATACTTTGTAATCAACAGTATCACTGATCTTGATGAAGCAGTGGAGATGTAACTTGACCTAGTCTGTATATTTGGGGGTAAAATTTCTAATCCAGATAATCTAACGACTTAAGAGAGGTCATTAGGATGGGCTTCCTTCTTGTTTTCTGATTCTTGTGTGAAATTACGTTCAAGATAAAAGATAACAGAGAAGATCGCAGCAGCAGTCATGTTCACATACGTCATCATGATCTTTCTTGGTAGATTGTCATGTTTAACCTGTTTTCATGACGCTTGTAAACAATTCATCTGCAAACGTTTTTTCTGCAATTCGAAGATTATTTTATTCAATTTCTAATAAATTTCCCATTTCGTACACTATGGCCTCGTAGTGCAACACGGCCTCGTGGCGCAACGGATAACGCGTCTGACTACGGATCAGAAGATTCCAGGTTCGAATCCTGGCGAGGTCGGTGAAGTAATTTTTTGCTTGTTTTTGAATGTTTTTTCCTTAAGACTACCATGGTTACCTATTTATCAAAAGATATTGTGACAACGAATATTGAATAACCAACAAAAAATACTTTAAAATCCTAATGTTACATAAACTTTTAATTTTAACATTTGCCCACGAAAATTAAAGAACAATAATAGATGATATTATGGTAGTAATGATACTGATGTCATTCATTATATTAATTTTTCTCGTTCAAGCCAAGATAATTGGAGACAACGAAATACGTGCATGGGTATCTCTAATAACTTGGTGGTCCCCTGTTGATGCTCCTCTTATATGTGCCTATACGAACACACATGCCATATATTTTGTATGTAGATGATAACATTAGCATACGATAGTTATATAGACATTGGACACCAATCAATTTACGATATTTATGAAGCAAAGTGCTTGACTATGTGTTTATATATGCGCATTTGTTTCTCTAAAGAGTGTGCTAAGAAACTAATGTGACTAAATGAGTAGGAGTATATATATGATTGTTTATAGCAACATGTGAAGATGTGTGTACACGCAGCTAAAAAAAAAAAAAAGGAATCATTGCTTTTTGTAAGTACTAATGTGACACCAAGAACGAAGGATTTTGAGGTGCCCTCTGGTCTGGCCTCACATCGGTAGCCCTGTGTCATGATACCGTACTGTGCATTCACAAGTCTACAAGAATTTCCTCCTCCTCCAGCCTGGAATAAGCAGGAAAGAATACCTGGAATCCCTATTCAGAGAAATAAGGATTCACATCCTAAACGTACTTCATATGATACATTCAAAAGTGACGCTGGTACTGCGGGAGAAAATGGCGGACACTAAAGTGGGGGACGTGCAATCAACACGTCATGATGTTACCATGCTAGAGGTAGATCCTTTGGTTCAACAGGAGACACCCGCCTTCCTTGAAGGAAGTGCATCTGTTTTAGACCCCTGGGAATTACAGGAGAGACGAGTAAACATTCTAAGATTGTAAAATGCCCTCATGCAACCAGAGTTTGTAGACCTGAAGAAAGAAAAATTTGATAAGCCGCTTAGCGTGACCAGACACCAACAGCTCAGAAGAATGCTAGCAATGTGGCAGAAAGTGTCAGTTTGGGACAAGGACGACACACAGTCCACAACAACAGCATCCTGACAGATACATCCTTTGTTGCTTTGTTTTTCAGTTTTTCGCTAGGTTAGAAAACAAAGGAACAAACTATAAGAACGGTAATCAAACACTCATCAACAGGTACAGACGATTCGGTAATCACCAAGTCCAAATGAACTTGTAACAGGCGTCTCAGGCAATTTGGCTTTTCAGACAACAGGTGTCTCAGGGAAAACATGCGTCTCAGGCATTAGGCGTCTTAGGGAAAACAGGCGTCTCTGTGTCAAGGGAAAGGAGGGGATGAGATTACGGAAATGATGAAGTTTCATCATTTGGATGACCTCGATATCGTCCAGGGGGTTGATGTACAACTACACAGTGAAACGTTTCACTGGCGTGACAGAGCTGCAGAACTCAACACTCAACATGCTCCTGCACTCTTGCTGATCCTGACTAACACGAACTAAGTCAACTGTTCACAGACCTGACAGAGTCATTGTATGATTTTCTTGTTCCAATATATTTCTTACTGAGATTGTTTCATGTATGAGTATTTTCAGGCGATTTGTGATTCATAGTCTGTCAGCATATTTCAAAAATTGAACTGAATATCCTGATAAGCGTGGCACTTCATGATAACTTACCGTCTCGTGAACGTCTTGTTTTAATCAGTCGGACGAGTTCAAATCAAACTGTATGAAACATTGTAAAGCGTTTCATCTACCATTTATTCTAGTAGGATTATTTTGATTTTCATCCTTATCAATAAGTATCTGTTGAATGTTTCTGTATGCAGTTTGGTGTTTATGTAAATATCTTAGTATTGGTTCGGATGAGTTCGAACCAAAATGTACGTAACACTGTAAAAACAGTACCTAGAATATTTCCATTCGTAGTATTCTATTTCTGTATTTGCGTAAATTTCTACTTCTTATTTTACTGTTCAGTGAGATCCATGTAATTTCCATTGTTTCCTAGTAATATCCATATTTTGAGTTTAATTTAGTTTGTGATTGTAGAATTCCTTGAATCTTTTCAACTATATGTTTTATATTCATTGATATGTCTTTTCATTTTAATTCATTTTTATGTACATTTACTTATAATACTTCCGATGATTATTGATAGTGTTGCACTATGGTCGTTACCATTGTTTGTTTAGTCTTCATCACCATAGTTTCTATATATTCTTTTTATTTTGATAAATGTTATCAATAAAATGCTGGGCCGCTTAAAGTATCTGTAAATCGTTATTCAGAAGAAAAAAAATCAATAAAAATAATGTGTTGGATGCGCTGAACATGTTTGTCTGCTACTTGCTGAAAGCGCTGAATCTGTATATCACCTGTGCGTTGAACATGTACGTCGGAGATGTTTGTGTGCTGCTGCAGTTGTGCGCTGGCTTGACAACAAATTCTGTATTTGTTGTTATGTTGTACATGTCTCATCGCCTTTTGCACTATATACAAACCAGGTATGATGTACTACTTTTATAACTCTTTGTAAAGTTAGAATCACTAAGCAACAGTAAAATCCTAAATTGTTCATCATCCAGTGTAGCTGCACATCGTGGTAAAGATCTGTTATAGCTCCGCATCGAAAACAAGCTTTGGAAATTGGCAAACGTACCTATTTTTTCGACTTTTTGGTGTTTTATGAAAAACGTTTTGACCCCAGAAGTGCCTGTGGTGGATCGTTATGTCCCTCTTAGTGAGCCATATTGCTTGAACTGGTTGTAGTATCTTTGGGAATTACTTACCGTAGGTAAGACGCGTGATATTCGATAAAGGGTCGCAGTGTTATCAACAGGGTTCAAAGTCTTACCATACTCAGCATGGATTCCCCACATCTAGTACCTCCACACATATGTTCTGGTGTATAGTGCTGATTAGAATAGAGTTAGGTGAGACTAGGTGCTTTGGCATGGTGCATATAGGTAATGGTGGTACGGGGTATGGAGCTCCACGCCGAGTATGGTCAATTTTTTACCCCTCTTTCAGTCCTACTGGCGATCCAAGGGAAGATTAAAGCAGTTGGCCAATACTTCGGCTTCCTGTTAACAGTTCGGCCTCTACCAGCATTTCGTCCTTAGGTAATGTATACCGACATTTTGGACCCTTCACCTGACACTTCAGCCTCTGCTCCTATTGCCATATTTATTTGTGTATAATATCATAATGACTATTATATTATTATGGTATCATTAAATGTATTTATTAGTTTATACTTATAGATCTCAGCCCATGTGGATCTGAGCAGATTCTTATTATTCATATAATTATTACTTAAGGATGATGGGATAGCCAACAATAGTTTGTTTGATGGTTTATCCAACTTCAGCACATACTTAAATGCAAAATGAAAAATAGCACAACCAACTGAAATAACTGACATGTCTGCCCTGCATTCTCGGCCCATCCTTGTATTACTATTTATTCAACTTGACACGTTAGTACGTACATAGAAAAAATACTGTGAATATAAGGTCATCTCAGTCAGTGTTGATTTTGGCCCACCCTTCTTACATAAATGATTACAGTGAGTAATGATAAGACTGATTAGAGGCTTGTTTGATGATTTATTAAACACACACACACACACACACACACACACATATATATATATATATATATATATATATATATATATATATATATATATATATATATATATATGATGGATGTAAATGTTATGAGAAAGCAAGAGTGAAAATAAACTTAGAAATATATACAATATGACAGTAAATATAATGATAAAACTATATGAAGACCTTCAGAAGCATTGGAGACATGCAGAACAAGGATACTCATATAAAAGGCAACAGTAGTAGGAGGAGTCACTAATTCATTGGTAGGGGTGGAGGACTTGTCAGCAAGTGAATTGCTGTTTTCTCTGTGAATAAGCTGTCACCATATCAGAGAGTCAGCACACACACCATCACAACAAGGTATGACCTGTGGTCCCGACTGGTAGACGTGGCCAGCTTCCTGGTTGCTGCAGGAGCCTCATGAGGATAGAAGGGACTCCTAGGGCTGGAAGATAAGGTAAGATATTTATATTCATTTACTTATAATTACTCCAGGACAAATTTCTGTGAAAGTCGAGGTATTACCTAATGCCTCTCTAAAGGCTCCTGGAGCCCAAGGCTGTGCTACTTCCTGAAGCAGGGAAATGTAGACTCCTTTGGTGTAAGTTCTTTGATGAGACTGTACTCCCAGTGATACAGCCTCATCAAAGGAGACATTTCATTCACGGTATGACATACACCCATGTACATAATTCATACTGTCTGCCTTTATTCAATCCCATCGCCACCCCACCACACATGGAATAACATCACCCTCCCCCCTCATATGTGCAGGGGTAGCACTAGGAAAAGACAACAAAGGCCCCATTCGTTCACACTCAGTCTCATACATATTTGCCATTCCCTGTGTTAGCGAGGTAGTGTTCAGAACAGAGGATTGAGCCTTACAGGGAAAATTCTCACTCGGCCCCATTCTCTATTCCTTCTTTCGGAAAAGTTAAAACTGGAGGTGGGGGATTACCAGCCCACTGCTCCCTCTCCTTTTAGTCACCTGCTACAACACGCAAGGAATATGGAGGTAGAATTCTTTCTTCCTACCTCAGGGATAATATATATGCCATAAAATTTTTTTTATTACCGTAATTTGTTGTTCTATTATCCTCAAAAATTTGGGTCAACCTATAAATGAGGCAGAAATTAATGATTTCTTGACCAAAAAATCAAGGGTCGACCTATACATGAGGTAGACTTGTAACAAGTGTTTACAGTACATTGATATTTTGTTTTTATGAATTATTGTATGGATTATTCATTTTATGGGAACTGTGTACAATTATGATTGAAAATTAATAAGACTAGTGTATTCCTTAGAATTCTGCAGTTAATCGTCCATTATTCCACTGTGATTGCTCGGGTAGATACGAATAATATATTCCTCAGAAGTCCAGAATTTGAAATGAGACACATTTGAGAATCATTTCTTAATACAGCTCTCTTGTTTCAGATACTGAGTGAAATTGCTACTGAAGACTAAGAATAGACCAGGAACTGACAATGTCTAGTGGAGAGAAAAAGTTTCCTTATGAGAAATGTAGGAAATTATATTTAGAGGAGGATCATCTCAAGAAGCTTATGCTTTTGCGCTATGGTCAGAGAGAAATTGGCAGTATTGAAAGTAGGAAATTATATTCACATAGGAGAAACCTTCAGAAAAAGAATTTACTTGTGATGAATGTGGTAAACTGCTTTCCTGTAAGGATGTTCATAGAAGACATTTGCTTGTGCATAGGGGCATTAAAAAGTTTGGATGTGATGAATGTGGGGAAAGGTTTTTGCAAAAAAGTAATCTTTAACAACATTTGTCTATCCATAGCTGTGTGGAAAAGTTTGAATGTGATGATTGTGGGAAAGAATTCATTCGGAAATGTCATCTTCAGCGTTATTTGTCTGAGCATAGTGGTGTAAAAAAATTTGGATGTGATGAATGTGGGAAATTGTTTGTGCAGAAAAGTTATCTTCAGCAACATTTGTATGAGCACAGTGGTGTGAAAAAGTTCAGATGTGATGAATGTGGGAAACTTTTTGTGTGGAAAAGTCACCTTCAGAAACATTTATTTGGGCATAGTGGTGTGAAAAAGTTTGGATGTGATGAATGTGGGAAAAAGTTTTTATGTAAAAGCAATCTTAATAAACATTTGCTTGTGCATAATGGTGTGAAAAAGTTTGGATGTGACAAATGTGGGAAACATTTTGTATGGAATTGTCATCTTCAGCAATATTTGCTTTAGCACACTGGTATGAAAAAGTTTGAATATGATGAATATGGGAAACCTTTTGTGTGGAAAAGTCATCTTCATTGACACTTGTTCACGCACAGTAATGTATAAGAGTTTAGATGCGATTAATGTGGGGAAACTTCTCTTGTTTAAGGGTGATCATTAGACATTTTTTTTTTTTTTTTGGTCATTGGTGTGAAAGTGTTGGGTTGTTATGTGTAATATGTTGGTAGTATTTACATGTTAATATTTAGATATCACATGAAGCTCCCTTCTCTCTATACTGGGCCCCTGTTGCAGTGTGTACTGAAATTCTCCATAATAAACTTCAGGCTACTCTGGAATATTATTTCCCCTCACTTCAGACCCATGATTCTCAACCTTATTGCAAAAATTTCCCTTAATAGAAATACACCAAAAGCTCTTCATAAAAAATTAAGTGGGGAAAGCCCCCATCCTACACATCTGATGGTCCACTGTTAGTGGTGACCTGCAGACATCCTTAGCCCCATAATTACCAGGAGGGATTGGGCAAGGAATAGCATAAAGTGAGACGAAGTGAAACTAGGTGTGGGTGGATGGGGGGTGGTATTTAGGGAAGCACTGCTTGCATGCGCAAGTGAAGCGAGTGCCATGAGGAAGGTGGGATGTAAGTGTGAGAAAGAGTAGTGAGCAGCGGGATGAGGAAGTTAAGTTGTCTGTGAGAGAGAAAAGGAGAGGTGTGTGGATATTACATGCAGGCAAGGATCAAGAGTTGTGCAAAAGGAAGTGGTAGGAAGTCAAAAAGGAGGAACAGGGTCTGAAGATAGGGCAACCAAAAGTTGAGGTGAGAGGAATATGGTATTCTTTGGGAAGAAAAGGAAATGTTTTGGAAGGTGAAAAATATTAGATCAAGAGAACAATGGAAGTATCAGTGAAGGGAGTAGATAGGGGAACAGTAACAGGGAGAGAAAGATGGAGTGAGTATTTTGAAGGATGCTGATTGTTTTAGATGTAGGGTTTGTGTTAACTAAAGTAGTTCTGTTGCTGAGGGAGTTACAGGAATGTGTGAAAGAGTGTAAGGAAGATATTCCAGAATTTTTTTTTTTTTTTTTTTGCTTTGTCGCTGTCTCCCACGTTTGCGAGGTAGCGCAAGGAAACAGACGAAAGAAATGGCCCAACCCACCCCCATACACATGTATATACATACGTCCACACACGCAAATATACATACCTACACAGCTTTCCATGGTTTACCCCAGACGCTTCACATGCCCTGATTCAATCCACTGACAGCACGTCAACCCCGGTATACCACATCGCTCCAATTCACTCTATTCCTTGCCCTCCTTTCACCCTCCTGCATGTTCAGGCCCCGATCACACAAAATCTTTTTCACTCCATCTTTCCACCTCCAATTTGGTCTCCCTCTTCTCCTCGTTCCCTCCACCTCCGACACATATATCCTCTTGGTCAATCTTTCCTCACTCATTCTCTCCATGTGCCCAAACCATTTCAAAACACCCTCTTCTGCTCTCTCAACCACGCTCTTTTTATTTCCACACATCTCTCTTACCCTTACGTTACTTACTCGATCAAACCACCTCACACCACACATTGTCCTCAAACATCTCATTTCCAGCACATCCATCCTCCTGCGCACAACTGGGTGATAATTAGTGAGGTCCAAGGAGGAACAGCTAAGTGAATGTGTCCGCTGTTTTGATGCAAGGGATCATGTGTTAATGATGGGTGATTTGAATGTGAGAGTAGGTATTGTAGCAGTCAAGGGTAAAATTGAGGAGCATGAGCTACCTAGTGTATCTATATATGAAGATAAATCATAAAAGAACATATGATTCACAAATATTCTGTTAGCCACAGGAAAATGAAACACGAAGATTCGAGAGCTTTCATGATATTTCACATCATGAATACAGACAGACAAAGAACAAATGTAGGTTTAAATGTATATCTTACTAAATATCTATTTATTATACTTAATCACTGTTTCCCGCATCAGCGAGGTAGCACCAAGAAACAGCCAAAGAAAGACCCATCTACTCATATACACACATGTACATACTCGTATATATACATACATATACATGCACATACATACACATACACAGACATATACATATGTGCACAAGTACATATTCATACTTGCCTCCATCCATTCCTGGTGCCACCCCACCCCACAGGAAACAGCATTGCCACCCCCTGCATTAGCGAGGTAGTGCCAGGAAAACAGACAAAAAAAGGCCACATTCATTCACACTCATTCTCTAGCTGTCATGTGTAATGCCCTGAAACCACAGGTCCCTATCCACATCCTGGCCCCACAGACCTTTCTATGGTTTACCTCAGACATTTCACATGCCCTAGTTCAGTCACTGACAGCACATCGACCCCTGTGTACCACATCGTTCCAATTCACTCTATTCCTTGCATGCCTCTCACCCTCTTGAATATTCAGAGCCTGATCGCTCAAAATCTTTTTCACTCCATCCTTCCACCTCCAGTTTGGTCTCTCACTTCTCCTTGTTCCCTCCACCTCTGACACATATATCCTCTTTGTCACCCTTTTCTTACTCATTTGCTCCACATGTCCAAACCATTTCAACACACCCTTTTCTGCTCCTGCAACTACACTCTTTTTATTACAACACATCTCTCTAACCCTCTCATTAATTACTTGATCAAACCACCTCACACCATATAGTGTGTTCAAACCTTTCATTTCCAACACATCCACCCTCCTCTGTACAACCCTATCTTTAGCCCATGCCTCGTAACGATACAATATTGTTGGAACTATTATTCCTTCCAACATACCTATTTTTGCTTTCCGAGATAACATTCTCTCTTTCTACACATTCTTCATTGCTCCCAGGACCTTCATTCCCTCCCCCACCCTATATATATATTCACTAATTCACAATGAATTCATTTATAATCTTCTTATTGTCATTTGAGTATGATGATTTTAATCATTTTTGATGTACTACACATCAAGGTATTTGAATGTATTTTTTCTCTTTTCAGATATTGCATGGTATTACATCTGGGGTGGTATCTCTCTGGTTTTACAACCTAGAAAACGCCTGTACCAGGCTGTGGGCAGGTAGGGTTGATATTGCTTACCTCACCACAGTATGTGTGTTTGGATGAGGACTTTTTATGTTAGAAGTCACAGAGAAGTTAATCCTTCTCTTATGGTTGTTACTACCCTACAATAATAGAGCAACAGCATGTAAATGTCAGTAATATTGTAAGGTATATAGAGATAAGTGTTATCACTGTAAGTCTAAAGGTAAAACATGAGTTTATTATGAAAATCCCTTTAAGGTTCAAACAAAGAGTGACATCTTCCCTTAATATTGATTAGAATATGGTAGATCCAGAATAGCTGGTGGAAAGAATATATTCATGTTAGGAATTTTTGAAAATTTTTCCTTGGAAAGACAGTCTTCAGAGAAATTTCATTGTATACAGTGGTATTATACACAATGTTGAAAGTAACTGTAGGAAAAGTTGCATTATAGTTTTGATACTATACAATATTGAAAAATTTGATGATGAAACAAAGCAGATATACATCTTGCCTACCAAAATATCTCTCATGCATATGTAAATATGTTGCAACTGTATTCAGATGAATTACTGTCTGCTTCATTAATTTGAAGTAACTGTTAGCGGTCATGCTATGAATATCTTTTCTCGTGCAGAAATTAGTGTATTTCTCAGAATTCCCAAGATAATCATGCATTATTTCAGTGTCATCATTCAGTTTCATATGACTAATGTATTCCTCAGTAGCCCAGAGATTGAAAGGTGAAACATTGTGAGAACACTTTCTAAAGACAACTCTCATTTCAGGTGCTGAGTGAAACTGCATCCAGTACTAAGAACAACAGAAACTGACAATGTCTAGTGAAGAGGAAAAGTTTACATACGAGAAATGTGGGAAATTTAATTCACAGGAGGATCATCTCGAGAAGCACCTGCTTTTGCACAATGTTCAGAAAGATATTGGCTGTACTGAAAGTGGGAAACTGTTTTCAGATAGGATGAATCTTCAGAAGCATCTCCTTGTGCAGAGTGATGTGGAAGATTTAAGACACGTGAAAAAATTTACATGTAATGAATGTGGGAAACTGTTTTCTTGTGAGACTCTTCTTAAAAGACATTTGCCTGTGCATAGTGTAAAAAAGTTTGGATGTGATGAATGTGGGCATCTGTTTGTGCAGAAATATGACCTTCAGCAACATTCAGTCTTGCATAGTGGTGTGAAAAAGTATGGATGTAATGAATGTGGGAAGCAGTTCATGCGGAAAGGTGATCTTCAAAAACATTTGCTTGTGCACAGTGGTGTTAGAAAGTTTGGATGCAATGAGTGTGGAAAATTATTTTTGCGAAAAAGTCATCTTAAAGAACATTTGCCTATGCACAACAGCATAAAAAAGTTTGGATGTGATGAATGTGGGAAACTGTTTTCTAAGAAAAGTAATCTTGAGAGACATTTGCCTGTGCACAGTGGTGTGAAAAAGTTTGTATGTGGTGAATGTGGGAAACCGTTTTTGAACAAAAGTAATCTTCGAAAACATTTGCTTGTGCATGGTGGTGTGAAAAAGTTTGCGTGTGATGAATGTGGAAAACTGTTTTCACGGAATAGTGCTCTTAAAGAACATTTGTCTGTGCACAGTGGTGTGAAAAACTTTGGTTGTGATGAATGTGGGAAACAGTTTTTGCAGAAAAGTGGTCTTCGACAACATTTGTCTGTGCACAGTGAAGTGAAAAAGTTTTTATGTGATAAATGTGGGAAACTGTTTTCAAGGAAAAGTTTTCTTAAAGAGCATTTGTCCCTGCACATTGGTGTGAAAAAGTTTGCATGCAATGAATGTGGGAAACTGTTTTCAAAGAAAGATAATCTTAAGAAACATTCATTTGTGCATAAAGGTGAGTAAAATTTGGATGTGATCAGTGTTAGAAACTGTTTTCACTGAAGAATGATCTCATGAGACATTTGCTTGTGCACATTAGTGTGAGAGTACTAGGATGTGATGTGTAATATATAGATTATATTAATTTGTCAATGGATTGAACCAGGACATGTGAAGCGTCTTGGGTAAACCATGGAAAGTTTGTGGGGCCTGGATGTGGAAAGGGATCTGTGGTTTCAGTGCATTATACATGACAGCTAGAGACTGAGTGTGAACGAATGTGGCCTTTGTTGTCTTTTCCTAGCGCTACCTCGCGCGCATGCGGGGGGAGGGGGTTATCATTTCATGCGTGGTGGGGTGGCAACGGGAATGAATAAAGGCAGCAAGTATGAATTATGTACATGTGTATATATGTATATGTCTGTGTATGTATATATGTGTATACATTGAAATGTATAGGTATGTACATGTGCGTGTGTGGACGTTTATGTATATGCATCTATATGTGGGTGGGTTGGGCCATTCTATCGTCTGTTTCCTTGCACTACCTCGCTAATGCGGCAGACAGCAACAAAGTATAGTAGATAAATAATAAATATTAATTTGTTTATATTTATATATTACATAGAGCTCCCATCTTTCTGTATTTGGTCCCTGTTGCAGTCTGGACTGAAGCTCCCCAGAATATACACTGTTCAAGCTACTCCTGATGTATTACTATTCCTCACACTAGACACTATATTCTGTTGGACTTTCCTTGCTTCTGTTTATTGAGTGTAAATCAGAGGTTGTTGTTGTGGAGATGAAGGCATGTATTCCCTCTTCCTCTAAGATTACCTCCTTTTTCAATACACAGATAAACCACACCTGTTCTGGACCCATTTTGATAAGGGCCCTTACATACTGGACCTGAAAAAACCTTCCTCCAATTCACAGTCAGCTTCCATCTCTGTCCAAAATCACTACTGATATATTATTCGAGTTAAAACATTACTTCAAAGGAAGTGTAAGAACCTATCCTCTTCTACTGATGCATCTTTCTGGTTTCTAGTCAACTGTTGCTGAATCACTTGTACCAATTGGCATGGAGTGTTTATTTTTTGGTCATTGAATTCTTTGATCAGTTCTTGATGGCCCTCTGTTATTTCCATACTCTAGCACTGAATATAGAAAAATTTCGGTAGAGGCTTATGGAGATTTGATTTGCTAGGAGAGGTTTCTGGAGCTTTTGTCTTTATTTCCTTTCTTGAAAGATGAAGGAATACTAATGTACCATGAAGGTTCACGTAAAACTGATGGCATGGTTGAGCTCAGGATTGAATATGTCTTACATAATATTGCTTTCTTTCAAGCTTTGTTCATAGATTCAGTGGGCACTTTTGATTCCAAGAAGAATGATACCTGATCATTTGAGACATACAGACAACATTACCTCCCCAATGATCACCTTCTTCATGCAATGTCCCTTTGTTCATTGCTTGAAGCAGGCCCTTCACCTCTACCTATATAACATCTAACTCTCACAGGTCTCAACCACTGACATCTAGAACACCATAATAGCTCTGATAAACCTGATGTTTGATATATCCCATAAGTCCTACTTTTATTTTCACTCTGAGCAAGTGCAGGATTACCTCATTGCTTGGGATGTTCTCTTACCCACAGTCCTCCACTCTGCCCACTGTACATGAGGCAGCTTCTCCAATATACTGATGAGATGATCCAATGTGTATACCAGTAGCAATATCTTGTTCATCTTATCACTGCTAAGCTTACTACATTAATGGTCTTTACCTTAACCAGGCATTCTTTCTCTAAACATCCTGGGCTTCCTGGTCATGTGCACTTGATACCAGCCGCCCCTTGAGATTATAATGTTCTGAAAAATTAAATATATTATTCTGCAAGATGAGCTCTAATATTGATGTTTCCTTGCTAAGTGCATCTAGGAGCTTAAACTTCACCTTAAAAGCAGTTGCCACCTTTATCTCTTAGGGCCCTTTTTTCCTCAGACAAAGTGAAGTACATCGTTCTAAATCTATCTCCTGACCCTTTCCATTTTGTTGCCATTGTACATATTTCCTTGTAGAATAATGTGCTGAAAACTTAGTCCAATAAGAAATGTGCCGGGAACAACATCCAGCTTACCAGACACCAAGGGGTAAACAAACCCAGCTTTTTGTTAGCTGCCTGGCTTTTCAGTTCTACTTTAGACCAATAACAATACCTTATCTCCATATTTACAATTACATTACAATGTAGTATTACATTACAATGTAATTGTATTACATTACAATGTAGTATATAGGATCTTATGGTGCCAGTAACCTTTAATAGACTAAGGAATGCAACTAGAGAAATAGATACACCTAACTTCATAATTATTGAAACCTGATAGACCTGAGCAGAGTCTGAGTTACTAGCATCAGTGTAAAATTAGAATTGATTATATTCAATGGGCTGAAAATGTTTATGTACTGGATGTACTGGATAAGATTGTGTGCTTTCTTCTGGATACACTATCTTTGTATGCTGCCAGCTGAATTTACAGATTATGTTCGTGTGCTTCTTGCTTGATCTATGAAATAAGTTTGTGCTCTTCCTGCTAGTTGCACTAGATATGATTGTGTGCTCTCTGGTTTATTCCTTATGTTTGTACGCTGCTTGCTAAAAATATTCGTATGTTGTTAGAAAACTTTATATCAGCTTTCTGGATAGGTTTGGTTATAGTTATATTCGTGCTACATTCGCTGGGTAAGTATGTGTGTGGTTTGTTGGATGCGCTGGACATGTTTATGTGATGCTTGCTGTATGTGCTAGATATGTTTGTGTGCTGCCAGAATGGTGCGCTGCCGTAATAACAGCTTGCTGGATTTGTTGTTGCTGCAGACAGTGCTTCGCTATTTGTCTGATATGCAAGCCAGGTATGGTGGCCAAAGTGGCCAACTATTGTAACTGTCTGTAAAGTTGGATGACAAGCAGTATCAGAAACCTGTATTGCTAATTTATCACTGTAGTCTCGCATCGTGTTTGTCATTTTTTCTGTTATGTTTAACTTCATATGTGAACTAGTTTTGGAATACGCTGTGGCTGCATTTACGGTATCGTAGTACATTTCTTGTGGACTATTTTTACGTGAGTTCCGGTCGCGCATACTAGTCTCTGATTAACTTCTTAACCCTTATACACTCTTAGTCAACGCATATCAGTGGAGATATTGCCTAAAAATTGAACGAATGAATTCTTTAATTAGCTTGTTAGCTATGCCACGGACCTTCAAATGGCCTATATTACCGATGCGCGTGCCCGACCGGAACTCACGTAAAGATAGTCTATTACGTTACCGTAAATATAGCCACTGCCTTTGGGAAATGACTATGGTACCTTTTTATGTTGAAAGCTCTTGAGGATGAGAACATTATTATGTAAGAAAAGTATACATGACATAAAATGACTAGGATAAGATAGCTTTATGTGGATTCCATCTCGCTATGGTATATATATGAATGATGTGGCAAATGAGCTGGCTAAACAAGGGTGTAGAAACAACTGAATATTAATCAGTTCTGAATATTAAAAGAACTAAACGGAACAAGGTTAAAATATGTCAACAATGGGAAATGGATAAAGTAAATAAAATTTCAAGTGATGTTAGTAGCAGTATGAAACATTTAGGTTAATACATTTTAGTTAGTCCACTTGACTCAGGAAGTAGTTTTGTAAGAATTTCTCACTATCCTTTGTTATTTAGGCAGAGCCAAAATAATCTGCAACCATGATTTGTATAAATTTATTAGTTATAATTTTTTTTTGTGATAGTGAATTGGTTATCAACCTGAAGCTAATGATATATATTTGATGCAAGAATGATATCTTTATGAGGACCACTTCATTATTGAGGTAATGCCCTACATTTGAAAACCATGAGATGCAGTTGCAAACCTATGGACAAGCAGCGTTGACATTCACTTGGATGTGCATAACGGTGGTTATTTAGTTGTCGTATGCCTAAGACTAGCTAACCCTTCCCACCAGGCAGATATTGCTTTGTGATAACTTCAAGATGGTCTGAAAGATGATTTGCTTTTTTTACCTCTGAGACACTGTGAAGATTATTATGTTAATTTTTAATCTTGTTGATATTGTTTGCATATGATTTAACTTTTTAATGTATTTTTTCAGACTTTGAGGGTTATCACATCTCAGGTGGTAGCTCTCTGCTCTTACATCCTAGAAGACACCTGTATCAACCTGTGGACAGGTAGGGTTCATATAGTGTACATCACCATGGTGTGTGAGTGTGGATGATCACTTATTCATCTCTTTAGTTACAGAGAGGCAAACCCTTCTTGCATGGCTGGTATCAACATGCAATAGATGGGAAACAGCCAGAGAGTGTCATCAGTATTGTTAGGAGTAAGAAGTGATGAGTAATTTTTTTCTAGTTTTTAGTCATGGTATAACATGAGATATGATAAAAATTCTGTTAAGGATGAAATTGTGGTAGTTCAAAAAAATAGTGACATCTTGTCTTAAAATATCTTAAAATTAAGTAGTGTATAAACTAATATTCAGCATGGCTGATGGAAAGAGATGTCAGTTAAAGAATTTTGGGAATTTTTTTTTTCGGTGCATTACACATGACAGCTTGAGAATGGATGTGAGCGAATTTGGTCTTTCTTCATCTGTTCTTGGAACAACCTTGCTAATGTGAGAAATGACAATCAAGTATGAAAAAATATTCCACTTAAGAATAGTCTTGAAAGACATTTCATTGTATGCAGTGGTATATGAAAACCATACACAGCGGAAAAAGTAACAATAGGATACCCGCATTATAGTTGAAAATTTGAAAAAAAAAAATATGAACCAGAGAATATTGCTAATGAATGCAGAGGTGTAGGATGCAGTGAGATCTGTTTTTCTTTGGGACATTAGAGTTTTGATGATAGTTGATTTTAGTGAAGTGAAAATAGGCTGAAAAAAAGTATTCACATAATGAGAAATATTTAGATATAAATTTTTAATGTATTTTTTTTTTTTTTTTTTGCTTTGTCGCTGTCTCCCACGTTTGCGAGGTAGTGCAAGGAAACAGACGAAAGAAATGGCCCAACCCACCCCCATACACATGTATATACATACGTCCACACACGCAAATATACATACCTACACAGCTTTCCATGGTTTACCCCAGACGCTTCACATGCCCTGATTCAATCCACTGACAGCACGTCAACCCCAGTATACCACATCGCTCCAATTCACTCTATTCCTTGCCCTCCTTTCACCCTCCTGCATGTTCAGGCCCCGATCACACAAAATCTTTTTCACTCCATCTTTCCACCTCCAATTTGGTCTCCCTCTTCTCCTCGTTCCCTCCACCTCCGACACATATATCCTCTTGGTCAATCTTTCCTCACTCATTCTCTCCATGTGCCCAAACCATTTCAAAACACCCTCTTCTGCTCTCTCAACCACGCTCTTTTTATTTCCACACATCTCTCTTACCCTTACGTTACTTACTCGATCAAACCACCTCACACCACACATTGTCCTCAAACATCTCATTTCCAGCACATCCATCCTCCTGCGCACAACTCTATCCATAGCCCACGCCTCGCAACCATACAACATTGTTGGAACCACTATTCCTTCAAACATACCCATTTTTGCTTTCCGAGAAAATATATTTTCTTCTATTTTTTTTTTTCAAACTATTCGCCATTTCCCGCGTTAGCGAGGTAGCGTTAAGAACAGAGAACTGGGCCTTTGAGGGAATATCCTCACCCTTCTCTGTTCCTTCTTTTGGAAAATCAAAAAAAAAAAAAATAATGAGAGGGGAGGATTTCCAGCCCCCCACTCCCTCCCCTTTTAGTCGCCTTCTACGACACGCAGGGAATACGTGGGAAGTATTCTTTCTCCCCTATCCCCAGGGATAGGGGAAGCATCATATATGATACTCTGTTAGAAAAATAAAAGCATATCACCTGTTGCTTAAAACTTATCATGTGATTATTGGAGAAAGAACCAAGAATAATCAGGTATTATTCCATTGATCTCACCCAGGTAGATATGGCCAATGTGATCCTTAATAGTCTAGAGTTTGGAATGTTTCTCATTTTGAGAACTCTTTTTCTAAAGACAGCTCTCTTATTCAGCGGGGGGCTGGAAATCCTCCCCTCTCAGTTTTTTTTCATTTTCCAAAAGAAGGAACAGAGAAGGGGGCCAGGTAAGGATATTCCCTCAAAGGTCGAGTCCTCTGTTCTTAACGCTACCTTGCTAACGCGGCAAATGGACGAATAGTTTGAAAAAAAAATAGTTTGAAGAAAATATTTTCCTAAATACATTAAAAATTTATATCTGAATATTTCTCATTATGTGAATACTTTTTCCCAGTCTATTTTCACTTAACTAAAATCAACTATCATCAAAACTCTAATGTCCCAAAGAAAAACAGATCTCACTGCATCCTACACCTCTGCATTCATTAGCAATATTCTCTGGTTCATATTTCTTTTTCAAATTTTCAACTATAATGCAGGTATCCTATTGTTAGTTTTTCCGCTGTGTATGGTTTTCATATACCACTGCATACAATGAAATGTCTTTCAAGACTATTCTTAAGTGGAATATTTAAGTGGAATATTTATCCCTGGGGATAGGGGAGAAAGAATACTTCCCACGTATTCCCTGCATGTCGTAGAAGGCGACTAAAAGGGAAGGGAGCGGGAGGCTGGAAATCCTCCCCTCTCTTTTTTTTTTTCCCCCAAAAGAAGAAACAGAGAAGGGGGCCAGGTGAGGATATTCCCTCAAAGGCCCAGTCCTCATCCTCTGTTCTTAACGCTACCTCGCTAATGCGGGAAATGGCGATTAGTATAAAGAAAAAAAAAAAGAAATATATGTATATATATATATATATATATATATATATATATATATATGTGTGTGTGTGTGAGGATTTTCCCTCTAAGGCCCAGTCCTCTGTTCTTAACGCTACCTCGCAAACGCGGGAAATGGCGAATAGTATGAAAAAAAAAAAAAATATATATATAAATTATGAATTATGATAAATTATAATTTTCCATAAGGAACAGAGTTGTGGGCCAATTGAGGATATACCCTCTAAGGCTCATTCCTCAATTCTTCACACCACCTCGCTAACGCGGGATAAAACTTCACCCACTAGGTTGATTTAGTAAAGCACGTGACTATTCATACGTGAGAGAAGCTACATAAATGTTTACAGTGCGAAAAGACCTTCTCTTGAGGGTACCTTTAGTGAGGCACATGTTTATTCATACACGAGAGAAGCCACATGAATGTTCTCATTACCAAAATACTTAGGCAGTGCCATAGGTACGTGGTTAGAAAGCCAACATGAAAACGTGGGAAATGGCATCTCCACCCAGGCGATAATGAGTATCATAGAAATGAAGAAGCATTTGCTAAAGTTTTTTCCTTTTTTATAAATGTGTGGTGTGAGGTGGTTTGATCGAGTAAGTAACGTAAGGGTAAGAGAGATGTGTGGAAATAAAAAGAGCGTGGTTGAGAGAGCAGAAGAGGGTGTTTTGAAATGGTTTGGGCACATGGAGAGAATGAGTGAGGAAAGATTGACCAAGAGGATATATGTGTCGGAGGTGGAGGGAACGAGGAGAAGAGGGAGACCAAATTGGAGGTGGAAAGATGGAGTGAAAAAGATTTTGTGTGATCGGGGCCTGAACATGCAGGAGGGTGAAAGGAGGGCAAGGAATAGAGTGAATTGGAGCGATGTGGTATACCGGGGTTGACGTGCTGTCAGTGGATTGAATCAGGGCATGTGAAGCGTCTGGGGTAAACCATGGAAAGCTGTGTAGGTATGTATATTTGCGTGTGTGGACGTATGTATATACATGTGTATGGGGGTGGGTTGGGCCATTTCTTTCGTCTGTTTCCTTGCACTATCTCGCAAACGTGGGAGACAGCGACAAAAAAAAAAAAAAAAAATAATAATAATATCTTGTTAGGGTAAGATGTGTACCTTATTTAGTCATTTACATGAAATTACAGAATCTTGGTATTTTATGATCCATCTTTGGATTTTTAGGTTAATCTTGTATAGATTTTTTTTTTTTTTTGAGTGGTAATACTGTTTTTGACAACAAAATAGCCACTAAAGAAACAACTTTGTGTTCATTGAAAAACCAACGCTTTGGTGTGTTTGCAGCTTAACTAAACTGATAGAAACAAGATATATGTTTTTATATACAATGTACATCAATAGTAACTTGTAATACAGTGTCAGGCCAAAAGGGGTATGGAAGATTAGAGAAAGGTGAAATGGAGAGCTATGTCAATTTTCTGCCTTTGAGGCCTTATGCTCCTATACTCCCATACTCCGTCCATGATAAATATAAAGATATATGAATTACCAGGCCCCTTTATGGACCCCTGGGCCCAGTTACAATGTGCCCCTGCACACCCTCTTATATGCCGTGTAAATGTGATATTAAAGTGAAACACTACAAAGCCTTCAGACAAACAAAACAAAACCTCCCTCTGTTGTCAACATTTGATGCCAATGAACTCATTTTGTCTTATCATCTTTTTATGCAAGTCTTACTTCATTTGCCTTACCGGTATTACTGTCAACACTCAGTATTAATGTTCATTCTGTTACCACTGGCAGGTCCTGATATCCAGCTCATATGAACCTTTGAAATTTCTTGACTGATATGTTGCCACTTGAATGAAGTCTTGAATTTATATCATCAGGTAGAGCATCACAACAGTGGACAACAGTCCTACAACCAGCTACAAAAGACAAGCAACGTCACTGGAATTATCATTGATGATCAGGGCACCACCAGCTGTATAATTATCTGAAAATACCAAGAATAATCATTTGTACTAACTGTAACAACAAGTACAACGATAACAGTACTTATAACAACAGTAACTTAATTGTGGCTTTGAGAAGTATCAAGAGCAAAATCAAGACAGTCCGAGGAAAATGTTTTTCTGTTAATGAGAGGGACCAATGTTAATGTTTAGCACAATTAAACTTTGTATGATACTTATTGAATTTGTCACCATTAGGCAATTTTCTTTATGATATGCATTTATGTATAGTACAGTTGTACTCTCTTTAATATTAAGATACAGTATATTATTACTTGATATGTTTCTTTATGACAAGGATTGTGGTTAAACACAATTAAGCTGTTCATAATATATATGTAAAAAGTATGATACCGAGATATTTTTATGATTCATTTCTTTCTCCATAACTTATATGGATATGTAGCGGTTATATTATCTCATTTAATGAGCCTCTTAAATTTACAGCCAGCGCCAAATTGATTTGTCAAAAGTACCAGTTTGAACTTTAACTTAATTTATAGTGAATAGAGTTGGAGAAGTAAATACTTAAACTTACATCTCAAAGTTGATTGCAGGAGGTATATATTTAAGAGATTTTATTTGCTCTTACTGAAAATAATCTTACAGATACATGTAATATCAATAATGGTCAATAGCCGTTCACAAATAAAGGACTGGCAGTGTAAGAGACAATAAGAATTGCTTGCAGAGACAATCTAAAATTTGTAACTGTAAGAACAAAGAAAACTAGATGATAGTTTTTGGGTCATATGTATTGTGAACCACAGAACTAGAAACCTTAATTCTTTTGGATTGTGGTTGTAGTGTTTCATGATTTGCATGTAAAGGCAGTGGAATTAAAGTTACTACAATTGACCATTAGCCGAGAGTAGAGCACAACAAACTGATCTTTTTGTGCAGTCCCACACACCACACCATCAGGAATCATGCTCTCCATCTCTGGTGTTCAAGCACAACAGCCTTTTGTTTGGTTTTATTTAACAAGACTGCATCATGGAGGGTAGAATATAATCTTCTTCATGTAATTAAACATCTCTAATGAGTTCTAGTATGAAAATAAACATGGTTACACACACAAGTGAGATACCTGTCAAGTGTTCTATGTGCCAGAAAAAATTTACCTCACATTATGAACTTGGAAGTCACATGAAAGTTCACAAGACAGAAAATTTATATGAATGTTCTTTTTGCCAAAAGACCTTCTCTTGGAGTAGTCATTTAGTACGGCATCTAGTTGTTCATACAGGAGAAAAGCCACATAAATGTTCTCATTGCAGAAAGAACTTCTCTCAGAGGAGTGCTTTAGTGCAGCACATGACTATTCATTCAGGAGAGAAGCCACATGAATGTTCATATTGCCAAAAGGCCTTTTCCCAGAGAGGCAGTTTACTGAAGCACATGGTTATTCACACAGGAGAGAAGCCATATGAGTGTTCACAGTGCCCAAAGACCTTCTCCCAGAAGAGTCATTTAGTGCAACACTTGATTCTTCATACTGGGAAAAAGCCATACGAGTGCTCACATTGCCAGAAGACATTCTCCCAGAGAGGTATTTTAGTGCAGCACATGGTCATTCATACAGGAGAAAAGCCTCATGAATGTTCACATTGCCAAAAGACCTTCTCCAGGAAAGGTGATTTTGTGAGGCACATTGCTGTTCATACAGGAGAGAAGCCATATGAATGTTCTCATTGCCAAAAGACCTTCTCTAGGAGGGCTGGTTTAGTGAACCACATGGCTGTTCATACAGGGGAGAAGCCTTATGAGTGTTCACATTGCCAAAAGACTTTTTCTCAAAGGGGTAACTTAGCACGGCACATGAATATTCATAGAAATTAGAAGGCACATGAATGCTCATATTGCCAAAAGACCTTGAAGAAGAGTAGTTTTGTGAAGCACTTAGCTATTCATATAGGAGAGAAGCAGTATGAATATTTTCGTTGCCAAAAGACCTCTGAGGAGAGTGGTTCAAGTGCAGCTCATAGCTCTTCATAGAGGAGAGAAACAAGTGAATATTCATAAAGCATATGATTGTTTATATTATCAAGGGACCTTTACCTAGAAGAGTTCTTTAGTGCAACATATCCTTTTCTATCATGATAGAGTCAAGTGTAATAAGATGTCCTCCCAGCAGACATCTAAAGATCACTTGATGTCTGTCTTGGAGATAGAGAGATCTTGTAGTTCTGAGGAAGTAAGACATGAAGTTGTTGATGGTGCAGAATCCATAACCTGCTAAACACAAAATTCTAGAATGATCAAAAAAATCCCCTCAATCATTCACAGAGGATCAGATGAACAATATTCACTATATTGAGGAAGAAATTTGAGATGTATCATGTTAGTCTTCATGCTAAAGGTAAATATTTTCTTGCATTCACTGCCATAGATATTTTACTGCCTTGAAATCCACATCCATCATGAGTCCTGTAACAGTAAAGTAGCATTTCATTCAACTGATTTTGAACTTGGCTGAGGATTCCTGTGAAAATGTATTACTTGTGATGTGTCAGTGGAGAGTGCTGTAACAACACTTCCATTTTCCTATGAACACTAGAAATATACTTTTTATAAAAAGTGAGTGTATATGTATTTCATATGGTGAATTTATTTCAATGAGGTGAACATGTTAGGAATTAGAATGATTGTGGTGATAATCATTTATCTTGGTGATTTGCAAATTTTCCTCTTTGTATGATTAATATCATAGAAATGTCATGGTTAGGATGCAAAATTATCTAACATTGGTCATCCATATATAGTATTTGGACCAATGTATTGGTGATAAAAAGATGGGTTAAAAGTTACCTAACAAGTTATCTGCTCTACTACACCTTGTTTGCAGCACTCTTTTTTTGTATGTGTATGTGATGATTTATTTGTGTTATGGAGAGATTTTTTTGCTCATGTTGCCCTACTCTTAACCTTGTATATATGTACCATTCTTTATTTACATATGTATACATAGATACACACACGAGCCTAAGCCAGGTAACCATTTATTATTCATCCCCATGGGAAGGATAGTGTTGGCATTGGCTGAGGACCCAGAATTTGAACCAAGGTTAGTCAGTGCATGAATCATGGTCAGTGATGCTACCCACTACACCAAGGAAACCCATGGATATGTGTGTTTGCTCACCTTTCCTGCTATGATTAGGGCCTAAGGGATTTGTCATTTAGGGAGAAGATCCTCACTTTACTTCTTTTTGTAATTGATTTATATTACGATAATACACAAGGGGAGTGTTTCAGTGCATATGAGGGTTTCCTCATGGAAAAATATTCTCCATATTACATTCCAATTAACATTCCTGTACATAAGCTTCATCTGTTACAACAATACTGTAATATCTTCCTAGTCAACCAAATTTGCAGTTAGTGTTATGTTCAAGCCATCAGGGAGTTATTAACATGGCCATCATTTTTGTATTTAGAAGTAGAACATAGTTAGTTTGATATAATATTATGTAATTACTGCCTTGTATATTAGTTTATTTCAAGAATGTAATGGACCTTGCAGTAATAAGCACTATAATAATATCTAGTGAAATGACAAACCATTCTCCATTTCATATAATACATCAGTAATACACTTGTGACTTGGCCAAAGAGTTATTAACATGGTCATCAAATATATTTTCAGAAGTAGAACATTGTGAGTCCAGTGTAATATTATGATATAATCATTACCTTGTATACTAGTTTAATACAAATATATAATGAAACTAGCAGTAATAAGGACTATTATAATATGTTGTGAAAATATCATAGTCGATATCATTGCAAGAAGTCATGTTAGTTTAATATTTACAGCAAAAATTGAAACTAGATAAATATGTGGATTACCAACACAGCTATACATCTATGAAAGCATTTAGGCAGTTCAGGTTCAAGCGCATTACACTCAGGGTAAAAAGGTGACCAGCTTTGAGGGGTAATGTGAGAAAGACATGACTGGCTGAGTGAAAAATAATTTTTGTCAGACGATGAGAAAATTTTGAGAATCAAATCACACTCATTCTGACAGCAAAGTTATCCAGGCCAGGTAATAGGTTGTGTCGGATCCATCATATATTGACAAGAGTGAAATGATTGCGATACTGTTCCTTTAAGTTGTAGCAGACAACTTATTTGCTTGACAATAATTACCTTAGTAATTCTGCAATTCATGGTATTCCATTGGATAGTATAATATACCAACATAAGTGTTAGGTTCTGAGGACAGCCTACTGTAGTGGAAGAAGTAGAGTGGAGTTCAGTGACTTGTGGTCTTTTGAGAACAGTTACTATGTAAGGAAAACTGTCTACAGAATGTACTGTTTACTCATAGTTGTAACTGAGGGCATTAGAGTTCTCATATAGTACACAGCACTCTGATGACATAGCCAGAAGTGGGTATATACCACAGGTGTTCATTATTACCCTGGATATCAGTGTGGCACAGTAATATGTGCTAGAGTACAGGTTATAGTGTACTTTTAAAGATTTTTTTTTTTTTTTATATACTTTGTCGCTGTCTCCCGCGTTTGCGAGGTAGCGCAAGGAAACAGACGAAAGAAATGGCCCAACCCCCCCATACACATGTACATACACACGTCCACACACGCAAATATACATACCTACACAGCTTTCCATGGTTTACCCCGGACGCTTCACATGCCTTGATTCAATCCACTGACAGCACGTCAACCCCTGTATACCACATCGCTCCAATTCACTCTATTCCTTGCCCTCCTTTCACCCTCCTGCATGTTCAGGCCCCGATCACACAAAATCCTTTTCACTCCATCTTTCCACCTCCAATTTGGTCTCCCTCTTCTCCTCGTTCCCTCCACCTCCGACACATATATCCTCTTGGTCAATCTTTCCTCACTCATTCTCTCCATGTGCCCAAACCATTTCAAAACACCCTCTTCTGCTCTCTCAACCACGCTCTTTTTATTTCCACACATCTCTCTTACCCTTACGTTACTTACTCGATCAAACCACCTCACACCACACATTGTCCTCAAACATCTCATTTCCAGCACATCCATCCTCCTGCGCACAACTCTATCCATAGCCCACGCCTCGCAACCATACAACATTGTTGGAACTACTATTCCTTCAAACATCCCCATTTTTGCTTTCCGGGATAATGTTCTCGACTTCCACACATTTTTCAAGGCTCCCAAAATTTTCGCCCCCTCCCCCACCCTATGATCCACTTCCGCTTCCATGGTTCCATCCGCTGACAGATCCACTCCCAGATATCTAAAACACTTCACTTCCTCCAGTTTTTCACCATTCAAACTCACCTCCCAATTGACTTGACCCTCAACCCTACTGTACCTAATAACCTTGCTCTTATTCACATTTACTCTTAACTTTCTTCTTCCACACACTTTACCAAACTCCGTCACCAGCTTCTGCAGTTTCTCACATGAATCCGCCACCAGCGCTGTATCATCAGCGAACAACAACTGACTCACTTCCCAAGCTCTCTCATCCCCAACAGACTTCATACTTGCCCCTCTTTCCAAGACTCTTGCATTTACCTCCCTAACAACCCCATCCATAAACAAATTAAACAACCATGGAGACATCACACACCCCTGCCGCAAACCTACATTCACTGAGAACCAATCACTTTCCTCTCTTCCTACACGTACACATGCCTTACATCCTCGATAAAAACTTTTCACTGCTTCTAACAACTTGCCTCCCACACCATATATTCTTAATACCTTCCACAGAGCATCTCTATCAACTCTATCATATGCCTTCTCCAGATCCATAAATGCTACATACAAATCCATTTGCTTTTCTAAGTATTTCTCACATACATTCTTCAAAGCAAACACCTGATCCACACATCCTCTACCACTTCTGAAACCACACTGCTCTTCCCCAATCTGATGCTCTGTACATGCCTTCACCCTCTCAATCAATACCCTCCCATATAATTTACCAGGAATACTCAACAAACTTATACCTCTGTAATTTGAGCACTCACTCTTATCCCCTTTGCCTTTGTACAATGGCACTATGCACGCATTCCGCCAATCCTCAGGCACCTCACCATGAGTCATACATACATTAAATAACCTTACCAACCAGTCAACAATACAGTCACCCCCCTTTTTAATAAATTCCACTGCAATACCATCCAAACCTGCTGCCTTGCCGGCTTTCATCTTCCGCAAAGCTTTTACTACCTCTTCTCTGTTTACCAAATCATTTTCCCTAACCCTCTCACTTTGCACACCACCTCGACCCAAACACCCTATATCTGCCACTCTGTCATCAGACACATTCAACAAACCTTCAAAATACTCATTCCATCTCCTTCTCACATCACCACTACTTGTTATCACCTCCCCATTTACGCCCTTCACTGAAGTTCCCATTTGCTCCCTTGTCTTACGCACCCTATTTACCTCCTTCCAGAACATCTTTTTATTCTCCCTAAAATTTACTGATAGTCTCTCACCCCAACTCTCATTTGCCCTTTTTTTCACCTCTTGCACCTTTCTCTTGACCTCCTGTCTCTTTCTTTTATACTTCTCCCACTCAATTGCATTTTTTCCCTGCAAAAATCGTCCAAATGCCTCTCTCTTCTCTTTCACTAATACTCTTACTTCTTCATCCCACCACTCACTACCCTTTCTAAACAGCCCACCTCCCACTCTTCTCATGCCACAAGCATCTTTTGCGCAATCCATCACTGATTCCCTAAATACATCCCATTCCTCCCCCACTCCCCTTACTTCCATTGTTCTCACCTTTTTCCATTCTGTACACAGTCTCTCCTGATACTTCTTCACACAGGTCTCCTTCCCAAGCTCACTTACTCTCACCACCTTCTTCACCCCAACATTCACTCTTCTTTTCTGAAAACCCATATTAATCTTCACCTTAGCCTCCACAAGATAATGATCAGACATCCCTCCAGTTGCACCTCTCAGCACATTGACATCCAAAAGTCTCTCTTTCGCACGCCTGTCAATTAACACGTAATCCAATAACGCTCTCTGGCCATCTCTCCTACTTACATAAGTATACTTATATATATCTCGCTTTTTAAACCAGGTATTCCCAATCATCAGTCCTTTTTCAGCACATAAATCTACAAGCTCTTCACCATTTCCATTTACAACACTGAACACCCCATGCATACCAATTATTCCCTCAACTGCCACATTACTCACCTTTGCATTCAAATCACCCATCACTATAACTATAACTATAAACTTTTAAAGATAGTAGGCATTATTACATGACAGCTAGAGACTGAGTGTGAACGAATGGGGCCTTTGTTGTCTTTTCCTAGCGCTACCTCGCACACATGAGGGGGTAGGGGGATGTTATTCCGTGTGGCGAGGTGGCGATGGGAATAAATAAGGGCAGACAGTATGAATTATGTACATGTGTATATATGTATATGTCTGTGTGTGTATATATGTGTACATTGAGATGTATAGGTATGTATATTTGCGTGTGTGGACGTGTATGTATATACATGTGTATGGGGGTGGGTTGGGCCATTTCTTTCGTCTGTTTCCTTGCGCTACCTCGCAAACGCGGGAGACAGCAACAAAGCAAAATAAAATAAATAATAATAGTAGGCATTTATGAGTGTATTATGTCTGTTTGTAAATACCTTCTAGCCCCAGTATAATGTATGTTTTCAATGTAAATGGCATCCATATTAATTAGCTGGTTTTACAGGATAAGACTCTTGTTAGAAAATTTAAGAGTGCATTTGACCTTTTACTACATTTTCACATTGGCAAGAATAGACCACTTGATTTGGTGTACCCAAAAAACTCAGTCCTGGGTGTAACAGTCAGACCTAGCCTCTAATGTTCTTTTATTTTGTATGTATAAAACCATAAATGTACATGTTAAGTAATGTATAAAGTGAAAATATATGTGGAAAACTTTACTTGTAGTTTTATTTAGCCATAGGTCCATTGTTTATAAAGTTCAGTCATTTTACTCATGTGAATTATTCTCTGATGTCATTTCACTGTACTTTGTTCTGAAATAGAATTTTATGTTTAGAGGAAGCATTTTCTATTTATCTTAATCTTAATAATCATCCCCAACTAGCACTTCATTTATATAGTTTCCCTATATGCACATCATGAAAACACTGTTGAATAATTTTGGAAATGATTCCTAAGCAACAGCAACATACCACCAACAAGCTTTCTGTAATCACTGTACACAAATGTTATAAGAGATCATCCACTTACTAATAAAACTGCAATTATCACAGTTTATTTTCGCATTTGTGCACAAACATGTTCATGAGGTTCATCTTTCCACACAGCTTTCCACACTCATCATACAGTGTATAGAGTGAGAGATAGTGACATTTCAGGAGTTGCATGAATGTAATGAGAAGCTTGAGTATGGACTGCAACTGGAATCCGGTTACAATGGGGTAACTTCATATGGTATATGAATACAAACAAAAAATACTAACTATATTTACTCATCCCAACATTTTCACACTAATGTGCACAAAAAAGTGTCTCATGATCATCCTTAAGTGAAAAAGTTTCCCACATATGCAAAGTTTTATACACCACTGTGTAAAAGCAAATGCTTTTGGAGATAACATTTCTACAAAAATAGTTCCCGACATTCATCACACTCAAACCTTTTCACACCACAATGCACAGACAAATGTCTCTGAAGATTACCTTTCGGCAAAAACAGTTTCCCACATTCATCACATTCAAATCTCTTCACACCGCTGTGTACAAAAAAATGATCCTTAAGATAACTTTTACTAAAAGCAGTTCCCCACATTCACTGCACCCAAATTTTTTCAGACCACTGTGCACATAAAAATGCTCTTTAAGTTGACTTAAATGCAAAAACATTTTCCCACATTCTTCACATCCAAACTTTTTCAAGCCAGTATGCATAAACAGAAGTTGCTCAAGACCATATTTTAGTGAAAACAGTTTCCCACATTCGATACATGCAAACTTTTTCACAACACTATGCACAGACAAATGTTTACAAGGATAACTTTTGTTCAAAAACAGTTTCTCACATTCATCATATCCAAATGTTTTCACATGCACAAGCAAATGTTTCTTAAGTTCACCTTTTTGAAAAAACAGTTCCCCACAATCAACGTAGCCAAACTTTTTCACATCACTATGCACAGGTGAATGTTCTTTAAGTCGACTTTTCAGCAAAAACAGTTTACCATATTCATCACATCCAGACATCCAGACTTTTTCACACCACTGCGCACAGGTAAATGATTTTTAAGATGACTTTTCTGCAAAATAGTTTCCCACATTCATCACATCCAAACTTTTTCACACCACTGTGTACAGACATAGGTTTCTGAAGACTACTTTGCAGCAAAAACAGTTTCCTACATTCATTACATTCAAACTCTTTCTCACCACTGTGCGCAGACAAATGTTGTTAAAGTGCTTTTCTGGAAAAACAGTTCCCCACAATGATTACACATTCAAACTTTTTCACCCCACTGTGCACAAGCAAATGTCTATTAAGATTACTCTTACGTGAAAAGATTTTCCACATTCAACACATGTAAATTTTTTCACATGTTCTGAATCTTCCTCATCACTTTGAACGAGGAAATGCTTCTGAAAATTTGTCCGATGTGGAAATACTTTATCACTTTCAGAAGTCAATTTCTTTTTTTGACCATCATGCAAAAGGATATATTACTGGAGATGGTCCTCCTGTAAATATAATTTCCTATATTTCTCAAATGGTAACTCTTCTTCATTAGACATTGTCAGTTTATGTTGTTCATAGTCTTGAAATGCAATTTCACTCAGTATCTGAAACAAGAGAGTTGTCTTTAAAATGTGTTAATACAAGGTGTTACATTTCAACCTCTGGACTATAGAAAAAAACAATGGCCATATCAGAGTTGATAATTATGGGAAAATGCATGACTATATTTGGAATTCTGAGAAAAGTACTAAATTCAGCACTACAAGGGCTACTTGACCAATCTCATTCAACTGGAATCCGTCCCATTTCCATAGCTACATCTCCAGGCCTGGGTCTTATTTTTTCCTTGTCTGAAACATTTGCTGCCTTAATTATAACCTTCCATCTCTTGAACACCACTATTTTTTAACCACCTCCCCTGCTGTTTTGATTCATGAATCTTGAGTCTCCTGACTCTGATATCAACTTGCTCAAAGTCTCCCTACCCTCTACTACTTTCCTACTGTATTTTGTATCCACAACCCCACCCCACCTCCAATTCCCCACAAGACACAATGCTGACTATTTGACTTATTGTCATGAAGTTCTGCTCTCTTCATAACTGATTCACATTCTAAGATCCTCTATGCAGATTTCAGTAAAAACCACAAGGGGTGGCCACAGCAACAGAGTCTCCATAACTAAAAAATTCCAGTGCCACTTCTTAGCCTTTTGTGCCTCACCCTTAATAGGCCATTGGCAGAGGGCAAGTCTAGCGCAATGTTTGCTGAAGCTCCTACCTAATGTTCATAATGACTGCTTCTATCTAATTCTCCTACCTACTACTTCTACCTAGTGTTTCTACCTAATGCTCCTGCCTAAATATTCCTACTTACTACTTCTATCTACTGCTCCAACCGTTTTGCCAAATAGCAGGACTAGCACACAGCGCTCATTGCAGGAAAGTCTAGACTTACAAAGAATGAGCTGCAAGAGTTAAGTGTTGTAAAGTGAACATATGAGAGGAGAAATTATGTTTGTGGACAGAATGCCACTACTATCTTGGCTATTGTTCTCATAAGCAGTCTGCATGTGTCCCAATGTCCAATGTTTAGACCCTTAGCACATATACGACTCTACTGCTCCCACAGTTTGTGTGGAGGCTGGTAGTACCCATCCACTCCAGCCACCTTGTCACATTTCATCTTATGCAAGCCTTTCACCACCTAATCTTTTCATTAAACCACTGCATACTTCCCTAATCCAAAAACTTGACATCTGCTATTCCATCATCAAACACATTAAACAATCCTCCAAACTACTCATTCTAAATACATTTTCTTCATCTCTGCCTTCACTAATGTTCCCATTTGTTCTCTTGTTTTCCTCACACTATAAACCTCCTTCCAAAATATCTAATTTTCTCCAAAGTTTACTGATACTCACTCACCCTAACTCTCACTTGCACTCATTTTGAGCCCATGCACCTTCCACTTGACCTCCTGCCAATTTCTTTCGTACATCTTACTTGCTCTCCTTCCTTGTAAATAATGCCTGTACACCTCTCTTTTCTTTTTACAAGCAACTTTAACTTCATCACTCCACCACTAACTACCTTTACTCACCTACCCACCTTCCACATGACACTCGCTTCTCTCACACGTAACAGCACTGCTTCTCTAAATACCTACCATTCCTCACTTACTCCCCAGGCTTCATTTCATTTTATGTTTTGCCATTCTACGCTTAATCTCTCCTCGTATCTCTACACAGGCCTCTTTTCCAAGCTTACTTACTTTCACAACCCTCATCACACCTACATCATGTCCTCTTTTCTGAGAGCCTCTATGAATCTTCATTCTCACCTACACCAACTAATGATCAGAATCCAGTCAGTGGCCACACTCAGTAAATTCACATTTAAGAGTCTTTCTTTTGCATTCCTATCAATTAGTATGTAATCCAATAATGCCTGATTACCATCTTTCCTAGTCTACATATACTTATGAGTATGTCCCCTTTTTTTTTTCAACTCAGTGGTTCCAACCACCAGTCTTTTTTCAGCACACAAGTCCACAAGCTGTTCACCATTTCTATTCACATCACTGAATACCCTATGTCACTAATTATACATATCTAGTGCCACATTACTTTTCCATTTTGCATTCAAATCACTTATCACTAATACCCAGTCTCTCACATCAAAACTGCTGACACACTAACTCGGCTTCTCCCAAAACACTCATCTGCATCAAGCTGATCCATATTTCTTTAAAGTCTTCTGAACTCAGTTAATATATCTGCAAAACTCAGACTGATTTAGATACAGATGTTAGACTGCATGGTGGCATTCTGTGGAACGCATCAATAATAAAAAAATACATCCATAATAAAGGAAATTATGCACTTCTAGACACTAAAGTCAAGTTTCCTTGTTATATTACAGCTTCTTTCAGTTTGTACAACAGCTTACAAAGTAAATAAAACACTACAGAATCTAGACAAGGACCAAGTGAAATTTTACCAATAACCTTCAGCCGTGATGTCACTTTTTGTGAAAGATCATTAGAAAATTATATCAGGATATTTGTAGGTATTCCCCATTCATTCTTTAGTTTATAGACTTTGACAAATTGGTACCAATGGGTTCTTTACATTTTCAATTTGTGATATTGTGCCTTTACTCCAATACTTTTCACTTTATGAAACCTGCCCATAATGAAAGAATTTAAAACTGTTGAAGTAGGAGGTGTTAAACTCCCACAATCTATATCGATTCCAAAGTGTACGGAATCCTGTGGTACCACTCCCGTCTAAATCTATCAGTTAGAACACGTATGTTCGTCAACAGATAAATTCATATATAGACTGGTTCTCCGCTGGAACACCTGTACTCACAACGAACTATAAAGAGCACATAAGTACCGCAGCCATTTCCCAAAGTTAGTTTCGATGCGGAACTAAACTGGTAATTTACGAATCCAGTTTGCTGCTATTGCTAAGTGGTTTAAATCTCATAGAAAGTTACAACAGTTGGACAGCATACCTGACTCGCATGTAATGTAACAGCGAGAAAAAAGTCCACAGCACCACAAATTCTTGTCTTGGTTTATCTTCTTGTATGGTGCGGGACATTGAACTTTTTTGTCTCAAAGGTCCTGCCTTAGTATTCCTTACTTTGACTTCTCGTTCGCAGTGTTTTCGCTTTTTACCCTTCCTCT
Source organism: Panulirus ornatus (assembly GCF_036320965.1). NCBI lineage: Eukaryota > Metazoa > Arthropoda > Malacostraca > Decapoda > Palinuridae > Panulirus > Panulirus ornatus. The sequence goes on from NC_092279.1 coordinate 11,272,601, forward strand.
TCTTGACTTCTTGGTAGCCGTCGGAACCTCCACATGTTTTAGGATATAGCAGTGTTCCAATCCAAATTCAACAGACTGTTGTCAAGCCAGCGTACAACTGCAGCAGCACACAAACATATGCGGCGCTCTCTGTAGGCAGCACACAAACATATGTGGCGCACTCTGTACGTAGCACACAAACATATCCAACGTTTCCAGTAGTTAGCACATACATTCAGCTCATCCAGCGGTAGCATGCAAACATAAATGAGCTAATGTAGCAGGCAACACACTTTTCTTAACAGAAAAGAGCTCCAGGCAATGATCTCAATTTCTATAAAGATTTTGGACTGTTCACGGCTCATGAAGCCTGTAATGTATATCTAAAGTGGGGGTAGAGGTATTAGAATTCAACTATATACCTTCAGTTCGGCTGATGTTCACTCTGCATCACATGAACTTAGACATACCCATGAGTCCTGAGGTATGCCCATGTAGATTCATGTCATGCATTTTGAGAATTTTTAACCAAAGGTAAACAGTTAATTCTGCAGGAGTCTGGAATGTTGGTAGATCAAGTAATTTCCAGCCTTCCAGTGTGGGGCTGCGACGAAGAAAATCATACCAATCATACCTGGTAAGTCTTCTTACCTGCACGTCCTGGACTGCCAGCTGCACCTGGTTTACAGAAATTAACTAGTACTTGATGACTCGAGCTGCTCCTAAATTTGCTACGCCGTTTATTAAACATTATTGGATGGGTGTAAACTATAAACAACGGCGCAACCTTATGAAAAATCTCCAGGAACCAGCAAACTGTGGAATCATATCAAATAAATGTCTAATAATAAACTGTGGTATAGTTATTTACTTTTCAGAATACGCAGATCCCTCTGGAATCTTTACAATCATTCGATACACCATTAATCATTCAAGACAATAATGAGAGACAGGTAAAAGATAAACAAACTTCACGCGGACTGGTGACATAAACAAACAGCAACGAGTCGCTACCTTTCCTGATGAAGCTTTGGCACGTCACCTTCCACACGACTCAAAAACGACAATACTGGCACTCTGAAATGTGGTGGAACTGTCTTAGTGGAACTAGAGTCCGTGTCGTGTACATCCTGAGCCTGATGTACATGGGCGCGACTTGACTTGTTGACCGGCGCCGTGCTTTTGGGCTTCGAAGCTGAAGTGTCGGATAGTACAGGCGGCACCTCTGAATCAGACGGGGTTGGGTCCTCTACGGACTGACTGTGTGAAGCCTCCGAGCTGCTCTCGGGACTGCCATTGTCATCTTCGTGAAAGTTCTCGGACTCTGGTTCTAGGATGATGAACTCGTAGCACATGCCACCCTCATCATCCTCACCCAGTGGACGCATCTCTTGGACAAATGGATTTGGAGGTAAGGGAGGGTAGAGCTGTTCCATCAGCAGTGGGTCTACGTGCACCGACGGCAGGAAATAATCGGGCTCCATAACTGGATCAGGATAAATATTTATCTGAGGTTCTGGTGTAGTGAGTTGAAGGGAATCATCGTGTCTGTGGTGTGAATAACGATGATGATGATGATGGTGGTGGTGGTGGTGTAAGTCGTTCTCCACGCTGCTACCGATGGACGTGACGTTGAAGTGGTCATGGTCTGCTGCTACGACAGCCTCTCTGATCTTCTCAAAGACGAGCATGAAGTGTTTCCTAGCCAGGGAAACCTCGGGCGTGTACTTGACAGGCTGCGGAGCCACACTGAACGGTATTGACGTGTTCACGAACACTCGTGAGGACCTGCCTGCCGTCTTCCTCAGCCTCTCAGAGTCCCGATCGGCCTTTGAGCCGTCTGGAAGCACATCCTCAGATGTGTGGGTGTCACTGGGGCTGGCCAGATGGTGGGCGTGGCTGCTGTCACCATACACGGCTGCCAACGTCGCCGTCAGCACCAGCTGTAGAAAAGAAGAAAAAAGATGACAGGAATATTAGAAAAATTCCTCCAGATATTTTCCTGCATCGTTGTATGCTCGATATTTTGACGTAGCAAGAATTGCGGCTTAAACAAAAGCCACTCTGAATGAATAACAAAAAAGACAGTACTTTGCGAAGATACGGCACTAGGAGAGGTAGAGGGAGGTGATCAGAGCCGGTCTTCCAAGGACTAGAAACCAACGTATAACCTGCAAGAGCTACACAGTCCAAAGATGGCTTCGTTACTGCGGGTCAGCCCAGGAGTTTTCATTACTGACGGCTGCTCACACCCCCTACAAACAAGGGAAGTTTACAAGAAAACTGACGCAAAAAGAAATTTCATTAAAGGCCTTAGGTCAGAAAAATGATCGACTTCTAATATAACAACAACAAACAAAAACATAACAAACACTTCTCATAACTATAGCTTATATAGTACACAGTACAGAATCAGGATATCAACTAAACTGAACAAGTTACCATGTATAATTCTCTCCCTTCATAACCCGGGCTCCACTACACCACACGCTCAGTCCACATCCCCAAGCTCCACCGCACCACACGCCTCCAACCATAGTACTCCCCAGACACAATCCTCAAGTTCCAATCATACCACTCGTTGCAGCCACAAACCCATGGCTCCAAACACAACACACACTCCAGCAACAACCCCAGTTTCCAACCACACTATACGCTTCAGCCACAACCCCCAGGTTCCAACCACACCACACATTTCAACCATTACTCCAGTGAAACAAGCGCCTTGTAACTCCAGCTGACGAAAACTATTTGGAGGAAATAAATGGACGACAATAAGCGTCGTAAGTGATCAGATCAGAGGTTACATGGGCCACTAGGAAAGGCGCGACGGATGCACGAGACTCCACCTTAGCTTCCGCACATACCCTGGCTTGCATCACATACCTTGATGATGCATACTTGGCCTCCACACATACCTTGGCTTGCATCACATACCTTGACGATGCACACTTGGCCTCCACACACGGCTAGGACCACATACATTGGATGGTGTATAACTGGGATCAAAATAATCACTGATCTACAAAACATAACTTGGGTTAAGTATATTTCGGATCTCAAATATCTTGGGTTAAGGATTTCTTGGATTAAACATGTTGGGTTCACACACACTTGTATATACATACATATGCCATTACTAAAACACCGAGTGATACATACATAGAACTAGACCTCGCTTGATACACAGTTTACATACATGCACAAACACATACACACATACACCGTGGTGTAGTGGGCAGCGTCGCCGACCATGATTCACAAAAAGCGTTTTCTGTGTTCGAATCTTGTGCGCGTAAAGCCAATCAGCTGTTTGTCCTTCCCCTCAGGGTTGGTCTATACAAGGGTAACTAGCTCAGGCTGGTGTGTAGGTGTACACATAACGTAAAGACATGGCAAATATATACAATGTTAAGTAACATGGCAACTAGAGTGTAGGACCCTTCCCTTGTAACACACAAACAGTAATCGCAAATAATATTGATATACGAGGAATGGGGCCCCACGAACGTAGAACTCTCTCTCTCCCTCATGAGGAAATAGGTAAATATCAATAGGTAAATGCTGTGATTACACATACCTGGGATTACACAGAGAGAGGGAGACACACCTTGGATTACAAACACTTTCCCCGGACCTTACCAGGTGAGGTGAGTGCTGGTGCTTGAACCAGAAGACAAACCACACAAACTATATATATTTTCAGGACCTCAGCAACAGTTACGAAATTCTACAAAGTTCCTATGTAGCCACAAAGCCAGGGCTGAGAGGCTCCATCCAAAGATATGAATAATGAACTATATACATAACCAAAGGTATGAATATTGAATAATTCTTAGCTCAGATTAACGAATTTCCTTCCTAAACCACAAAACTTCACTTCACAGCACAAAAACGACCCCAGACTGTTGTGGCTGTATAGAAAAGGCAACAAGAATACGTACGTATCAAGGAAACACTCTGCGTAACTCAGTAAAACCAGCACCACACATCTGTACACGAAATACATGTCTTCTGCTCTGCCGTAACTTCCCCTCTCCAGTCTCCTCCTTATTCCTCGCTAAGACCCCAGATATATACATAAAAAGTGGAGGCGGCGGAGAGTAAGAACTTCTTCCTGGAGGCAACGGAGAGTGAGAGGTGCTCTTCCCACCCACCACAAAGTGTCCATGTCAGGTGACCGAGGACACACACACTCAACTCTCCTTTGTTTTGCAGAGGTTGTCACCATGATCAACACCTTCCGCAGGTCATACCTCCAAGGTCTGCCCGAGGCCTTTTCATTGTTGTCGTGTTTTTATTGTTTTTAGTATTTCCTGCTACCTCTAACTCTCTCAAAAACCCACAAGTGTGTGATATTTTTATCGTGTGTGTGTGTGTGTGTGTGTGTGTGTGTTCTTTTGGACAAGGACCGACCTGCAGAGGGTTTTACCTGTTGTACACAATGGTACACATTGCTCATGGTATTACCGCGTATATCATCTATACGCCTGGCTCAGTACGCACCTCATGCTCGAGGACAGGCGTCCCAACGCGCCCTCGGAGGCATCACCGTCCCCGGGTGCCGCCAGGACTTCCTTTGAAAGGATAACTGGAGCAAGATGCCCCCAGGGGATGTGTATTGCTCCGCCGCGTCTTCCAGAAAGAGGTGATCCATGCGTCTTTTTATTATCGTATATCAGCGACACAAAGGTCAAAGGAGATTCCCAAAACAGATCAATGATAATCACATGAAGGTCGATACCATTAAGGAAATTTCTCTCGTCCACAAGATGGCCTCATGTCTGAAAGGATTTATGAACCTGATTGATTAACGGGTCACTCATAACACCAGCAAGACAAAATGTGTGAGAGGAGAGAAGAAAGACTGAAGTACAATAACATTCTATGATGTCTTATGACACCTAGCATGATATGGAAGCTACTGTGTGGAGGAGCGAGGGTAAAATGCAAGACATCGGAAGGCAAAGGTAAGGGTTATACATGCAGTGAGAGCAGGTATGGCTTTAGAATTATATTGGACATCTGGAGAAGGTTTCTTTAGGTTTTCTATTGTTGTTTATAACTTGACGTTGGCAGCTTTCATGACCCTGAGAATTGCCAAGTGTAGAGTAGGAAAACTTGAGAAAGGATTTGTGAGTGGGAGACATGACCTGGTGAGAGGGTCAGACCTAAGCTGCGTGTGTCCAGTGATCCGAGTCATGACCTGTAACTCCGGTAACCCCGCCAGGTTCACCTACTTGAGCCAACCTGCTGGGTCACGGACACCCGACTCATGAAGGTCACGCTGACCTTTACCTGATCACCCACTGTCCCAACCGATCCTGTTTTCTCTCGAGGAATCGGTCACCACGTTAGGTCATGCCAGGAGCTGGGTCATCTTTAAGGTCACTTTAGGCCTTAAGTCACACAGACCAGATCATATCAGGCGTGGAGTAAGGTCATCGGTCAAATTTCAGGCGAGGTCACACATCAGGTCATAATGCCGAGAGATAATGTATCAATTGAAAGCACACTGAAGCGTTGGGCTGTAAGACCAGCACACACCGCAGGTCAGGTCAAACTTGGGGTCACGTGAAACCAGGGTTCGTATCTTTCCGGTCACGCTAGAGATCAATTTATGCGTCCGGGATCATATACGAATTTGGTCACATCATATTACAGGTCATGCACAAGGGGTCAGGTCACCGTTATGCCAGAGATCACAGGTCACGAAAGAGGATAGTTTAAGGAAATAGGTCATACCACAGAACTAGGTCAGATCTCACCTGAGACAAGATTATGAGCTTCAAGTCATGTAAGAGATCAGGTCAAGCAAATGCTGAAAGAGCCACGCCTTTAAACTTCCTGCCTCGCTGAACAAAAGCCAAACATTTTCGTCAAGCAATACTTGGTGAGTGAGTCAGTGTGTGTGTGTGTGTGTGTGTGTGTGTGTGTGTGTGTGTGTGTGTGTGTGTGTGTGTGTGTGTGTGTGAGTGTACGATATTTCGGCATGAAAGTGTTTGCATATTTGAGAAATTCTTTCGACATATGTCAAGTTACGTGGTCTGAGTAAACTATTGTCTAAAATTCACACTCACACCGTCCCGCCCACACTCAGACCTACACCCACACCGTCCCTCCCACACCGTCCCGCCCACACTCACACCCAAACCCACACCGTCTCGCCCATACCCACACCGTCCCGCCCACAACCACACCCGCCTTCTTATAACCACACCATCCCGCCCAAACAAACCCCAGACACGGCCACAGCTTACCTACCCCCTAAACACACTCACCACACAGTCCAGGTCAACACCACACCACCCTGCCCACGCCATTCTAACCACACCCACACCTCTCGGACCACACCCACACCTCTCGAACCACACCCACACCACCCCACTCACTCCCCAGATACCAGTGTTGGGGGTCAGACAATCATCACCTCCAATACTTCCGCAGGTGAGCATTAGGTCAAGCGTTCGTGACCCGCCAGGGAGGAGGCCGGGCCACAGGTGTGTGTACATCTGCCTACCTAGGATTTCGACCTGCAGGTAGAGTCATGTGCCTGTACTGGTAGATAGTGGGCCATGTGTAGCCAGAGGTACAGCACTGGACCAGTGGTACAGCACTGGACCAGTGGTACAGCACTGGACCAGTGTGTTCATGTGGTCCCCCCCACCCCACCTGGTGAACATCTGCCTCGGGGAAAATAAAAGGAGAAAGAAAGACGCTAAACTGTGGACATGAGCCAGCGGCGGGACCGCACAGCACTTCCATGGCGGTTGGTTCCCGTACGTTTTCTTTTATTGTGTTGTTGGTCATGAGATTCTGGTACATGGCGATCACTATCTCTCTTGTCATTGAACTCCTTGCTTTATCAACAATTCTTTTGACCTCCTTCCCTGAATGATTTCTTTTTTCGTACGCCTTCTGAACTATCTTCTGCCTTTACCTACGACTCTGTGAGCACACAAAAAAAGGTGACAATGATGGGAGAACAACAGATCTAGACACGAGTCATATAACCCTTGGAAGCGGCCTACCAGATCTGGACGAGCACTGTAAAATAAACCATATAACATGTATCTCTAATCTCGATCGATAGCTTATGATCTATTCTTCATTACCAAACGTCTTCATCAAACTTTTCTATCATTCATGTCTGAACGTTTCTACTATGTTAAGAACGAATGACGGTGACCTTTGACCTGACAAAGTCATTATGGTCAAAGGGTCGTCCCGTGGTGCCCCAAGGGCGTACTGTGATGCTGAAGGATCGTACGAGAGGCGGGGAGAGACACGAGACGTCTCGCACGTCTCGCTGACTAAGAAACATCACTGACCTCATCACCCCAGCAGACGTAGAACCTGGGGAGAGAACGTTTCCATATGTAGCGCAAGTAAACGTTCGACCAGAGCCAATGGGTCTATATCAAGAACCAATAAACGTTTGATCGGAGCCGATGCCTCTATATCAACAACCAGTAAACGTTTTACCGGAGCCATTGCGTCTATACAAAGTACTAGTAAACGTTTGACCGGAGCCAATGTTTACATATATGGAACAAGTAAAGTTTTGCCAACGTTCCTTCATAAAGTCAAAACTCTTTGAAAGAGTCAACGTTCTCATATAAAAAGTCAACCATCGTTTTACTAACGGTTCAACGTGGAGAAAACGACTTACTACAGTCAACATCCCTTACAAAGAAGCAGCAAACGTTTCACCTATGTTCACAGATAAAGATCTAGTATACGTTTAACAAAAGTCTCCAAATGAATAGCCAAAAAACGTTTTACAAACATTCGCTAATAAAAAAAAAAAACAGAAAACGTTTGAACAGAGGCAAGGGGAGAACCCGGTGGAAAGGAGCCAACGTAAAAAAAGAAAAAAGTAATCTGGGCTGTGAAAAAAAAAACGATGAGGGGTGTAAGTGAGCCATTTCTTGAGCCCTTCTACGATCAGTCGTGACCTTAGCGGCCAGAAAAACCGGCGGGGCAACTTTCCCCGTCATCAGGACCCCTGACATAACCAACACACGCCCAGGGGGCCGCCTCAGACTCGCGCAAACAAGCGGCATTTATCATCATTTGCATATTGCCTCCTGCACAGTAATCACCGGGGATTGGGTGCTATTTCCAGAGTAATGGGACCTATATGGAATGTTGGTCGGGTTTTTGCCTCGTTTAAATGGTCTGAGATTTGTGTGTGTGTGTGTGTGTGTGTGTGTAACGTCTTATGTATGAAGGTGCGAGCGACATGATCGTCCCCTTCAGAAAGACGGAACGGTTCTTAATAAGGCAGTAAGATCGTTGCGTCTGACGGACTGGCCAGTACGTCTGACACAAGCGTCGCACTGTAGTGGTGATCGAGAGTCGTACCCTCGCTCTGAAGGTGTTAGTGAGAGAGAGAGAGAGAGAGAGAGAGAGAGAGAGAGAGAGAGAGAGAGAGAGAGAGAGAGAGAGAGAGATCGGGTACCCAATCATTCCCTGTTTAACAGATGTGAAGGTGTGAATAACATGCTATACAAACTCCACCAAAAAACGTGATTCGTGTCTACTAATGAGTGAAAAACCCCGGCACTAAGGCCTCGTCTTGCTCTACATAAAGGAAAACAAGATTTACACAGAGGCGAACACTGGCTACATGATCAGTGCCGCTGTGAGATTGCTACAGCGGCACGCCGGCCCAAGTTACATAAGAGCTCTGTAGCGGACGAGAGATGGATGGTGGGGGAGGGGGGAGGTTGCAGGATGAGTGAGGGCATGAAGGAGGAGGAAGAGGGGGGGAGGGAGGAGGGCAGGCGACCACACCTACCCATTGGCTCACTAGTGACCCACCACAGGTCATGGGTGGGGTAGGGTGGGGTGAGAGTGACAATGTTAATATCACACATTAATCCTTCTATTGCAGTTAGGTCGACCGAATGTCACTCTTTTCCGCTTCAACCGTGACACATTAATCCCACACAGGTTCATCTCACGTTCGCTCTGGACGTACATTACTCGCCTCCAGTACCTGTGAGGGGCCGGGGGGCTAGCTGGTCAGCTACCTGCTGGGCTGTAGTTGGGCAACAAACGAAAGGAAGTAAATAAAAGGTCGCTAACGCCGCCGCCACACTCGGGTGTTTGGACCCCATTACCGTAAATAGTGAAGGCAACATCTACCTGGCAACACCGGTTCCCGCTACCACACTGCCGGTTTTTGTGAGGATGTGTTACAGTTTGCCGGTGGTGGGGTGCGTGTGTGTGTGTGTATGTGTGTGTGTGTGTGTGTGTGTGGGTACATGTAAACCTTACAGACACTTAATCAAGTTTTTTCTTCAGAAATCGATACCCTTTTTGCTTCGTTCTTTGCTAAGGAATGTTTCTTGCGCATGCCTCCTGACACTCCATGTTGCCTAGAGTCCAATTAGGTCTTCTGGCCATATGGTAGCCATGGATTTTGAAGATGTGCGCATGGTAGCGCCATCATTGCTCACTGAGGGATCTAACAATAATTACCATGTCTGCAATTCTTTCTTCCTTCAACGTGGACAGCTTAAAGACTTTCTTCCTGTCATCCTCGTTGGTAGAATATTCGTTGGTAGAATCTTTGTTAGTATGATACTCGTTGATATTAAGTTCGTTAGTATAATGCTCGTTGGTATAATGGTCGTTGCGTGTCGTGGAAATTCTGTGAACATTCCTGACCCTTGGGTATGATGGTCTGGCATTTCACTTCATCATTATGGGTCAAGATAAAGGCCAGGCCATCATAGTAAAGGGTCGTACCGTCGCACTGCAGGGTCGTCCCGTCCTGCTCAAAGGTCAGGTAAGGAGACGAGGTCATTAATGTATGGTCCAACCTGAGTCGACCACTGCACTTTGGAAATATCTTGCTGAACATTTGCTTGTTTACGTAGATGAATACCATTTCTGCACAAACTACATTTTGTTTACTGGTCACACTTTCCTACTAATGTCTTGGGAAAGTTGAAAATGATAACTCAAAGTCCTCCGTTGACCTGTTCCTATCAGCACAACTCTCACAGCTCGTCTTTCCTTCCTCTTTTCCCTCTTTATTCTGATCAGTTGAGTCAAGGTTGTATTTCCTCTGTGACGTAGTAGTTCAAGTCACTTGACATCACGTTGCATTGCCCATCCCTGCACAGCGATACCTACACGGACCACACTTGATATCCTCACCCCGCCTGAGACGTTTCCTGCCTTGGGTTATCACACTCCAATATACGTCATTTTTTTTTTTTGAGGGGGGGATAAATCGCTGTTTTCAGTGGTCTACGGAAACAGGAAGAGATGTGGGTAGAATGAGTGGAAGGGGTGGACGAAGAGAAGAGTGTGTGGAGGGAGGGAAAGGTAAATATGTCCTGGAGAGTGGAGGTGTGCGTGGAGGGAGGGGTGTGTGTGAACGGGTTGCAGACATCTGTAAGGTGGGACAGGTGTGGTAAGGTCACCTACTGTCGCCAACACCAGCAACCATCCCTAACACCATCCCCACCACCAACACCACCACCACCACCACTACCACCATCCCCACCACCAACACCACCACCACCACCACTACCACCATCCCCACCACCAACACCACTATCATCACCACCACCAACACCACTATCATCATCACCACCACCATCACTACTATCCTCATCATCACCACCACCACTACCACCACCACCACTATCATCATCACCACCACCACCACCACCACTATCACCACCACCACCACCACCACTATCACCACCACCACCACCACCACTATCATCATCACCACCACCACTACCACCATCCCCACCACCACCACCACTACCACCATCCCCACCACCACCACCACTATCATCACCACCATCACCACATGCCACACTCTCAAAGGAAATGAGCCCTGGACACCCGGGATCACCTGGTGGAGGCTGGCTAGGCCCACAGCACCTCAGTCCCCCTCCCACCACACACAGTACGGGTAACCAGGGTAATGTTTCCCGAGAACATATCCTCCCCTCCCTCCCTCACTCCCTCCCCTCACTCCCTCACTCCCTCCCAAAAGAGTGAATCACCATGAGAACAACATATGAGGTACCATGCAGATAAATGCTGGCCACGGCAGCAGCAGGAAGCACCAACTGTAACATGAGAAGTAGATGGAAAAGAAACTCCAGCGGAACTCCGAATTAAGGGAAATTTATTACTCATAAGTTGCATGACGTATGTACTAGTGATGATATCATCTCAGTACACAACCATTAACAATAACGACTTATAGATCAGACCCTTCGGCGCTACGGTACACCCCTATGACCCTACAGATGTGTTCTGGGCTCACGTCACAAGTGTGCCCTCGCTCACAGGATGTTATATGAGATTGACTACTTAACTTTACCGTACGAGCGACCTGATCTACTGCCGCCTTCCACTAGGGGACGTTCTTCATCTCTCAACAGACCAATCGACCTTAATCCCCTGGATCCTAACTGTAAAAATTGTCAGAAAACAACTTTTTGTTTCATTAGATGAAACTTAATCTGACGAGAATGAAGGGAAGGAGAGCGGGGACGCAGAGGGTCGAACACAGTCACTAGAGTTTTACCAACGCAAGGTAAACAGCCACCAACCCACAACCTTTCCAGGAAAGACATTCACCACTGACATACATATGTAAATCAGGGTCTTAGGTCCCAGGCATTCCCTCAGGTCCGAGGCATTCCCTCAAGTCTGAGGACTTTGTGATAACTATTCAAGTCAAACGATGGAAAAGAAGCTTAAATTTTCTCACTAGTCTCCCAGTATTTTATGTAAATAACTTAAAATCATCAACAACTCACTCGTATAGAATTACTGACCATTGTATACCATCTAAACAGCATTACGTGATGTAGTTTTTAGCGACTCAGTAGTAATCTCACAGTGGAACTAACATACATCAGATGTAGATGTGTGGATGGCAGTCTGAGATGCATGACCTACCAGGCATAACCATCTGTTCCCCATCCCTCCCCCCCAAAACCCTCTCCAACACCCCCCCCCCCCCCCCCCACTGCTGTACAGTCGGGGATTTGAGGGAAAACAAAGAAAACAAGAGGTGTTGTTTGTGCCATGTTTACCTCGGGGTGTTGCGCCGTCAGCCAGGCTCAGGTAAGATGATGGTCACTCAGTTCGAAATAAGTTACTAACCATTCATGGATTACGTTTCTTCTGTGATCACAAGGATGGAGTGGTTGATGAGGGAGATTATGTGGCGTAATTTATCAGTGATTGTACGGCTGGCCTGGATGACTAGGGATTCTCTGACTTACCGCATCCGTAATCATATGATTGGTGTGGGTGATTAGGGAATGGCGTGATAGACTGTGTCAATGACTCATATGACAGGATTGGATAACACAGGGAACCCTCGCCAGACACTGTGTCTGGTACCACCAGAAGAACGTCTCTCATTACAAGAACCTCTGCCAACCAATATGGATGACGTTACAAAGATAAGGACTACATTACACACACACACACACACACACACACACACACACACACACACACATACACACACACACAGACGTACACACACACACACGCACACACACACACACACACACACACACACTACACATCTGATAACTGTGTATGGTTGGAGAAATGGTCGACAATCTATTGAGAACATTCACTGGACCAAAACTGGATTAAGCCTCACAGCCCTGGTGACCATACGTAATGAAGCACAAAGATTTAACCAAGAGTGAAGGGCACCGCAGATGTTGCCTGAGTTAAGAGAGCAGAGCTACGATGAGAGGATGAGGGCCACAATGTTTCCCACACTGGAGGAAAGGAGAGAGAGAGAGAGAGAGAGAGAGAGAGAGAGAGAGAGAGAGAGAGAGAGAGAGAGAGAGAGAGAGAGAGAGAGAGAGAGAGAGAGAGAGAGAGACGGGTGACCTGATGACAGACTCCATGTTTCAAAATCATCTGGACGACGTGGACAGTGTACAGTTGTTACATGAAATACAGCGACACAGTGAGCAGAGGATACGACAAGAAGCTGTACAAGAGGCAGGTTAACAGGGATGTGGTCAAGAGGTACTGATTGCAATGTAGGGATTGTGAAGAAATGGAACACATGAACTATGCAGGAATGGAACAAAGAGATTGTGAAGGAGAGGAATACAAGGGTTGTGAAGGAATGGAACACACTATACCATAAGACTGTGAATACCGACAGCAGGTAAATGTTTGAGCAGCTGCTTGATTGTAAAGTAAGTTCAACACAGAGTTGGCCGACTTATGAATGTAATTTCTGCCCGCCACTGTAGAAATAAGTACCGGTACAGTTATTACAGACAGGTAATCACACGTTTCTCCAGACGCTCGTATACCTTCACGTGTTCCCCAGTGTCTACGGAGGCCGTGGGCTACCTAATGTGTTAAGGCAGTGGGTAGGTAAATGGGCTCGGCCGTGTAGTGCATGATCTGGGCAGAAAGAATCCACGTAACGATAATTTAGAGAAATGAATATCTGAAGCTGGGGAGTTCGGAGGACTGGATAAGGCGTTGTCATTTAGTTTGAAGCTTCCACTGCTGGCGTGCCCACGGTTTACCCCACAAAAGAATGAGTGTTGACAGCGTTCCACACAAATGAATGAAGCGACAGACAGACAGACTGTACCTGGGTGTGGGGGTGAAATCTGCCAGGAAACCCGATTGAACGACATCAGACTAAGATTAGAAGGATGGGTCAACAACTTAATGGCAGTAAAATGGAAACGCAATCAGCGATGGTGCAGGTCTGGCAGACCATCCATTACGTCAGCCAACCTAAGATGTTGCAGTGGAGAGACTGTTCCAGACCCGAGGCATGAAATAAGTAACTACACTTAGGGACGACCTGGGGCTCCTCACGGCGGAAGTGAAGTCTGTGAGAGACACACTAGGAGACCAAGGTAATAACACGGCAGGTGAGAGAGGACGAGAAGGAGACAAGTGAAGCAGGAAAGACAATTAATACTCAGGGTAGCCAACGCTCCCTGTCTGAAAGTGAAAGGGAATCGAATGAAGGCGCCAGAGTGCGTGGAGCATCAGAGGTGTACCTCTGACTGAAGGTCAGTTGGTTATCAAATTAAAAACATCATAAAGTGTGTCGAGGCCGACAAAGTCGTCTGCATTTCTGAGTTCGAAGTCAACTGAAATGTTCAAGACGAATGTTTCACAGTGTAGGAGGATCTGCCACACTTGCTTGACGGTGAGATGAAAATTGTTTCCAGAGCGTCGAAGGTCAGGTCAGGTAGATGAATGAAATGCCAACTGGGCAGAAGCAGGTCGGGTGTGGTTTACCGGTTCCAGGAATTCTGATCATACTGAAAGTAGTGAAGACATGATACAGAATTAGGAGAAGAATATGTTGGATCAATTGGAATCTTTAGGCATGAAAGATATGGCTGGTAGTATAAAGTGGCTTACAAAGATGGGGATATGTAGCAAAGGAGGTCTGGGTTACCCAATGAACGTGACATTTGAAATAGGAGGAAGCAGCCTAGACCGAAGACAGACTTGCAAGTTGACAGACGGTAACAGATATAATGTGTAATTCAAAAACGACAGAACGAGGGAAAAACTGGAGAAATTCAGAGGAAAATTACAGGAGGCAAAGATCCCGAGGATCAAGTCGGTACATAAGGAAGGACGCCATACAACGTGAGTGACGCGCGGTGAACTGAGACATCTGCAACAACAGATGAGGATCTCGTTAACAATCCTGAGGCTGGAGGGAGACAAGTCTGCCGCCGTCACCGAGAAATTTGAGTTCAGTCCTCACGTCTCATATAACTATTCCCCAGGCATCACACCTCCTCAGCCATCCCTATCTTTGGTCTGAGAAGGACAACTTTTGTCCAGTTAGTTTGGTGTAACGGTCCTTGGTAACTGGTTCTCATTCAAATGATCCCGGATTCGAATCCAGGGAAAAAATAGCAAAAAATGGTCGGCGTTGAAGATCATGTAAACAGTTTCTGATGCTTTGGTTGGGGCTGTGGCGAGACTTGGAACTAAAGATCCGTTAGAGGAAAGTAAGCCAGACGTGACAGTTAGAGCAGAAGGAGAACTCAACTAGGATGTCTAGTCTTTCGTGGTTCTCCCAGAGGGATATGTCATAACGGGAGAGAGAGAGAGAGAGAGAGAGAGAGAGAGAGAGAGAAACTTACGACGAGGTTTTACCAAGAGGCAGGCCGCACGCAGCTCTCACTCTACGAAAATACAGAGTTATGGAAAAAGAGTCATGCGAGGTACGTGTTCTGCAGTGTTTATGCATGATAAAGAGAGACTACGTCAGCTGAGTTAAAGTCAGCTGCACATATATAATGACAAAGAGGGGATAATCTGGCTGGTAAGGGAAGCGAGGAGGTCAGCCATGTTGTGCGGTGGGAAAGCTCTCGTCCGAGTAGACGTCAACTGTAAGGAAATAGAGTGGGTCACCTTAGCTCCACACGGAGGCGACAACACGTGAAGGCTGAGGTGGCTAGTGTGGCTGCAGGGAAACCTCTTGTACCGTTATGTAGCTGAAGTCACCAGGGTCATACGAACATCAAAATTAGAATTACTTTTTACGAAACTGGAAACTTAACTTCTGGATAACAACTTGGATAAAGTGGTCGTCCAGTGCTGCGGATGGAGGAGTGCAGAGTAAAAGAGGGAGTAGTTAAAGACAGATAGTTTGTTAAAACTCGTAAACAGTACAAAGAAGGCAACTACATCATGGACACTTTCTGGAAGAGACACAGGGAAGAGATGGGAATCAAACTGCGTTGGAAAGAAATGAGGAAGCCATAAATGACTACATCAGGGTAAGAAGGACCATGAAGACATCTGTGATGGGTAAACCATCTGATCACGATCCTAATCTAATAAGTCGGCTCAACGGTCACCTACAGAACTCTAACTAATTTCAACATTATTTTTCTCTTAATTTTCCTTTTCACCCGAGATGGCTTCTGGCTGGGTTATGTTTCAGCCCGTGTCGTGCCCGCCACGTTAATGATAATCAACAATTACAAATACAGGAGCCAGCCTCAGGTGGGAGGGTAGGCAAGGGTCGTCCTCTCCCTCGCTAGCCACCCTGGGTTTCCTTCGTTCACATGTACCAAGATCCAGCGAACTTCTTCAAATGTCAGTGAGCAAGGAATGCCATCTGGTCACACGTCACATGACATTACCGGCTTGTGCACAAGAGGCAGGAGGCTGGGGGCTTGTGGGTAGGGTCGTGGGCTTGTGCGTAGGGTCGTGGGCTTGTAGTATGGTCGCGGGCTTGTAGGTATAGTCGTAGGCTTGTAGTATGGTCGTATGCTTGTGGGTAGGGTCGTGGGCTTGTAGCATGGTCGTGGGCTTGTGGGTATAGTCGTGCGCTTGTAGTATGGTCGTGGGCTTGTAGTATGGTCGTGGGCATGTAGTATGGTCGTGGGCTTGTAGTATGAGTTCGATCGTTTCATGTCTGGAAGAACTGCTCAACAGTAATACCGTCAAACACCTTTACAAAATTAGACGTTATGATCAAGTCACCCCTTACTCCTCTTTTCCATGGTGGGCAAGTTCACGGCACCTGACCTTTCTCTATCATTTACCTCTCTCACTTCTGGTATTGTGTGTGTGTGTGTGTGTGTGTGTGTGTGTGTGTGTGTGTGTGTGTGTGTCTAAAAGAGAGAGAGAGAGAGAGAGAGAGAGAGAGAGAGAGAGAGAGAGAGAGAGAGAGAGAGAGAGAGAGAGAGAGAGAGAGAGAGTTGTCAATGGTGGTGAGTACATGTGTTTATGGTTCTTAACACGCCAATTTAAATACTCTTTCATTGTAATCACCATGTTTAAAAACGCTGACACTAATTACCACAGTTGTTTGTTCTGGACATTAGTCGACCACTGTAAATAAAGCCGTTCATCTGTGTTACTGTTTCCACGACAACGCTGGTGCTCACTACACGCTGGATGCGACCCCTTGAGCACGACGGTACGATCCCTGAGCACGACGGTATACGATCCCTGAGCACGACGGTATACGATCCCTGAGCACGACGGTACGATCCCTGAGCACGACAGTACGATCCCTGAGCACGACAGTACGATCCCTGAGCACGACGGTATACGATCCCTGAGCACGACGGTATACGACCCCTGAGCACGACGGTATACGATCCCTGAGCACGACGGTATACGACCCCTGAGCACGACGGTATACGATCCCTGAGCACGACGGTATACGATCCCTGAGCACGACAGTACGATCCCTGAGCACGACGGTATACGATCCCTGAGCACGGCGGTATACGATCCCTGAGCACGACGGTATACGATCCCTGAGCACGACGGTATACGATCCCTGAGCACGACGGTATACGATCCCTGAGCACGACGGTACGATCCCTGAGCACGACGGTATACGATCCCTGAGCACGACGGTATACGATCCCTGAGCACGACGGTACGATCCCTGAGCACGACGGTACGATCCCTGAGCACGATGGGTCAAAGGAAGAAGCCAAGATACCCAAAGGTCGTACCGTTGTGGTCAGGGGGCAGTGCAGTCGCCCTGAAGGGTCGTGCCGTCGTGCACACGGGTTGAACCGTTCGTCCGCTCCGCTTACGTGACACGAAGAACGCGTCGTGGACCCGCTATCATGATCAACAGGTTTGGGAAACAAGAGGAAAAGAGAGAAGTTAGAGAATATTATCAGCAGCCGGAGAGGCTGTAGCACGGGACCGGTCGTGCGGTGAAGTTGACGACAAAATCATAATATAACGGGGGAAGTGAGCGGCGTCGGCCAGGCAGGGGGACCTGTGAGGGGGTCGTGACTGGTGATAATGACCTCACGTTCACCCCGACCGCATAATGACCCTTCAGAGGGCAGGTACAGCGGCAGGGGTCCTCCACTGTGCGTCGCCTGCATTCACTTAGTGGATCAGTGACTCTCAATATTTGGCTCAGTAGACACAGGGCAAGGGGTAGGTGGACGGCGGCAAAGCACAAGTGAGTATAGTCTGGACCGTCCATTAATATGTTAATGAGAATTGGCTTCATTCTCAACACGCGCCCGAGACGCATACGCTGATGGATACGTCAAGTGTATGTTACTCGGATACGCCGTCGCTCTCAGTCCCAGATGATCCAGACAAACGTATCCACAATACAACGAACTTCCATGAGAGGTTCACACTGTGGCCGTCGTCGTAACGCTATAGCTGACTCGTTCCTCATCTGACGTAATGATGGGTCGCAACGATGGTTCGAGGGTCCTTTGCGAACATCTATTGTCGTGACGTTGTAGTGTTGGTGGAGCGCTGGCCAGGGATTATGTGGTCTTTTGAGTTACTTCTTCCCGGGACAAAAGTGATCTCAGTTCTCACGGATCTCAAGATAAGGTTGATTTAGATAACTGTTTTTGAAGATTATTCAGTAGGTTGATTAACACAGTTCCTACCTGTATATTTCTCTATAACTCCCATTTCCTGTTATCAAGATTCACAATGCAACTTTCCGATGATATAAGCATTCTTGTCTGAAACCTCCATATAATGATTATCACTATATCTGCTTCCTCAAAGCCAGAGGTGTTGTACAGGTACCGATCCGTTAGCTATTGCTTGCGTACGCACCCACTGAATAAGATATGGATACGCGTTATATGCCAGGCTGCTGTTTCCCATTGTTTCTGTGAGGAAACGAACCACACGGGGATTGAACGTTACAATACCTCCTCCTTTCCTTGAACAGTTTAAATGTGGAATTATCTTCTTTCCTTCAGTTTTTTCTTCATATAACCTTTCCACCTTTGAGAGTCAGGTTTACAAAAACAGGAACTGCAGAAAGGAATTTCTACATTCTTTTTATCATACTGAAGGACGCTTCGGACGCTGTGTGACGAACGTAATGTAACGTAACGTAACGTAACGTAACGATAGCAAGGAGCTACCTTACTGTATTTACCTCTTTCAGATATTCAGTTTGTATTACGTCATGATACATACACACGTCAGCGACGTTGATCCTTACATCACTGCCAAGTTCTGGTATTGAGCAGAAGTCCACCATATTTAGCTTCTTAAGCAGGTCGCTCTCAGGATTCAACGCACGCTCGAGTGCGTTCGTTGATCGCTCCGTTTGTCCGTCGTTCTCAACTGGAAATGAATCTTGAGTGGTGGAGGAAATGATGACAGACTCACGAGCAGAATTCCTGATCAGGATTCGTAGTCTCACAACGATGCATGATATCAAGACTGTGTGAACAATGTTATGAAGATAATGTGAAATATATCTGGGCTTTAGATTTGTCAGTATTACCCACACAGGATACTGGAGTAACCTAACCATAAGCTCGGGTCAGTGACCTGAGCAAGACGACTCCATCCAGAGTGTGTAGGGCGCACGATCTTCCAGCAAGTTTCGCAGAACTTTTCGAGCGTGTCGGATCGTACGGAGCGGCGTCGCACCACATGCTGATCATCCTGGACGTAGGATGATCAACGTCTTGATCAGTTTGATCTTAATCATTGTATTGCTCGACGACTCATACAAGAAACATCACTTACCCTCTCCGTCCGTGACGTCATCCGTGATACATCCGTGACATCATCCATCATTATCACAAACCCATGACGTCACACACACACACACACACACACACACACACACACACACGTGGCATTATCAGTGACACAACATTCGTGACAATACAATCAGAAGGCATAGAAGGGAAAACACTAAATGAGGCAAGAGAACCGACCGCCTTAGCCAGCGCAGGAGAAAGGTCAGCGATCATGGTAATGCTAGACGGAAATTACTGTATACAAACACTGGTGCAGCAGCAATAAATAGTACTCTGATGGAGTCTGGCAAGTGGTACGACCCTTGTGCACGACGGTACGATGCTTGAGCACGACGGTACAACCCTTGAGCACGACGGTACGACCCTTGTGCACGACGGTACGATGCTTGAGCACGACGGTACGACCCTTGAGCACGACGGTACAACCCTTGAGCACGACGGTACGACCCTTGAGCACGACGGTACAACCCTTGAGCACGACGGTACGATGCTTGAGCACGACGGTACGATGCTTGAGCACGACGGTACGACCCTTGAGCACGACGGTACAACCCTTGAGCACGACGGTACGATGCTTGAGCACGACGGTACGATGCTTGAGCACGACGGTACGATGCTTGAGCACGACGGTACAACCCTTGAGCACGACGGTACAACCCTTGAGCACGACGGTACGACCCTTGAGCACGACGGTACAACCCTTGAGCACGACGGTACGATGCTTGAGCACGACGGTACGATGCTTGAGCACGACGGTACGACCCTTGAGCACGACGGTACAACCCTTGAGCACGACGGTACGATGCTTGAGCACGACGGTACGATGCTTGAGCACGACGGTACGATGCTTGAGCACGACGGTACAACCCTTGAGCACGACGGTACAACCCTTGAGCACGACGGTACAACCCTTGAGCACGACGGTACGATGCTTGAGCACGACGGTACGATGCTTGAGCACGACGGTACGACCCTCGTGCACGACGGTACGATGCTTGAGCACGACGGTACGATGCTTGAGCACGACGGTACGATGCTTGAGCACGACGGTACGATGCTTGAGCACGACGGTACGACCCTTGAGCACGACGGTACAACCCTTGAGCACGACGGTACGACCCTTGAGCACGACGGTACAACCCTTGAGCACGACGGTACGATGCTTGAGCACGACGGTACGATGCTTGAGCACGACGGTACGACCCTTGAGCACGACGGTACAACCCTTGAGCACGACGGTACGATGCTTGAGCACGACGGTACGATGCTTGAGCACGACGGTACGATGCTTGAGCACGACGGTACAACCCTTGAGCACGACGGTACAACCCTTGAGCACGACGGTACAACCCTTGAGCACGACGATACGATGCTTGAGCACGACGGTACAACCCTTGAGCACGACGGTACAACCCTTGAGCACGACGGTACAACCCTTGAGCACGACGGTACGATGCTTGAGCACGACGGTACGATGCTTGAGCACGACGGTACGATGCTTGAGCACGACGGTACGATGCTTGAGCACGACGGTACAACCCTTGAGCACGACGGTACGACCCTTGAGCACGACGGTACAACCCTTGAGCACGACGGTACGATGCTTGAGCACGACGGTACGATGCTTGAGCACGACGGTACGATGCTTGAGCACGACGGTACAACCCTTGAGCACGACGGTACGATGCTTGAGCACGACGGTACGATGCATGAGCACGACGGTACGATGCTTGAGCACGACGGTACGATGCTTGAGCACGACGGTACGATGCTTGAGCACGACGGTACGAT
The DNA here is from genome assembly GCF_036320965.1 of Panulirus ornatus. Classification (NCBI taxonomy): domain Eukaryota; kingdom Metazoa; phylum Arthropoda; class Malacostraca; order Decapoda; family Palinuridae; genus Panulirus; species Panulirus ornatus. The sequence continues at coordinate 11,293,918 of NC_092279.1, forward strand.
GCTTGAGCACGACGGTACGATGCTTGAGCACGACGGTACGATGCTTGAGCACGACGGTACGATGCTTGAGCACGACGGTACGATGCTTGAGCACGACGGTACGATGCTTGAGCACGACGGTACGATGCTTGAGCACGACGGTACAACCCTTGAGCACGACGGTACGACCCTTGAGCACGACGGTACAACCCTTGAGCACGACGGTACGATGCTTGAGCACGACGGTACGATGCTTGAGCACGACGGTACGATGCTTGAGCACGACGGTACGATGCTTGAGCACGACGGTACAACCCTTGAGCACGACGGTACGATGCTTGAGCACGACGGTACGATGCATGAGCACGACGGTACGATGCTTGAGCACGACGGTACGATGCTTGAGCACGACGGTACGATGCTTGAGCACGACGGTACGATGCTTGAGCACGACGGTACGATGCTTGAGCACGACGGTACGATGCTTGAGCACGACGGTACGATGCTTGAGCACGACGGTACGATAGCTAAGCACGATGATACGATTCATAAGCACGGCGGCGGCAGGATCCTTGAACACGAGGGTACATGATGGCCTTCACCTTTGCGACCTGACCATTAAAGGGATCAGATCATAAAAGCCAGGTCATGATATACCCAAAGGTCGTACCGTTGTAGTTAAGGGTCTCACCATCGAGGTCAGGGGTTAAGCTTGTACATGGGTGGAGAGTCAGTGAGGCAGGAGGTAAGTAATATGCGAGAAGGTTGGGTAAGTGTGGTGTGGACTGCTCCTATATGATGTACACAGGATTCTTAATGATGCTTTGAACAAAGTATTTGTCGTCTCTCACTTTTAAAACAAACGTTTTTGATCCTTCGGAAACGTTGTTAACAACCACGTTTTATGTTCTTTCACCACATATTTGAAGCCATGGTTTATCCCATAGAATTCACCAATTTTTATCAAATATAAATCTAAAGAAAAAGTTTGCGAATTCCCAAAAGTTAGAGAAAATAAACAAACAAACAAACAGTCCGTGTCACCAAGCCTCCAAGGAAACGTTTCTTATTATCTACAACTTGAAAACAAGAGTTTGTTTACCAACGTTTTTCATTATCACTACTAGTTTTCTAAAGCACTCACTCTAAAGAAACTTACCCCCCAACGTTTCCATAAAACGTTTTCAATCATATATAGAAAATACCGTATTTCCAATCGTTCAATATTGTCGTGTCATAATTCATCACTCGTTGTACGTTTGCCATCTCACTCACAACGGTGACACACTGAGTCAGTTATCCCTAGGGTTAGAGAAGAGGTAGAACACATCACCAGTGGTCGATCACATTGACCAGAACGACCAGAGAAAGTTGACCAGACCAGAGTTGCTCGGGAGACAGAGATGCCTACTTACCCTTCCGGGACTCACCCTCAAAAATGATATGAAAAGAAATGAATAAGAATGAATGATATAAAGAATGAAAATGGATATACAAGTACGAATCAAACAGATGTAAGATTTAGAGAAAATGCATTATGACCACCACTCGGTGTATGGTTCCACTCAGCTGAGTTACTGAGGAAACGTTTGCCTTGTTACACACAGGAAACGTTTTTCGTCCCATCGTTCCATGCTACGTACGTTTGTTTACCTCAACATCTGGAGGAAGCTCCTCCACACATTTTGGTTAAGGTGCTTTGACTGACAGATGTTCTCAGATAAGATATATCAGATGAGGAACTAGTGTTGTTTCAAATCTTTTTACGACAATTAACTAGACTAGTATCTAGTAATGACACCAGAAAGATCTGAAGCATCAAGACCTTCAGCATGATTTGCCTAAGACCCTTCAGCATGACATGATCAAGACCCTCAGCGTGACCTCTAGTGCCATACGTCCAAGACTGAAGGCAACACAACACGACCTCTAGTGTGACCCCTGCAGTCCCACCTTAACAAAATCAAGATTTCAGCACAAGAGAAATAACAATTTCCAGCATGAGGTCACGAACTTTCCAGCATGAGGTCACGAACTTTCCAGCATGAGGTCACGAACGTTCCAGTATGAAACTCACTCTTCCAACAAGCAGTTCATACTTTCGCGTTACTGAGCACAACTGCAGTGATGGCTCACACGCTGGTCGTACCTCAATATCACCCAAATTCTGGGAAGATAAGAAATCCTTTAAAAGTTACAAACTTCTAAAAACTTTCCAGAATGAAAGGAATCCTTGGAAAATACCACAAGTTTCTATGTAGCGAAGATGATTACAAAAAGATGACTTATGATGATATGTACTTACCAGGAAGATGTCCAAGTACCGACGTCCTCTCATCCCCAGGTAGTAACCAGTACTGACGGGGCACACACAGCACAACCCTCACAGCCGCTCCATGGACGGTTTTTCTGCCACTCTGACGTCACAACCTTGAAAATCGTGGGCGGGTGACTGGCTCGCGAACGTTGTGAGCGGCTATTAAGCTGGTTAAGAAAGAAGCGTTGCAGGAGAGTCTGGAGAGTTCGTGTGGTGGAGAGGAGGTCTGGCTGATGGGGAGAAAAACTGATGAAATTTCCGTCACTGTCGTCAACTGCTGGTGAGGAGAACGTCATTCCGTAGCTAAAATAAATCATCAGTGAAAAAAAAACACTGTCTCTGTTGTGACTCACTGGTGGAGACAATGACCATGTGTGCTGTCGCTCGCTTGAGGAGACACTGCCCCCTTCACTGCCGTAGATCTCTGGTTAAGTCAGTGACCGTCCCCGTCACTGCTATAAAGTTACGTAAGAGTAACACAGGAACGGGTCCTGCTCTGGGTGCCAAACTGCAGCCACCTCCTATTGCGGAGGTGTCCAGTGTGCCACACTCCCACCAACCCTCTGTGGCACCGCAGGAGGGCCACAATCTACAATCCCACCCCCTTTCTCTCACACATGTAACTCTCTACGCCCTCTCTCTCACACATGCAGATCCCCATGCCCTCTTTCACACACATACAGACCCCCACTCCCTCTATCACACACACGCACACCCCCCACTCCCTCTCTTATACACACGCAGACCTCCTCTTCCTCTTTCATACTCATACAGACCCCACTCCCTCTCTCACACACAAGCACACAGCAAGTCACAAATATGTCTTTCATGAGTGTCATGTGACACACACTAGGTATAACCAATATCAAAAACACGTTGATGTTGGTCATGGTGACCAGGGTCTGGGGTCACACCAGCCGACCAAACCTGATCTCTCCGTCTTGTCTGGCTATCGTTTTATGTTCCACAGGAACACACCCACAGCTCTTGAGCTCGGCCCTTCCACAGGTACACACACACACACACACACACACACACACACACACACACACACACACACACGTCACACCTCGGGAAATACCTGGAAATGGACACCAAGGTTTTCCCTTTTTCCGGGTGGGCAAAGGCCACGCCATCAGTGTACCTTTTCTGCTTGGCTGACACAAAGGTTTATTTCCGCTTGACGCTCCCTGTACGGTATACCCTGCCCACACCTGACACAAACACCACTGTCTGAACCCCTGACGGACCCAGGGAAGGTCTCTCTCTCTCTCTCTCTCTCTCTCTCTCTCTCTCTCTCTCTCTCTCTCTCTCTCTCTCTCTCTCTCTCTCTCTCTCTCTAATAGGATGATTACAGGAGAGGAAGAAGACGTGGGACAAGAGAAGGGACAGTTTTAAAAGGAAGAGAAGACTGGAGTGTGTACATGTATATGTGTAAGTATTTGATGTGTGTTGGTGATCTGGAAGCGTGTTTTTGGTGCCTCATTTATATACCCCTGTAAACTGGGGCTGTGTATGTATTTAGTTGTATCTTTTGCTTTTTGAAACGATATTTACCAAGCTATTCTGAGCATGACCAGCTGGCGTGGTGCATGGCCCAGCTGGTATGTCCTTGACAATCAGGTGTTTCTGCTAGCCAGCAGTTACGTACTACAGCTGGCAGGAGGTGTGGTGCATGATCAGCTGGTGTGCTTGCTAGCCAGTAGGTACGTTCGCTGGTCATATGTTGTAGATCTTGACCAGCTGGTCAGGCTCTTGTGGCGCTTAGTCAGCTGGTGTGGGGTCTGACCAGCTGATTTGGTTGATAAACCCATTATCTAAACAGACCGTGGACTCTGCATTGTCCCTTTAAGGAGGAAACTCCGCTCTCATTCCTGTCTCAGGCAGGGTCAAGGAACCACTTAACCTCTGTACTAACTCAGCTACGAGGTTTTATTGATGTAGCATTTGTTGTTATCCAGACCGCTGGAACACTGGGGAAAAAATACTCACATACCTTCCTTTATGCATGTTACGCCACACCTAACCCAGTGACCCTCTGGTTTATGATCTCTGGCTATGAATTACTTTCTCGTCACACACACACACACACACACACACACACACACACACACACACACACACATACACACATACACACACACACACACACACACACACACACACACACATACACACACACACACACACACACACACACACACACACACACACACATACACACAGGAGTAAAGACACAGTATGAATATACGAGGTTAAGGAACGGGGCAACACGAGATTAAAAATCTCTCCCCGTAACATACAAATAGCAACACACACACACACACACACACACACACACACACACACACACACAAACACACACACACACACACACACACACACACACACACACACACACACACACACACACACACACACACACCTCCCAATTCGAGTCAAATGAAAAACTTCTTTAAGATCCTTCTTATCAACCCTGACCATCCGGTGACCTCAGTAATTGTTGAAGGGAGTGGGAGCGAGAGTCTTAAATAATGATGATGACGTCAGTTGATATTTAGACCAGCGATGGTTGTGAGTTGCCCTTCGTTCTGTGGGTCAATGGTGGAGTCAAGTTCGTTAATTCGCGGCAGCATTTGTACGAGCGTCCTGATGTGTTCACAGCGGACGAGTAACACACGAACGATCCAGGTGTTGTCACCTCTCACATGCCTCGTAGCTCCCAGACGTACGTTTAAAAGAAAAATGCATCCCATGTACAGCCGACTTCAGGCCCTCCACAACCGCTCTCGACACTGCTTCGTCACTTGTTCGGATATATCAATGTAGGAGACAACAGCGAGCACCGAGGCGTAGCGGTATGGGGCAGTGAGGGCGGGCGACCCTCTTTTGAGTTATATTCTCCAAGTGTTGAAGAAACTTAATAAGAATTGATAAACTATATTTTCTTATGATAATTCTAACCCGTTAGGCTCTCACAAGGTAGAATCGCTAGTCCCCCATCAGATAAAGTCTCTGCTCTGAAAAATGTGACAATATCTGGTCTCCGGCCATAAGTCCACTGCTTCAGGTGTTTGCCAACCAGCACGTAACTATTGTCATACCAGAGTGACCAAATCTCTAACCTATAAAGATTTATGCACCTGGTGACGTAGCGCTATGAGGGAAGATAAGTTACCAAGTCTAACTTTACCTGGCGATGAGCTGAGACAAATTCAAAGGAGATGAAAAGACCTTGATAACATTGCCAGAAAAATGACTAAACACTTGAACCAGTTGGGTCCCCCCCACTCTCTCTCTCTCTCTCTCTCTCTCTCTCTCTCTCTCTCTCTCTCTCTCTCTCTCTCTCTCTCTCTCTCTCTCTCATTAGATCGCTAATGTTTTATCCTGTCTTTTAAGTTTATACAGTGGACGCTTCAAATGGTTGGTCTTGCTGTGTTTGATGTAGTCCACATATGAAATGCCATCATCAGGTGGGTATAAACTAATGACTTGTGATGCATCAACCACACGTCAGGTGCCGACCGTCGTGGCTACGTTTCTGTAGAATCCTTCAGATCGACGACTTTGTTCCAATAGGTATTGAAATATTCTTGTATCTATCATCAGTAAACATTCCCAGGACCTCAAGCCACTGAAAATGAAAAAAAAAAAGTTGATATTCTTCAAGAATCTCACTTTCTCACGCCTCCTAAAAGGCATGACGGAGGCTACCTTCTCTCTGGTGTAGGATTGTGTCAGTATGCTAGACAAATCTACCCACTCGCTATCCATGTTTTTATCAGTTTTCAGACAGCAGCAAAGTCCTTAGTCATGGCTGAATAATATTTTACACGATTCCGTCCGTTTTTGTGAAGAGAAAACGAAATATAATGAAGGGTGTGCGTCATGTAAGGAGCCCGGGAACGCTCCTCCACCAGATGACTGCAACACGTAATCAAGGTAGCCGTGACTACTCTTCCTCGGCTCTTGTGAAACACACATTAACCTCCTTCAGCTACGTACGACCCTCGTGAGGTGGAGTCTGGCGTGGGAATCTTGTACGACCCTCGTGCACTCGTGTTTATCGTGAGTCTTGAGGTGGTAGTGTGAGGCTTGACCTTGTGGGCATAAGTCTCCGGATACCTTCAAGTTCAGACTAAGAGTACTTCAAGGTCTGGTTCTGGGACCTTTCAGTTCAGACTCGGAGCGATGTAGATTCAATATGTGATCACTCCAAGTTCAGACTCCGTGTATGTAAGTTCAGTCTCAGGACACTCCAGACTCCAGGCGCTTCAATTTCAGGTTTCAAGCGCTGAAAGTTCTGTTTCTAGGTGTTGCATCAGGCTTTTGGGAGACGTTTAGACACAATATCAACAAAAAATTCTTCTTACCATGAATAGCAGTGACGGAGGCCACCTCTCCTCCTCTTGCTGCACATTGTCTTTCACCCGCCAGACGGAAGCTGAGATGTTTCCACCCACTCTTCATCCGACAGACGGGAGCTGAGAGGTTTCCCCCAAACGTGCATTGGCAGGTTTCCTCCACATTTTCACCCACCAGACGTATACTGAGAGGTTTCCTCCAAGCCTTGAACCTCAGTGGGACTGGGAGCATTACCAGCAGGTCCTAATGCTGAACCTGTTCTCCCATCATCACATCGTTTATCAATCTTTTTGTCCCCATATCTAAACCTTCAAACTAGTTGTCTATACATAACAATGCTGAAACACCTTAAACACTGTTCTCGGTAAACGTTTAAACGTTCTTACCTGACGCGACCTTTCCCTTCGGCTGTGTAACCTCGCCCTTAATGCTGACCTTTAGGAAGGTGTTTTGCCTGGGAGTCATGCGATGTTTTTCCAGGGAGGGCCACGTAACGCCCTAGTAATGACTTCCATTGTGGTGCTGAGGGTCAGCCTGCATGAGCGGGGCTGTAGGTACCTGCTGGGGTGGGTGGTGTGTCTGCCTGCTGGGGAAGGTCGTGTGAGGATATGGAAGCCAAAATGGAAGGTGGGATGAGAGTGTCGTGGCAGGTGTGAGGGTGACAAGCACCCCAGTAGTGGACTAGGTGTGTGTGTGTGTGTGTGTGTGTGTGTGTGTGTGTGTGTGTGTGTGTGTGTGTGTGTGTGTGTGTGTGTGTGTGTGTGTGTGTGTGTGTGTGTGTGTGTGTGTGTGTGTGTGTGTGTGTGTGTGTGTGTGTGTGTGTGTGTGTGTGTGTGTGTGTGTGTGTGTGTGTGTGTGTGTGTGTGTGTGTGTGTGTGTGTGTGTGTGTGTGTGTGTGTGTGTGTGTGTGTGTGTGTGTGTGTGTGTGTGTGTGTGTGTGTGTGTGTGTGTGTGTGTGTGTGTGTGTGTGTGTGTGTGTGTGTGTGTGTGTGTGTGTGTGTGTGTGTGTGTGTGTGTGTGTGTGTGTGTGTGTGTGTGTGTGTGTGTGTGTGTGTGTGTGTGTGTGTGTGTGTGTGTGTGTGTGTGTGTGTGTGTGTGTGTGTGTGTGTGTGTGTGTGTGTGTGTGTGTGTGTGTGTGTGTGTGTGTGTGTGTGTGTGTGTGTGTGTGTGTGTGTGTGTGTGTGTGTGTGTGTGTGTGTGTGTGTGTGTGTGTGTGTGTGTGTGTGTGTGTGTGTGTGTGTGTGTGTGTGTGTGTGTGTGTGTGTGTGTGTGTGTGTGTGTGTGTGTGTGTGTGTGTGTGTGTGTGTGTGTGTGTGTGTGTGTGTGTGTGTGTGTGTGTGTGTGTGTGTGTGTGTGTGTGTGTGTGTGTGTGTGTGTGTGTGTGTGTGTGTGTGTGTGTGTGTGTGTGTGTGTGTGTGTGTGTGTGTGTGTGTGTGTGTGTGTGTGTGTGTGTGTGTGTGTGTGTGTGTGTGTGTGTGTGTGTGTGTGTGTGTGTGTGTGTGTGTGTGTGTGTGTGTGTGTGTGTGTGTGTGTGTGTGTGTGTGTGTGTGTGTGTGTGTGTGTGTGTGTGTGTGTGTGTGTGTGTGTGTGTGTGTGTGTGTGTGTGTGTGTGTGTGTGTGTGTGTGTGTGTGTGTGTGTGTGTGTGTGTGTGTGTGTGTGTGTGTGTGTGTGTGTGTGTGTGTGTGTGTGTGTGTGTGTGTGTGTGTGTGTGTGTGTGTGTGTGTGTGTGTGTGTGTGTGTGTGTGTGTGTGTGTGTGTGTGTGTGTGTGTGTGTGTGTGTGTGTGTGTGTGTGTGTGTGTGTGTGTGTGTGTGTGTGTGTGTGTGTGTGTGTGTGTGTGTGTGTGTGTGTGTGTGTGTGTGTGTGTGTGTGTGTGTGTGTGTGTGTGTGTGTGTGTGTGTGTGTGTGTGTGTGTGTGTGTGTGTGTGTGTGTGTGTGTGTGTGTGTGTGTGTGTGTGTGTGTTGTGTGTGTGTGTGTGTGTGTGTGTGTGTGTGTGTGTGTGTGTGTGTGTGTGTGTGTGTGTGTGTGTGTGTGTGTGTGTGTGTGTGTGTGTGTGTGTGTGTGTGTGTGTGTGTGTGTGTGTGTGTGTGTGTGTGTGTGTGTGTGTGTGTGTGTGTGTGTGTGTGTGTGTGTGTGTGTGTGTGTGTGTGTGTGTGTGTGTGTGTGTGTGTGTGTGTGTGTGTGTGTGTGTGTGTGTGTGTGTGTGTGTGTGTGTGTGTGTGTGTGTGTGTGTGTGTGTGTGTGTGTGTGTGTGTGTGTGTGTGTGTGTGTGTGTGTGTGTGTGTGTGTGTGTGTGTGTGTGTGTGTGTGTGTGTGTGTGTGTGTGTGTGTGTGTGTGTGTGTGTGTGTGTGTGTGTGTGTGTGTGTGTGTGTGTGTGTGTGTGTGTGTGTGTGTGTGTGTGTGTGTGTGTGTGTGTGTGTGTGTGTGTGTGTGTGTGTGTGTGTGTGTGTGTGTGTGTGTGTGTGTGTGTGTGTGTGTGTGTGTGTGTGTGTGTGTGTGTGTGTGTGTGTGTGTGTGTGTGTGTGTGTGTGTGTGTGTGTGTGTGTGTGTGTGTGTGTGTGTGTGTGTGTGTGTGTGTGTGTGTGTGTGTGTGTGTGTGTGTGTGTGTGTGTGTGTGTGTGTGTGTGTGTGTGTGTGTGTGTGTGTGTGTGTGTGTGTGTGTGTGTGTGTGTGTGTGTGTGTGTGGTCTATTCATAACAATGCTGAAACACCTTAAACACTGTTCTCGGTAAACGTTTAAACGTTCTTACCTGACGCGACCTTTCCCTTCGGCTGTGTAACCTCGCCCTTAATGCTGACCTTTAGGAAGGTGTTTTGCCTGGGAGTCATGCGATGTTTTTCCAGGGAGGGCCACGTAACGCCCTAGTAATGACTTCCATTGTGGTGCTGAGGGTCAGCCTGCATGAGCGGGGCTGTAGGTACCTGCTGGGGTGGGTGGTGTGTCTGCCTGCTGGGGAAGGTCGTGTGAGGATATGGAAGCCAAAATGGAAGGTGGGATGAGAGTGTCGTGGCAGGTGTGAGGGTGACAAGCACCCCAGTAGTGGACTAGGTGTGTGTGTGTGTGTGTGTGTGTGTGTGTGTGTGTGTGTGTGTGGAGTGTAGCGTAGATGTTGGCACGGTAGGGTGGGTTAGGATTAGCCTGGTGGTGATGTGAGTGTAGCGCCACTACTAAGCCTAAATAACCCAACAGCTGAACGGCCTCAGCCAGCAACCACGCCTGCCCGCATGCTGGCTGAGCCATGCTTTCTGCTGGCCAAACACGGCCTCCCTTGACCTAGTGCGGTAATGACCTCTAACTCAACACACGAGGCGTGAGTGTATGCTGCGTGCTCTCCGCCCACAAGCCATGCGTTACGACACACACCCAGGCCACAGCACTGTTTACTTCTCCCTGCCTGAGCATAGTGATCACCTGACCGCCTCGCTACACTCGCCTATACAAGACGATGTGGTGGGGGGAGAGGTGGAGGGAGAGGTGGGAGTGTCGTGGGGGCGTTTGACATACCCTCCTCCGTTGGGGCAGCCACCGGGCACCGCCATGTTTCCTGATAGTAACAATCAAAATCTTATTACTTGTCACATCACGAGTTAATTGTCACCTTTCCCGGGGTTGTATCACTGGGTTGCATGGGTCTGCATTACGTACTATCAAGAAAATGTTTGGTCTCAGCAGCGGCGATAAAACATCGCAGGTACTGTTGTTACTCCCTGAGGAACGCCCGGAGGTGAGAAGCGGCGGAAATTATCGCTACCTTCAGTAGGTCTGAGTAACTTGACCTTCACATTTGTGAGTTGCAGACAGGCAGGAGCTCTGCCATTGCTACTGTGGGCCGGAGGGGGAAAAGGTTATTATTACTGAACGAGGAAGGAGTAATAGAGAAACCTAGGAAGGGATAGAAGGACGAAAGGGAGGTAGGAGAGGTAAGAGGCAGGTGAAGGGAGGCAGGAGGGGCAGATGGTGCGGGAGGGTGGTGGAGGGAGGCAAGAGAGGCAGATGGTATGGGAGGCTAGTGGAAGGAGGCAGGAGGGGCAGGTGGTGTGGGATGCAGCTGGAGGGAGGCAGGTGGTGAAGGAAAGGTGGGGAGTGGAGTCAGGGGGAAGGGGTACATGGGAAAGCCAGATAACAAAAGACACGACTATCTACAATGAGGTCATGTGTTGGAGCAGTAACGGTATCTTGACTTCCAAATGTACATAAATGGAGACAGAATGGTTAAACAGATGGTCCCTACCCACCTACCATTCTCCAACACCAGAACAGTTCTGTAGGGCGACTACGGAGTACATGGAGAGTCTAGTGACAGAGGCTTAGGGAAGGATGACTGGAAAGGAACATTTCTGTTTTTATTTCAGCCGCTGGATTCTGAGCTATAAGGAAAGAAAAGTTAAAATACGTAAATATCATGTTATCATTCTTTATCAAGATTATTCACTAATGATTTCAGTAAAGTATTTGTTTTGTTTAACTGTGATCTGAATGTACTGATGGTAAGGAGGGCCGGGAGGTGGAGCAGGGGAGATGGACTGTCTACCTTGGTTGGGCGGTGGAGCCAGGAGGAATGAAGGAAGACTCAGGGAGGGAGGAATGGATAGGACGGAGGAAGGAAGAGTTGTGGAAGGAAGCTTGGAAGGAGTGGAGGGAGTGTGTGAGTGATGGGGAGAGAGAGAGAGAGAGAGAGAGAGAGAGAGAGAGAGAGAGAGAGAGAGAGAGAGAGAGAGAGAGAGAGAGAGAGAGAGAGAGAGAGAGAGAGAGAGGTGAGCGAGGGAGGGAAAAGGAATAGTGTGGTAGTGGAATAAACTGACGGAGGATGACGGATAGGGAACGGATGGATGATATACTAGGATGGAGAAGAATTGTGGACGTTAGAAATGAGTGGTGGAGGAAGGTGTGGGGAGTATGGTAGAGGAGGGTGGAGAAGGAGGTGAGGGAAGCACTTTCACCCCTGAACCCATGACTGGTAGCCTTCCCGTAGACCACCGTGGAATGTTCGGCCAAGTTACTGGTCAACACCTGACTATAACACAAGAACTATAACACAACTCGTCCTTCTTCCTCTCTACACTGGCCATCTCTGTCAGTCCTTAATTTCTTACATCACTTATATCGTAAACTGCTCATCTAAGGATCAGTTGTCAAATTAATTAGTTTACAGATGAGTTAATTACCAGCGGCTGTTTAAGAATATCATCTCTGAGCAGATGATGTGAGTAAAATGAAATCAGTCTTGCTCTAGTTCTGGAAATGTATGAATATTCCAGCATCTTGCCTGGAATACACATCACATGGTTCAGCAGGAACTGGAGAAGGTCACTGCTCAGTGACCCCAGCTCCCGACCACGCCTGAGAGGTCACCTGTAAAATGGTGGCTGACTTAATGTAACACCTACCACTGCGGCAGGCCTGGCTAGGGGCCACCACCCACCTGTAACAGGCCAGGCCTGGAGCCACCACCCATCTCCAGCAGGCCAGGGAGGAGACACCACTTACCTGCAGTGAGCCAGGCCAGCAGCTACCACCCTTCTACAGTAGGTCAGACCAAGAGCCACCATCCGCCTGCAGCAGGATAGGCTAGGAGCCACCACCTATCTGCAGCAGGCCGGACTAGGAGCCACCACCTACCTGTAGCAGGCCGGACTAGGAGCCACCACCTACCTGCAGCAGGACAGGAGCCACAACTCTCCTGCAAGAAGCCAGGAGCCACCACCCTCCTGGAGCAGAAAGATCAGGAGCCACCACCCACCTATGGCAGGCCAGGTTAGGAGCCACTACCCTTCTGCAGTAGGCCAGACCGGCAGCCACCACCCTCCTCCAGCAGGCCAGGCGTGAATATCAGGATCATAAAGATCAGATACATTATGCCGTGTCGTGCCCGTACAACACGAGTGGTTGGGCTTCCACGAAGGTCATGACTCTGGTGATTGTTCGCGCGTCCACCACGAGCTGGCTTCTGACGCCCGAATTCTGTGCGACATTTACCTCTGCAGAGACGCCCCAAGTGTGTGGTGACCGTCACAATCAAATTAACGAGCGAGTCGTTGGTTCGGAAACCAGCCAAGGCATGCTTCATCAGCGCCCCACACCGTGGATGACGCTTGTGTTAACGAACTCATTTTACCTCAAATGAACGATGCAAACGTGTTGGTCAGGTTAGACTACACCATATCACCGTCTAGTCTATATCATCAAGGCCATTGAACGAAAAAATAAAAAATGGACAAATTTTCTATGTAGATGATGGGTCGGTCGCTATACAGATGGCTCTTATGGTTTGTGTTGTTGTTAAACTGATTGACAGCAGCTCGGCTGTGCCACGCTCAGGCAACAACAAGAAGCCGCATTCAATAGTTTCCTGCGTGTTGAGTTCCCCCGCGCATGACAGACCACAAATATCCAGCTTCTTTGTAACAAAAAATACTGGTCCACTAAGATCATATTTGCAAAAGAGAAGATTGGTCTGCCATGGACTAACGTGACATTATAAGTCAGGAAATTATAAGGTCATTTTCAAGATTTCGTAACTTGTCAGTGCTAACGCTGACCAGACTATATCATTGTTATCATTATCATTATTAATATTTTATTATTATCATCATTATCATTATTATCATTATCATCATTATTATTAACATCATCATTATCATCCTTGTTACTGTTACGTGATTATAATCATTACTGACAGCAGTAGTGATACTGGTGGTGTATTTATCATCACAGTCTCACCTTTAACCCCTGCCCGTAGTACATGAAGCGCTCATCTGGAACACACGAATAACACCCCTCATCGAAATATGGTCTTTTTCACCTTTGTTTTTCCTTCTTAATTCTTGTACAGATTCAGATAAACACAACATTTGTCATGTAATTGTTTTTTCGCCCAAGATGAGAGGGACATGTTTTCCCACTCAGTGTCGGTCGCTATACAAAGAAATATGGGATTGTGGTTAGTCAGTGTTGAAAATGTTAACTTTTCTACGCCTGACAGTCACTTTTGTGTCACTCAGATTAATACTCATCGTAAAACACGTCAGTGAACCACTCCACACCCACGAGAAGCAACTCGCCCGTCTCCCATTTTATCTTTTCTTAGTTTCCTTAACATGTAAACTCCTCGTGACATAAAGCTGAGGATGACTAACAGGGGCGTGAGTGGCAATAACTGCTGCATGAACAGTGCAGTAATCCACTCACCTCGCCTGCTGGCCCCATACTGATCTAGTTTCCTGTGTCACTCAACACAAATTGCCTCACTGCCCTCGTATTAGCCAGCGTCGCGCCTCTGGGAACAGACCGACTGTGATGGAACAGATGGTCGAGTCTGCCTCGTGCGGGGAGATCACATACGAATCGTGGTCCGGTACACAGGAGAGATCATACAGGAATTCTGAGGCAGAGTGTTGGATGCAAAGTGGATTTACTCACTTAATAGCGTTAAACGATGAGTTGGTGGCAAGGGATGATGACTTAATGGCTTGTGATGATTTAGTAGCAAGGGATGGTGACCTAAAGTCCGGGAAGCGGGATATATATATATATATATATATATATATATATATATATATATATATATATATATATATATATATATATATATATATATGAATTTAGAGACAAATGACTGTCATTTTTTTATTTGCAAAGCACTACAGTGGACTAAACAGTGGACACGAGAGAAGATATTGAACAGTTCGGAAAATTGAATGCCAATCATACATAAAGAGCTCATCTTGCAATTATTGAACACATCAACTACTTGTTTAAATGAAGAGACTGTGTAACTCTGACACAAGCATGAATTGAAATGAATACAGAGATAGAGCACAACAGGTACGACAATATACTGCAACAGGTACAATATCACGCTGCTGTAGGCACGACAATACACTGAAGAATGTACGAAGTACACTTCAACAGGAACGATAATAATTCACGGCAACATGTGCTACAAAACACTGCAAAAGGAAAGACAAAAGCAGGTTGAATACAAGACGAATTAGATATTTCCATTATGCCAGGAGGCGCAACCTTTAATCATCGTTGGATGCAAGATGATGAAGAACTAGAACAGGCACACAGGAGACGAAGGAATGTTGGCCTTACGTGAAAACGTAATTACCAAGACGGTAGGTACGTCTTTCACAGCTCCTAGTGCGGTGCTCCGGGAAGGTGAGGGAGATTTGTATTTTTGATAAAATAACAAATCATTCTTTTTTGGCCTATGTCGTCTTCGGGCAGAAAGTGAGGGGCGCGCTTCTGCCGCATGCGACACTAAGCCTGCACCGTCTCGTCTTTAGCTACGGCGGCTCTGTTGGCTGCGGCCGCATACTGTCTGAAGAATTCGGAGGTGGCGTGGGCAACGTCGGGAGTGAGGCCTCCATATTGGAAGTTAGGGGACGGGGCTCCGGGCGTGGCGGGAGCTGTGGTCGAGGGTGCGGGAGTGGCCTGTGTAGCCTGGCCCTCAACGGGGTCGTCAGGGGCCAAGCGGGCCAGCTCGGCCAAGAAATTGTAGGCCTCATGGAAGTTGTTCCTGGCTTGCAATACCTGCAGGCACGGTACTTATGGTTACTACCTACTCAGTACACACACACACACACACACAGTGGAATTAGGACTATGTTGTACATTGTTAAGGTTAATACGTAATACATACAACAAATACCTTGATAACAAGACTGACCTCTACAACACTACTAGTCATAACGTTCCCCAACAGGAGACCGAGTCACCCGTCTTCCTCACCTGCATCAGTACCTCTCTAAACTTTCTAAAACAGTTATGTTAATACATTTCCCGCAAAATTTTAAACATGTTCCTCAAGAATGAGCGAGTCAGTAGGTTCTTATGTTCTGTCGCCTGGAGCAGGATGGTAAGATCCTTGTGTACCATGGCCTGGCCTTTGACCTGGTCCTCAGGGGTCAGGTCAGAGGCTATGCCATTATATCAAAGGGTCGTGTTCTCAAGGGTCGTGTTTGTTCTCTGTAGATAACGTGAGGCCTTGTGGTTGCAGGGCCTGTTAATGGTATGGACCCCAGTGTGTCGTGTCTTGGTAGAATATACACACAGGTCGATTCTGTTGTTATCCCTATGTACCCTGACACCTTTATATTACTACAAACTTAAAACAAATATTGTGACATGCCAGGCTAATTTGTTATTTACTACAACTACTATCATAATTAGTATCTGTGTGATCTCAAATCTTCGAAACAACATAGATACATGCAGTCCTTGGGAAGGATGTACAAGAGTTATGGCATCTATATTCATCAAAATCATAAAAATAAACATTAGAGATAATGATATACTTGTTATATAGAACTGGAACAGTTTTGGTTATCAATAAGTCTTATCATTACTGGAATTATGACCAGGCAGTAGTCGGCAACCATTACAACCAACAACATTATTCATAACCCTTGCAGGTTGTGTCACATACTCGATCATGCTACCCGGGTTCAAGTTAATTTCACACAGGATTGCAATTAATTTGGCCCCGTGAGAGCAGACCTGATATATGTAAGCATCTAATTAAACCTGAAACTCGTTATTTCTTAGCTTTTTTAGGAATATAAAATCTGAGACATGATTACCATAGTGGTAATTTACAGTGGTAATTTACATTAGGTGTAATAACTTTTGGAAATTAAATACAATTGGTTTTGAGGTACAGGTCGTATAGCCACAGCAATGAAAACAGGAAATTATTATTAAACTTTGTCTATGTTACTAGGATATTCAAGACGTTATGACATCAAACACAAAACCTAGTGAGGCTCGTGTCTTTACGAGACAAATACAGACGAACCCTTGCCGTATGCCAGCTACTCTGCTCATCATCACCTTACCTCTGGGGTGAAGCCGGCCACGAAGGGCGCCTGCGGAGGCTTGGCTGCGCTGCTGTCGGTGTTCTGCTTGGGGTCCGCCGCCACAGCCAACACCAGCAGTGTCTGGGGAGGAAAGAAGAGTCGTGTTTTACAGAGGAACTACCTTCAGAGAACATACGTAATGATGATATGGGTGCATGCAAATGAAATATTAAGTGAATATCTTTCAGGTGAGCTAGATAATTTGTAATCTATTAGTGTATCTCATCTAGGGAAGACACGGGGGAGTAATATCCAGTTTGGTTGGTCACTCTTATGGTGTGATATATGTACAGGTCCTCCGCCTGCCACAGTCCAACTTGGAATATATATTCCCAGTCATAATCAACATGATCACGACTAAGACAATTTGGAGAGATATTGCGTAAAGAGGCATCTAGCCATATGACCCACTGAGACAAGCTTCAACCTCACTGTGATAACCAGTCAGAACACCAGAGCATGTCTGCACCTCAGAGAAGGACCGACGACTTACCACAGTAGCCACAACCAACATGATGGAGAGTGCTATGGGAGGAGGACGGAAGACCTTAGTTGCTATAACGGTCGATGGAAGACTCTGAGTGCTGTCCAGGACCCTGGGGCTCTATATACTAGCGGAGAGCAGGAGGGCCAGGGTCCCCGTGCCTGGCGGTGCTACGGCTGGAGGCAGGTAGAGGACGCAAGTGGGTCGGAGGCATGATAGGTCACCATCAGCAGCAGCGCCAGACTTCTGGGTCAGTGCGTCGCCTTCCGCACTACGACGGAGATATCCCCGTCAGCCTCCGCCACACAAGTACCACCAAGACTTGCAACTCACCGGAACGTTTACCACTTGTTTACTTCCTAGTGGCAGTGGTGATCACAATCGAGAGTCACTGTTCATTCCAATCATGGAAAAACCATTTTCTTGGATATATATATATATATATATATATATATATATATATATATATATATATATATATATATATATATATATATATAAAAGGTTTTCTTTAACATTACTATTAAAAACATTTTCTCAAGTGTATTTTTTATGTCAACAGTTTCCGAAACTACATGGAAAGTGATATATCTCAAACTTCGCCAAATACAAGATATATATTGATAAACAAAGAAGAAATTCTGGTAACCATCCGAATGTGAACATTAACTTAAAACTACTTGATTTACGTTAAGTACAGATCCTGTATCGCAGTAGGACCGGAGGGCATGTGTCAAACAGCGCATTTCTTTCAGACGTATCATGTGACTGAATTCCCCTTCGGCAATTTTCAGTAAGGGTAGTTTTGTTACTGACTAAATGGTATAGTTATCCTTACGTCATTCTCTCTTCCAGTAACCTTTACTGTGATAATGACGCAAGATAATTCGTTTTTCCATTTATCACATCAGACTCGTACAGGATCCTTGGCATAGCTCCATCCATAATGTCAATAATAACCCTAACGATTCGACCCTAATGATTCGACCCTAATGATTCGACCCTAATGATTCGACCCTAATGATTCGACCCTTATGATTCTACATCCGATTCTTTCCCTCATCAGCGAATAACCAGCGACTCTTTTTCTTCAGCTTTAGTGGAAGATGAGGTAATCACAACATCTCACCATACAATGACCGACCCTTCCATAATCACATGTGGGACATTTGTTCATCATCCCTGTATCCCTGAAGATGGGATAACCACATGAGCGCTCGCATCTTCGTGTTTCATGTCTCATGTGGCTACCAGGAACTTCCTGACTCACGTGTTCTGTTGTGATTCATCAACATAAAGAACCAGGAATGTGTTGGTTTGTTTTGAAGAATTTCCACTTTGGCCCACCTAAAAGCGCGAATTTACACTGGTGGCGATACAGCTGACCAGATGGTTTAATAACCATTCTCCCACACCCAACACACACACACACACACACACACACCTAACGCGACCTAACCATAGAGGCAGTAGAATTCAAAGTCCAAAAAACATTACATATTCAAGATTGTGTATCAATATGCTCGAACAGATAGCCTCGTCATAAACCACCAGGTCCACTGTTATCTGTCGTTCCCATGTACGCCCAGGTACACGGAGGGGGGCTCACACGCGCGTGCAACGTGAAAAAATTCTGTCAGGAGAGAAACTCTGGTTCAGCAGAGCGTGTGAAAGGTCTTGGCTAAGGTCACATTAACATAGTCATTCCAGTATCCCTATTGTTCATCCCACACGAGACCATATGAACTATACTATCACCCTCCCTTCCACCCACCCGCTACAGACCCTTACTATCCCACCATCTCACAAATCACAAGTTGATTACACAATCATCACATGATCTATGGAGGTGCACGGAGGGCAGCGGACACTGACGAATGGTGAGGTGTGGTGAGTGACAATCACAGGTCAAATGTGTTCCAGTGAAGGTGAATGGCTACAGAAAATGTTTAAAGTGTTAAGGAAAAACAAGGCGACAGACCCATTGTTTCTTCACGTACCTGACATACACGCTTGCTTTCTACACGGCATATATATATATATATATATATATATATATATATATATATATATATATATATATATATATATATATATATATATATATATTATATACAGCCCCAGATCGTATTCAGCATGAAAGATAGTCCTAATACTGAGGTTATCAAGCAAATTTATTTCCCTTCGAAAATCACTAAAGTTTGCAGGTATCATTAGTTAAGGATATTACGTAACGTAAAAACCTTTTGCTTCAAAATTGAAATAAAACAATGAAACGCTTCAATACTTGAAATAATCACGGAAAATATTCAATAATGCTTCCCCAAGTAAACAGATGCCTAACATATACGAAGCAGAGAATCAAAAGAATCTTTAATTACGTCATTGCAGATTCTAATGAACTAAAACATCATTTCAAGCCAAGAATTGTATTCAGTCTGAAAAATACTCCTGACAGTAAGATTATCAAGGTAATCTACTTCCCTTCGAAAAATACCAGTAATTGCAGGATATTCCTTAGCCCCCCAAACTCTTTCCTTTATGTTTGAAATATGTCATAATGAAACACTTCTCTGGTTATAATAATCATGGAAAATATCTCATAATGCTTCTCCAAGCATACAGGTACTCTTTGAATATGAGTAAAATAATCACATGAATCTTTGAATACTTTAATTACAGCTTTACTGACCCCGAAACACCATTTGAAGCCACTGTCTTAACTTCCATCT
>NC_092279.1:11318660-11326160 GCF_036320965.1 Panulirus ornatus
TCCATAGCCCACGCCTCGCAACCATACAACATTGTTGGAACCACTATTCCTTCAAACATACCCATTTTTGCTTTCCGAGATAATGTTCTCGACTTCCACACATTCTTCAAGGCTCCCAGAATTTTCGCCCCCTCCCCCACCCTATGATCCACTTCCGCTTCCATGGTTCCATCCGCTGCCAGATCCACTCCCAGATATCTAAAACACTTTACTTCCTCCAGTTTTTCTCCATTCAAACTTACCTCCCAATTGACTTAACCCTCAACCCTATTGTACCTAATAACCTTGCTCTTATTCACATTTACTCTTAACTTTCTTCTTTCACACACTTTACCAAACTCAGTCACCAGCTTCTGCAGTTTCTCACATGAATCAGCCACCAGCGATGTATCATCAGCGAACAACAACTGACTCACTTCCCAAGCTCTCTCATCCCCAACAGACTTCATACTTGCCCCTCTTTCCAAAACTCTTGCATTCACCTCCCTAACAACCCCTTCCATAAACAAATTAAACAACCATGGAGACATCACACACCCCTGCCGCAAACCTACATTCACTGAGAACCAATCACTTTCCTCTCTTCCTACACGCACACATGCCTTACATCCTCGATAAAAACTTTTCACTCCTTCTAACAGTGTATATATATATATATATATATATATATATTTTTTTTTTTTTTTTTTTTTTTATACTTTGTCGCTGTCTCCCGCGTTTGCGAGGTAGCGCAAGGAAACAGACGAAAGAAATGGCCCAACCGCCCCCCCCCATACACATGTACATACACACGTCCACACACGCAAATATACATACCTACACAGCTTTCCATGGTTTACCCCAGACGCTTCACATGCCTTGATTCACTCCACTGACAGCACGTCAACCCCTGTATACCACATCGCTCCAATTCACTCTATTCCTTGCCCTCCTTACACCCTCCTGCATGTTCAGGCCCCGATCACACAAAATCTTTTTCACTCCATCTTTCCACCTCCAATTTGGTCTCCCTCTTCTCCTCGTTCCCTCCACCTCCGACACATATATCCTCTTGGTCAATCTTTCCTCACTCATTCTCTCCATGTGCCCAAACCATTTCAGAACACCCTCTTCTGCTCTCTCAACCACGCTCTTTTTATTTCCACACATCTCTCTTACCCTTACGTTACTTACTCGATCAAACCACCTCACACCACACATTGTCCTCAAACATCTCATTTCCAGCACATCCATCCTCCTGCGCACAACTCTATCCATAGCCCACGCCTCGCAACCATACAACATTGTTGGAACCACTATTCCTTCAAACATACCCATTTTTGCTTTCCGAGATAACGTTCTCGACTTCCACACATTTTTCAAGGCTCCCAAAATTTTCGCCCCCTCCCCCACCCTATGATCCACTTCCGCTTCCATGGTTCCATCCGCTGACAGATCCACTCCCAGATATCTAAAACACTTCACTTCCTCCAGTTTTTCTCCATTCAAACTCACCTCCCAATATATATATATATATATATATATATATATATATATATATATATATATATATATATATATATATATATATATATATATATATATATGTATATATATATATATATATACTGTTATTTCACACACAAAAGAATTTGGTTTCGTAAGGCTTCCCTTCCCATTTGCAGCACACTGAGGAGGTATTTCCAATAATACCCTTGCCTCGGCCCAGCCCTGTAAATATTGGTTTAATTAAAATGGATTACAGATCATTTGGTCGTATTGTATTGTAAATTTATGATGAGATTTTTATATATACGAAGAGATCTCTGGTCTGCTCTGATAAGAGTAATATATATTTGTACTAATTTCAGTGAGTTATTTCGGTCTATTTTGGATAAGATTACTTGCTGGCAATTGGTGAGTAAGCATCATGAAAATGTTATATACAAGACACGTAGAAAAAAAGAAAGAATACAGCGATCGACAGAATCATTTCATATCATTAGCCTATTATCATATCTCCGCTAACCTGATTTCTCCTTACAATACTCTCATACTGAACTGGTTAATCATCATTCTAAAGTGGCTCATATTCATGGGTTTTACACGACTGTAATACTAAATTTAACTTTTGCACCCATAACGTCAACACACACACACACACACACACACACACACACAGAAATATATATATATATATATATATATATATATATATATATATATATATATATATATATATATATATATATATATATATATATATATATACATTACCCAAGGGTCGTGCTGTTGTACTCAAGTGCCGTACCATCGAGCTCAAGGGTCGTAACATGTGAGAGGAAAAATTCATACAGGTTTGACATACAAGATAAAGATTCTGTGTTAAAGTCCATCTACATGTTGAGAACAACTACATCCAACAAGACACGAACAATCATTTCACACTGAGTGAGCATACAACATAGTTCACACCGTAACCTCTGGTTAGTCCCACTATCAACATTATCACTGTAAATAATCTACTCCAACCTTGCCCTCCACCACGACCACTGGATCACAGAAAACAAACCCAAGGGAGGAGGAATAGATGCAAATAAGAAACATTCAGAAAACCATCTCCAATTCCTGTGTAATTTCTTTCACTTTTTAATTAACTTCCCAACAAGCTTGCCTTCCTGGGAAGAGCTAGGAATGCATCATATTTCCTGCTGGTTGGCGGACTTTTCTCATATAACCTCGGCTCAAAAATTTCTTATCAGAGTGATTCAGGACCGGAGATATTTTTCTTGAGGGGAATGTTGACCGTCAGTTGGAGCTCATGTGCAGTGATTGATAATTAAGATTGCTGAAGCGAACGCGTGGTAGAGAGTTGAGGCAATTTACAAGCAAGTGTTAAAGTAGAATTATGAGCCAATAAAATGTCAGAATTTATATTCGGCCATGACTGTCGTGGTTAAAATGCTCACAATTTGTTAGAAAATAATTATTTTCTGAATGTGTGTGAATTTCTTCGAGACGTGGACAAGTGTACACACATACACACACGCACACACACACAGACCAGCAATTGCATCAGACACACGCAACCAAGACACTTTCAATTTTTAAACATATTTTCACGGACTACAGTTTCTTCGGGCCTATTACATAATGAAGCGGAAGAGGGGATTCCAGAGAGGTTCCTGACTGCAGTATTTCTTATATCTATCATTTCACTGCAGCAAACTGAGGTGTTGTGGGAGCATTGACGGTGAGAGGAACTGGGATCAAACCGTTATGCTGAGGAGCGATGAGAGGAGGCAAGCATTATGACACACAGCACACGTCACAAGAGACTTTTTAAGTGGATTTGGGTAACCAGTAACGTACCATAAGGTTCTGTCTTTGAGCCACTGTTGATCTTGTTGATCTTGTTAATGGCTAACCATAAGGACGGGATTTATACTTGAATAAGCTTTGCTGATGATACAAAAAGCATGAAAAGTATGGAATAACCAGGATTACATTTAACGTACAGACTGACTTGAAGAGCCCAGACTTAGTCTGCTACATTGTTAATAAAGTTCGAGAACAGCAAATGCAAAGTGATTACGATGAGAGAAAGCTATCAAAGATCTAGATATGAGTAGCCGTCTCTGGAAAACACTTTAAATGAATGTGTGTAATAGTGTCTTGAAGGTTGACAGCACACAACCTGTTGCCATAACCTCACGTTAAGGACAAATATTATCTACAGGTTACTATCAGAATTACATTTAAGTACATGGACATAGAAATGAACAATGAAGCTTTTACTATATAAGAAACCTAAAGCAGAATATGCATCTGAAGAAACAAAGATTGTATAGAGAAGGTCCAGAGGAGGGAGGGCCGGCACACCGGAGCTGGTGCCCGACGTAAGCCAGCTTAGCCAAACGATTTCTGAAGCTTCACGGAATGGGGACGCATGAGTGCTGAACTCTCTCCACTCAAATATGTGACTATAAGCACAAACACACATATGACCAATCCTGTTCATTCATCTTTATATTCAATCCTTGTTTACTTATACACTGATAAAACTATGAATGGAAAGGTTTCATTACTTGCAGGGCTCACCTCGATGAAATACTTGTCTTGTTTCGCAAAAGAATGACGGAATCGTCTTTTCTGTGTGTCGTATACACTTTAAATTTCATTCCACTAAAACGTAATCTATATACGAACAGGTATCTTGTGACCATCTCGCTGTATTGTTTCCAAGAGGTGCCTGGGCCAGTTATTGCGAGGACATACCGGGTCCTTGACTGTGTGGAAAAAAAGGAGAGTTTCGGCAGAATTAGAAGATATAAGATTCTCTGCGAAAAAAAATTTTTTCTCTCTTCCTCAGACATTGTCTTATTCTTTTCTTCCTACTGATCTGTTATGTTCTTACCACCTACTAATGTTCTAACTATCATATTACTAACTCATCCTATCCCACTACCCATGCTATCCTAGACTTCATCCTATCTTAACTCTATTACCTTGCATCACTACATACCTAAGTATCATTCTCTCTAGGATATAGACAACTGAACAAAAAATGACAATGCATACTGTAATATCCAAACAATACATACATATACTATACAAGAGATGTACACAAACACTACATCATACAAAGATATAAACAACATACACGTATATCGCACGAGTATAAAAAAAGCCAATCAGGGAGGTGAGGTAGGCAGTGAGGAGTGTGGGGAGTAAAGATAACGTCACACGGGATTTATACTGATGGACCACGAGCCACCCTGGCCAGTAATTGCCCTCACCCACACAGGCGGCCGTCCCTGCGCTCGATAATGCAGGAGTACATCAGACGGACGTGTGTGTAGTGTGAACAAACCAGGACAAGTTAGACCAATACTGATGCAACGTCATGGCTCTAGTAATGGCGTAAAATGTGATATATATATATATATATATATATATATATATATATATATATATATATATATATATATATATATATATATATATATATATATATATATATATATATATGAAAGGTTGTCAAATTTTTGAGTGATCAAGAGCATGGGTTCTCTTCAGGATAAACTGTGGATGACAATTACATGCGTCTGGGAGAATTGTTATTTGTACTTTTAATTATTCGTGAAGAATTACCATTCCATTGCAATAGCTTTATTGCACAACATGTCGTACTACCTACCAAGA
This sequence comes from Panulirus ornatus, assembly GCF_036320965.1. Classification (NCBI taxonomy): domain Eukaryota; kingdom Metazoa; phylum Arthropoda; class Malacostraca; order Decapoda; family Palinuridae; genus Panulirus; species Panulirus ornatus. The sequence goes on from NC_092279.1 coordinate 11,323,845, forward strand.
GAACACTACACAAGCTGAGATGAGATCTTTATATTCCTGACATCCTTCCTTACGTCCTCATGTGGTATCTACCATTTATCTGATAAACAAGAAAGATGCTTTTATAAACGTGTTCAGATAACAACATAAATGGTTAACGTTTATATTTTGTTCTAGTAAGCAGCTTGCGTTGAGAGATCACCTCTGCCTGCTTTGCATCGAGGAAGAAATTCAATTTTCAGAAGCCAGTCTGGGATTTATTGTGTCATCAGGTGTAGGACTGGGGAGCGGGGAACGCGGCGCTGGTCCACCAAATGTATGACTGGGGAGCAGAGCGTTGCTCCAGCCACTGGAGGACTGGGGAGCTTTGTGACGTAAAACAGATGAAGGAGACACAGCAATCACTGGTGACGGACACTGCTTTGGAGGCCTTGATAAAGGAGACTCAAAGAGCTCCTGACGGTAAGACGAAATGTCTGAGGTTTTTCTTATTGCTACCGATGATATAACCTTCGAAGTGACGCACGGGATAGCACTGTGTGAGTCCATACTGGTCATGTGAGCACCATGTGAGCCCACCAGTAGCGTCGTGAGCAAAGTTAAAGTTATACTTAATACTATGAACTACGTGAACCTAGTGGCGTTTTAAGGTGTTTGAGCTAAAGGTCATACTGTAAGCTATGTGATTACTGCTACTTTCCTTACATTACGGGGAGAATTTGTACTCATAAGTGAGCCAGAGGCACGCTGGATCTTAATCCACGCAGCATCAGATTAATAATAATAATATTATTGATAAGAATGATAATGATAATGATAATGGTCTCCAAATTTGCAAGGTGGCTTGTCAAATCGTTCCACCAGTACATGTGTTGCCCAGCAAGTGCTGCCCATCATTATATATTCATATTTTTCTTCCCTTGTAAGATCCAGTTTTCTTAAACTACAGATAAATGTGCAGGTCTTGATAGCTGGAGGGTGGCAAGGCACGAGCAATCTGATAGAGTAATCAGACAGAAGACTAATTAGTTTCCAGAGCTGAATTTAAAAGGCAGACTGTTAATTGGATGGAATTATCTGATTTCACAAGACCTCACGTCCAGGTGGTGTCCCGCAAGCCCACCAGCGCACCACCTGGCAGCCCTGGGAAGCACCATCTGGCAGCGGCCTTGGAATCATCATCCAGCGGTCCTGGGTGTACCATCTGGCAGCCCTGAGGGGCACCATCGGGTGGTTATACGGGATCACCACCTGGCGGCTCCTAGAGGAACCATCTGGCGGCCTTAAGAGGCACCACCTGGTAGACCTACTGACACGAAATTTCCTCACTTCCAGGACCACCTGGCGGACCTGCGGACAGGACTTAGAGGACCTTGGGGCCTCAAACTGCCTCCCCAGCACACCACCAGGACGATCCTCTCCTCCCCAGGACACCACCAGGACGATCCTTTCCTCCCCAGGACACCACCAGGACGATCCTTTCCTCCCCAGGACACCACCAGGACGATCCTTTCCTCCCCCAGGACACCACCAGGACGATCCTCTCCTCCCCAGGACACCACCAGGACGATCCTTTCCTCCCCCAGGACACCACCAGGACGATCCTTTCCTCCCCAGGACACCACCAGGACGATCCTTTCCTCCCCAGGACACCACCAGGACGATCCTCTCCTCCCCAGGACACCACCAAGACGATCCTCTCCTCCCCAGGACACCACCAGGACGATCCTCTCCTCCCCCAGGACACCACCAAGACGATCCTCTCCTCCCCAGGACACCACCAGGACGATCCTCTCCTCCCCCAGGACACCACCAGGACGATCCTCTCCTCCCCCAGGACACCAACAAGGAGCGATCCTCTCCTCCCCAGGACACCACCAGGGACGATCCTCTCCTCCCCAGGACACCACCAGGACGATCCTCTCCTCCCCCAGGACACCACCAGGACGATCCTTTCCTCCCCAGACACCACCAGGACGATCCTCTCCTCCCCCAGGACACCACCAGGACAGACCTCCCCCATACTCCACCTGACCACCACCCTCCCTCTGGTACATCAAGCTGGGAGTGTGTATAAATTCCCCCCAAAGTGTTGTCTATATTTAGCAATAGAAAATGTAAGATAGGAATAATTAACAGATAAGGAAACCATATGACGTATTAGACACTATCATACATTTCATTATACCGGGGTTATATTTTTCGTTACGGATCTTAACTACAATTCTTCGCCTCATCTTTCAAACAACTTTGGGAAAATAGTGTACATTACATGAGAGGGAAAACTGTGTAGATAGTGTTAGGGAGGGAATATGGAATCTGAATCTTTTCCAGACG
>NC_092279.1:11331160-11363660 GCF_036320965.1 Panulirus ornatus
AAACACACACACACATCGCTAGCAGCATATAGGTGGGCAAGGCTGAGACGAGCCAACACGAGGTCAACCTGAAAGTCTCCACACACTCAGATTAAACATAAACACTCACCAGACCGGAGTGGTAAGGTGAGGAATGACTGGAATAAAGTCATCAAGTAAATTGCATTGAAAACACAGAAGAGGAATACAGTCAGAGAGCTGAGGGTTCAGACAGACCACATAACACGCCGCCCACGGCTGACACTCGTCTTACCCCAAACACCGTGGTAACCAAAAAGGCAAACCCTTCCTGTATCTAGCAACGTCCACACCACGTAAACCCGGCCACTGTGCAATATTCTAACCAGATGATTCGAATATCCTGACGGCTGGCCTCACGAGAAGAGAGTCTCTTGTTGCCACTCCAGTTACTTGAACGCAGAAGCGTCGGCAGAACTCATGATGAACAACAAATTGAACCTGTTGAAATACAGGATTACAAAATATTTCAATTCCTGTATATAACATCGCACGATAAGCCAGCGATAAAACCACGTCTGCGACGCTGACCTATGATGAAGTAAACACCAGAGACGCAACCTTACCCAGAAGCTGACTGGTCAGAGTGGCACACGTCCCTCGTCAACCACAGCCTCCAGCTGTACCTGATCACTCAAAATACCATCTCTAACACTTCTTAATACATATTTCCTTCTAGGTGAAACGATGGGAAAAAGATGTCCCCGTCAAAGCTAAGAACACATGATGGGTGACGATGGAATTAAAATGCCACGTTGATCGGTAGGTGAGGTCAGAGGAGCGTACAGATGTCTTGTTACTGGTTTAAGTGCGTCCAGCTGTTACTGGTTTAAGTGCATCCGGCTGTTACTGGTTTAAGTGCGTCCAGCTGTTACTGGTTTAAGTGCGTCCGGCTGTTACTGGTTTAATTGCGTCATACCATTAAGATCACTGACGAATGGGTTAGTAAACCATTAAAATTCTTCTCATTACCAGCTAAGTACACACTAAAACAGAATTGATACTGGCAGCCAAGTATTAACACCAGAGAGTCAGGCCACTAAATGATGAGAGAAATTAAAAGAACTAATAAAAATTCTTCCGACATTAACTCCAAATTATTCCTGAACTACACTAGAGGTTGCTGAACACGTTTCCCAGACCAGTATTGTGGTGGCTATAACCATCTAGCCCAGTAATTACCTATCTGTAATGACCTATTTGTACAGTACAGTTGTACAGTCGTGGAGCCCCATGTCTTGAGGCACTGTTATGGTGAACACCATGAGAACAATGAGGGCTGGGGGGAAGCTGTAGCGATGGTATGAGGTTGAATAGTCACGGAGCGTCAAGGATTGATTCCACTTCAACTTTACTACCCTCATCTGAATAATTGACGGAAGTAATTAGTGGAATAATTTAGAACCCATTAAACTTTGCAATGATGTAAAGTTACATCATTACGAAATCTGGTTTGTGCGGATGAAGGGAAGGCGTTGGAGGATAGTTTGTACTGAGTGAGGCGTACCCTATGGGCAAGGTTGTGAACTGTAGTGTGAGGTGAATACCCTCCCACCTGTACGATGCTGCACACCTTACTGACACACACTCGGGTAGGTTCACTATGGACGCATCAAGTAAGGTGACTCAATATGGTGGGAGAACCTTTATCAAGGACATTGACTCAAGAATCTTAGGAAGATCATTTCATTATCAACTGATAAAAAAAGAAATTAGATTTAGCCATTGATGGATTGTAGGTCCTGATGTGTATTCCCGAGAACCTCTTCCTCCGCTCACTTTATCTATCCACGTACTCTCTCTCTCTCTCTCTCTCTCTCTCTCTATATATATATATATATATATATATATATATATATATATATATATATATATATATATATATATATATATATTTTTTTTTTTATTTTTTTTTTATTATACTTTGTCGCTGTCTCCCGGGTTTGCGAGGTAGCGCAAGGAAACAGACGAAAGAAATGGCCCAACCCCCCCCCATACACATGTATATACATACGTCCACACACGCAAATATACATACCTGCACAGCTTTCCATGGTTTACCCCAGACGCTTCACATGCCTTGATTCAATCCACTGACAGCACGTCAACCCCGGTATACCACATCGATCCAATTCACTCTATTCCTTGCCCTCCTTTCACCCTCCTGCATGTTCAGGCCCCGATCACACAAAATCTTTTTCACTCCATCTTTCCACCTCCAATTTGGTCTCCCTCTTCTCCTCGTTCCCTCCACCTCCGACACACATATCCTCTTGGTCAATTTTTCCTCACTCATCCTCTCCATGTGCCCAAACCACTTCAAAACACCCTCTTCTGCTCTCTCAACCACGCTCTTTTTATTTCCACACATCTCTCTTACCCTTACGTTACTCACTCGATCAAACCACCTCACACCACACATTGTCCTCAAACATCTCATTTCCAGCACATCCATCCTCCTGCGCACAACTCTATCCATAGCCCACGCCTCGCAACCATACAACATTGTTGGAACCACTATTCCTTCAAACATACCCATTTTTGCTTTCCGAGATAATGTTCTCGACTTCCACACATTCTTCAAGGCCCCCAGAATTTTCGCCCCCTCCCCCACCCTATGATCCACTTCCGCTTCCATGGTTCCATCCGCTGCCAGATCCACTCCCAGATATCTAAAACACTTCACTTCCTTCAGTTTTTCTCCATTCAAACTCAACTCCCAATTGACTTGACCCTCAACCTTACTGTACCTAATAACCTTGCTCTTATTCACATTTACTCTTAACTTTCTTCTTCCACACACTTTACCAAACTCCGTCACCAGCTTCTGCAGTTTCTCACATGAATCAGCCACCAGCGCTGTATCATCAGCGAACAACAACTGACTCACTTCCCAAGCTCTCTCATCCCCAACAGACTTCATACTTGCCCCTCTTTCCAAAACTCTTGCATTTACCTCCCTAACAACCCCATCCATAAACAAATTAAACAACCATGGAGACATCACACACCCCTGCCGCAAACCTACATTCACTGAGAACCAATCACTTTCCTCTCTTCCTACACGTACACATGCCTTACATCCTCGATAAAAACTTTTCACTGCTTCTAACAACTTTCCTCCCACACCATATATTCTTAATACCTTCCACAGAGCATCTCTATCAACTCTATCATATGCCTTCTCCAGATCCATAAATGCTACATACAAATCCATTTGCTTTTCTAAGTATCTCTCACATACATTCTTCAAAGCAAACACCTGATCCACACATCCTCTACCACTTCTGAAACCACACTGCTCTTCCCCAATCTGATGCTCTGTACATGCCTTCACCCTCTCAATCAATACCCTCCCATATAATTTCCCAGGAATACTCAACAAACTTATACCTCTGTAATTTGAGCACTCACTCTTATCCCCTTTGCCTTTGTACAATGGCACTATGCACGCATTCCGCCAATCCTCAGGCACCTCACCGTGAGTCATACATACATTAAATAACCTTACCAACCAGTCAACAATACAGTCACCCCCTTTTTTAATAAATTCCACTGCAATACCATCCAAACCTGCTGCCTTGCCGGCTTTCATCTTCCGCAAAGCTTTCACTACCTCTTCTCTGTTTACCAAATCATTTTCCCTAACCCTCTCACTTTGCACACCACCTCGACCAAAACACCCTATATCTGCCACTCTATCATCAAACACATTCAACAAACCTTCAAAATACTCACTCCATCTCCTTCTCACATCACCACTACTTGTTATCACCTCCCCATTTGCGCCCTTCACTGAAGTTCCCATTTGCTCCCTTGTCTTACGCACTTTATTTACCTCCTTCCAGAACATCTTTTTATTCTCCCTAAAATTTAATGATACTCTCTCACCCCAACTCTCATTTGCCCTTTTTTTCACCTCTTGCACCTTTCTCTTGACCTCCTGTCTCTTTCTTTTATACATCTCCCACTCAATTGCATTTTTTCCCTGCAAAAATCGTCCAAATGCCTCTCTCTTCTCTTTCACTAATACTCTCACTTCTTCATCCCACCACTCACTACCCTTTCTAATCAACCCACCTCCCACTCTTCTCATGCCACAAGCATCTTTTGCGCAATCCATCACTGATTCCCTAAATACATCCCATTCCTCCCCCACTCCCCTTACTTCCATTGTTCTCACCTTTTTCCATTCTGTACTCAGTCTCTCCTGGTACTTCCTCACACAGGTCTCCTTCCCTAGCTCACTTACTCTCACCACCCTCTTCACCCCAACATTCACTCTTCTTTTCTGAAAACCCATACAAATAATATATATATATATATATATATATATATATATATATATATACGAATAAAGTGTATATGAACGCGCACCTTCATAGAACATACAAAGCTCCAACAGCCAGGATCGAACCTGGGACCCCTTGTGCAAGAGGCAGGCATGCTAACCGCTAGGCTAAGGGACTGTATAATAGGAAACAACTATTCGAAATACTAAGTACTCGAATACCCTTCGTCTCACTGTGGTGAGCAACGGGGTCTATCGGTTGTTTCCGAACAGAACACATAGCCAGCTGATAGCGTTTTACCGAACCTGACTGTACTACGCGGAGTTATATGAATACGAATAAAGTGTATATGAACGCGCACCATCATAGAATAAAGTAAAACGCTATCAGCTGGCTATGTGTTCTGTTCGGAAACAACCGATAGACCCCGTTGCTCACCACAGTGAGACGAAGGGTATTCGAGTACTTAGTATTTCGAATAGTTGTTTCCTATTATACAGTCCCTTAGCCTAGCGGTTAGCATGCCTGCCTCTTGCACAAGGGGTCCCAGGTTCGATCCTGGCTGTTGGAGCTTTGTATGATATATATAGATATATATATATATATATATATATATATATATATATATATATATAAAACCAGTGCATTACAGCAGATTGTAAGATAGCGTATTCTAAAGACCAGCAGCCTCCCTCATTTAGCGCTTTGATCACCAGGAACGTCCTCACCAGATTACTGAATGTCCCACACCACAAGGCAATACTATACTGCGTTTCACCCTTAATGACCATCCGGCAACTGATACCCATTGAGACTAGTATACAAGACCATCACACACACACACACACACACCTGAGATGTGTTGCTCAATGAACGCACAATAATTTTCGAATGATTTTTGACGATTACAAAAAAGATGTACTTACCGGGGCTGACAACTATCTCGCCCATGTGAAAATTACGCTGGATTGTTTTTATTTTCCAAAACTATATTTTCATTTATTGAAAATGATTTATATTAACAACACACCAGCGACAGTAAAGCCACCTCTCATTTTTCATTCAAGCATTTACTGACCTATGATGAAATAAAAAGAAACACCGCATGATAAATGGGTAAATAGGTGGGTAATTCGGGAAGAGAGAGAGAGAGAGAGAGAGAGAGAGAGAGAGAGAGAGAGAGAGAGAGAGAGAGAGAGAGAGAGAGAGAGAGAGAGAGAGAGAGAGAGAGAGAGTTTCCACATTCATGATCAAGCATCATAGTGAGCTGTTCATGCCTGGACTGCCCTTGGCGATATCCTCCAGCCATTCAGAAGGCTAAAGCTTGCATGGCAAGATAAGCCGTCGGTCAGTTCACAAGTGACCTTAACTTCTGACCCTTTTCTTTTCCCTCAAGATCAAGAGGATTCTATCTTACCACAAAGGAACAGCCCAGTTCTTGGTACGTGAGCCCAGATCACTGTAAGGACGCCCATCATCTAGTCTGGGTCAACATGGTTGACTTGCATTTTCTAACTTTCTTTTGACGTACATTATTTTCTGACTTTTTAACAAAATCTTTTCTTACTTTCTCTCGCTGTACAACATATTTTCTAACATTCTTTTGACGTGCAAAGTTTTCTAACTTTTGACTTACAGTCTTTTACCTTCTTTTGACTTTCCATATATATATATATATATATATATATATATATATATATATATATATATATATATATATATATATATATAGAAGGCACCAAGGCCGCCCCTGGACCTTAGCGTCGGCTGTTGTGAGGAGACAAAAGTTACTTAAGTCTCTATAATAAAGTTTCCCATAATGAGACAAGTTTTATCATCTGTCATCTTAAAAAGTTCTCAAAATCCATCGCCTTAGATGAGCCAATCAAGGCTCAGGCCGCTTCCTAATGTCCCTGGCATAATTTACATTATATTTCAACCATACGGAATGATATGGTCGGGAATGATGACCAGGGTCAGCTTGTGGGTTTGGATGAAGCTTATCCTCAGTTCACCAGTTCTCCCCTGTCCTTCTGCTGATATAAATGGATGGTGGTGTGCCAGTGGTGTGTAGTGGTTTGGCAGTGGCGTGCCAGTGGTATGGTAGTGGTATGACAGTGATGCGGTGGTGTGAAAAGGTGGTGTGGTTAAGTGACACAGGTATGGGTGTGGCTGGTATGATGGTGCTATGATTCTGGTGATCAAAAAGTGGTGTTGATAATGGAAGGGTGATGACTCTTGTGGGATGTGACACTGGTATGTGACACTGGTGTGATGTGACATTGGTATGTGACACTGATGTAACAGAACAACAACACACCTACTGCGTGTTGAAGGACAACCCTCCTCCTCCACCTTACCTCTCTCTGGCCATACGTAAATTACTAATGATTTTAATTAAATGTGAGACTTGCCTCTAAGGCCGTGATTTCATTATGATCTGCCTCATTTTAATGAACATGGTGCCATTTTAACGTCGCAAAACGAAATTAACACTCGCTTGCGTCGCTATATTTGCATGCATGATATATATATATATATATATATATATATATATATATATATATATATATATTACCCAAGGACTAATTTCCAAGAAAGAGTTCTGTTGTTACCAAGTATCACTTTCCAGACGCACCAGAAGGCCATGTCTGCGTTACTTCCAGTAGCAGGGAAATGTGAACTCCTTTAAAATTAGGTCTTCGTCGAAACCGTATTACCAGGGATGCATCGTCGCTAAAGGTGAAATTTTCACTCACGAGTGAAAATTCACTTTTGGTAAGACTGTATCATCGTTACTTGACAAGTCCGAGTATAATCTCGCTAAAGAACTTCTCGCTTCAAGGAAGTCCATTCTATCCCTGCTACAGAGTGTAGCGCACACTTGGAGCCGCAGAAGTCTCTGGCAAAGGGATCTTTAAGTAACATCAGGACCCTTCTAGAAAGAGGTTCTGGGATGATGACTCTCAAGGTAATAGTGATAAGTTTGTCCCCCAGTGACCATCAGTCAGGTGTGTAGTGATCATCAGGTAGCGTCCTGGGATAAGTATGGACCAGGCACACGGGGGGCTGGGCCGGGGAGCACCTGCCTGCCTCTACTCCCAATAAAATGCAAACAATTATTGGAAAGCTATCAGGTACACTGGCCGCCTCACGACCCCTACCAGCGACGCTGGCATGACTCGCACAGTCCGGGTTATGTAGCAGATACACAGAGGCTTCACCCAGCAGGGTTGACGTGAGGTTCTGTACACTGAAAACCTGTGAGTACACAACTGTGACCTACCGAACGATAACTCTGGGAACAGTGTCGGTCAGAGCGCCACTATCTTGTGAGTTGATGTTCCGTCAAGTGAGGCGCTGGGGGCAGGGGCGGGTGAGAAGAGGATTCAGTAGGACTAAAGGGCGTGAGGCTATAGCCTGGAAGGGATAACGTCCAGGCTACCAGTGGTAACCTGGGTAGCAACAACATTGAAGCAGATCCCAGAGGAAAGATGACCCACAAGACACACTCCCTAATTAGCACAGTCCTGGGCACACATCAACCAGTAGTAGAAACTGAGTTTACAGACACTTGCTCATCCAACACTTCATTACTTGATCGACAACCACATATATCTAAGACAACATGATGATATCACTCAGCAGAAGCGTCATTCTGTATCTGGACGAGGAATGATATTTGTATTCTATAAGATGGTGGAACATGTGGTACTACACACGTGAGAATTCATTAATGAATGCCCAAGTGATGGGAGGCCCCCCCCCCAAAAAAAAAAAAATAATGAAAAAAAACATTGGTATGATGTTGAAATAATATGATTTTGTGGAAACATATGCTAAGAAGGACTCGAACCTGCTTCGTGGGGTACATAAAACAGATGCCCCGAACCCTCAAGCCGTCTAATTTCTAATATTTCAGGTTACGTCACTGCCTCTCATCGCTCTTTTCCCATAGCCCTAAAGGGGCTTTCTTTTCAGTCTAATTCATCCAAAATGACACGAATTCAAGATTTTGACATATTTCAAGGATCGTAAATGGCCTAGTCACCTCAGAAATCAGGACTGTAATCCTTCCTACACGAGTATTGAACCCGGGACCACAACAGGTATCCATCAAACTAATTAACTGTTATCAAATGATATTTTCAAACCACTAACACCAGCAGAAGATTGATAGTTAACACCATCCGGCACAGCAGCAAGACTAACACTATGTCTGACGCAACATCAAAGCAACACTCTCACATCTACACAAAAACGACGATGCCACAGGTACCAACACCTCCGTCTCACCCTTCTCACGGTACTGGTGGTGTGTATACTGGTGTCTGGCTCGTCTTCCAAGTCTGGCTAACGGAGTGATGCTGGTAATACTCCACCCTCCTCTGGATCGTGAGAGGGGATGATGGCTGTCAGCCGCACTCCCTCCCAGCTATGTGCTACCTGAGTCTCAGAGGAACTTTTCCGGATAAAACAACGAGTCACTGGCAGCTGTCGAGGTGAATGCACTCATCGCTTCCTGTTCGCCACACTGCTCTTTGGTTTTCGTATTTCTGGTTATAAGTCTTTCTCCCAGCCACCTCTCACAGCCACCTCTCACAACCACAGTTCAGCATACGTGGAGAGACGTTAGCAAAAGTTCTCGGTCTACAACAGGGTCACCTGCCAGGGGGATTGTGAAGGTATCCTATAATCCCAGTATATATTGTATGGACATGAAGGTAAAGCAGAAAGCTGACATGGACGAAGGTGACACCCAGGCAACCCTCACGGTACATTTGCTGCTGGTCCACAAGATCCTCTACCGCCGTCTTCCGTTCTTATCCAGCGCTCTCATTTCTGATTCCCGGGTGATGTAAAGTACTTACTCGAGATCAAGAATTCAATGTTTTATGGACTCCACCAACTAATTAACTTTCTCCAGGCGTCCCTCCTGAGGACATCACCTTCCCTGCTGTGTCCGTTTGATGACTTGGCTGACAGCATCCTCAGCTCCCGTGACTTGGAGGAGTTACTGCTGTTTTTATAGACTTAACCCAACGCTAGATAGATAACTGTCACTGATTTCATTTGAGTTCAGCCTTGCAATTTAATATGATGAAATTCTTATTTCCCATCCTTCTTGATTGATATATACATATTTTGCTCACGTCAGTGACTGGTGTTGGTAGACGTGGCCTACCTCCCCATGTTGTTCTGTCACTGCACAGTGTTCATTGACAGCCATAACAAACGGTAGCGAAAGCCTGAAAATCGTGTTGGTTCTGGGAAAGTGAGGTCAGATCCGGGGATGAAAATTGCGGATTCAGAATGTTGACTGAAAACTGGAAATTCAAATGTATTGAACAAAGGTTCGAGAACGGTTTTTGGTGGAGCTGCCTCCCACCCAACCTGGAAATGATGAGTCGTGTGAGTATGGGGAAGTTGGTGTACTGTGTTGGAGTGGATGACCAGTGGATACGAGGCGCCCACAGTCATGTGACCGTTGGTGACTGAAACAGAAATGTCGAGTTTTACTCAACGCCAGAGAACAAGTTGTCCACAGTGATCAGGAGCCAGAGTTTAGCGCTCAGTCGAAATTTCCAAACAATAATTGATTAAGTATGATGTATTCTGTTAGTATGATGTATTCTGTTAGTATGATGTATTCTGTTAGTATGATGTATTCTGTTAGTATGATGTATTCTGTTAGTATGATGTATTCTGTTAGCATGATGTATTCTGTTAGTATGATGTAATATGTTAGTATGATGTATTCTGTTAGTATGATGTATTCTGTTAGTATGATGTAATATGTTAGTATGATGTATTCTGTTAGTATAATGTATTCTGTTAGTATGATGTAATATGTTAGTATGATGTATTCTGTTAGTATGATGTAATATGTTAGTATGATGTATTCTGATCCAAATAAGGTTGGACAGAATGTTCTGACAACCTGAAGATGAGGTAGTTTAACAACTCCAGGTTGAACATAATGTTATAACAACACAAAGATGAACAATGGTACAACAATCACATCTGGAGTCACTATATGAACCACATCTGCTGAATCATGAATCCATTACCTCGAGGAATCTTAACTTGGAAAATAAAAGAAGAAAGATTCCCTAGTTCCTGTCAAATGAAATTGAGATTCTGTGTTTGGGTTTAGATTTGGCTGCAGAGCCGCCCTCCCGCCCCACGCCACCAGTGTTGTCATCCGCCCACAGTATTCCACCTCCCACACGACTCTCGCCATAACATGTTTTAATCTTGCCTTTATGTACAGTGTAATGCCATTACATTATTCATCATCTTACGTCACAGGTAATAATGATATTAGTGCACAAAATTACGAAAGCTATAACCGAATAATGATAACAATAGTCATGATAATGATAATAATTGTCACAATAATGATAATTTCAACATTATTTTTATACTAGTTCACCGATTCCTGGGTAGCCAGGTAGCGCCAGGAACAGATAAAAGACGGCCTTATTTGCTCGTATCCGCCCTCAACTTCTGTGCATTGCACCGAAACCAGAGCCCTGTACCCAGGGCCAAGTCCCAGAGATCCTCTCGTGGTTTCTCATGATCTAGTTCAGCCAAGTGTCAACACATCGCGCCCTATATACCACACTTCCAGTGCGTTCAATCAAACGTACTTACGCCTTACAGCCTCCTGAAGGAACTCGATAGCCCCTCTCCATCCATGGTATGTTTACTGCCGTCACGGTGGTGATTGACGGACAGGAACGCTTCCTTGTGTTGTTATTAGTGAGGAAATGATGATTTCCCAGTGGTCGTTAACAATGGAAAATGATTGTTACACTTTACCGAAGCATCACATTTCTCAAGGTCGGGTAGACCGAATGATAATCCAAGATCATATATCGTTATAGACACCAGCACATCCAGACACCCCTACCCATACACCCCTTCCCATTCGTCTCCACCAGAAATATACCTCGTCTGCAACACCAGCACATTGTTAGCTGTCATCAGCTGGGAGCTCCGCGCCATCACCTGAGGCACTAATCCCGTCCACCCAATATTTCCCCGCCACTCAGGTCCTCCAGGACATCCCCATCATACTCTCCCCTCGGGACATACCAACAGGAAATCGAGGCACCGCTAATGGATGATTGAAAGGATGTTTATGTGGATGTATAGTAAGGTTTTACGAGGGTTCCCCGGTCATGATGGTGGGGTGGCCAAGGGTAAGTGCGTTGGCTGGGTTGCCGTAGGGCGAGGGTTATGGCAGGGGACCAGACTCGTACCGCTGGGCGGCAACTGTACCACTGTACCGCATTAGGATTGCATTGACGCTGGATTGGGCTGATGCACCACATGCCGGTACGCTGTACCATACAATAGGATTACTTTACCACACCTTGAGGCTGTCGTACCACTTACCATCACGGTGTACCATGATGGTATGTGGTAAATTCTCGATGTACCTATGGTACACCGACCTGCTGTACCACAGGTCGGGTGGCTGTGCCTCCCGATTTACCCCTTGTGGGCCAGAGGCCAGATGCATCGATCTCGAGGATTTCTGTCGCCGCCAGAGGCGTGAATCTTACCATTCAGTAAGAGAGAAGAATGAAAGTCCGTGAATTAAAAGAGAAAAAAGATGCTTATTGACAACAGAAAACGACCCAAAAATAGATCAATGATAAATCCAAAACAACCTGTGGACAAAGAAAGCATGAAAACCGAAGCAAAAACAAGTTTACGATTGACAGAAAAAAATAACAATAACACAGTTTGACGTATATATAGATACATCAACACTAATGAACGAGACGTACAAACATGGATGTTGCCGTCTCTGAACTATATGGAAAGCTCCGTACAATGACACAAAAATAGGAACACAGACAACAAAAGTATACAATGAAGCAAAAACAGTCGTAAACAGCATGTTAAACTTCTCGAAATGTTCCAACTCGGGATTACACACACACACACACACACCCACACACACACACTCACACCCACCCACACACACACCCACCCACACACACACACACCCACACAAGAGGGGGCTTATAAAATCTTCATAATGAAGCTGGTGTTATCTTATGGCTCAGCCAAGAGCCATACTAGTTACTGGTAAAGCAAACACAGCCCTTGTTTTGCTGGCGATGATAGTGCCGCTAATGACGATACACACCAGAGTTAAGAGCCAACTTGGAGACACAAGTGGCTATACATGTGCCACACTCATCTCTCTCTTCTACGAGGGTGTTAGTACTAGGATGGTAGGAGGGTGTTGGTACTAGGATGGTACGAGGGTGTTAGTACTAGGATGTCAGGAGGGTGTTGGTACTAGGATGGTACGAGGGTGTTGGTACTAGGATGGTACGAGGGTGTTGGTACTAGGATGTCAGGAGGGTGTTGGTACTAGGATGGTACGAGGGTGTTGGTACTAGGATGGTACGAGGGTGTTGGTACCAGTGCAGTGACACTAGTATGATGGTAAAAAAAGGTGATAAGATACTGGTTGTACTAGGATTCTGGTTCTGACAGAGTCCTAATACCAATGTTCAACGCAGTGAAATAGCCTTTTGTGTAGAGTGTATGGGTGAGCGTTTCCAATTCAGTTTTAATGCTGTCTGATGTAAATGGACAGTAATCATCCCCTCGTGAAGGACTCTACGCCATTAAGCGCGACCTGCTCACCGGACGAAGCCTCAGGCTCAAATGTTTGTAAATATATTTTCCATAGTCCTCTACCAAACGTTATGCCAGTGACAAAATAATCATATATATATATATATATATATATATAGTCAGCCTCCCTGTCTGCCTGTCTGTCTCATGGAAAGTAATTATAAATCGGTTCTAATCTATCTTCATCAATCTTTCTCTCACAGTTTCGCGTATTCTGCTTCAAACTTTGCTTACATCTTTGCTTCAAGTTTGATTAAAACACGTTGGCTTGATTGGTAATACTAGGAAGACGCGGCCAGGCGTGTGGTGGGGGCTGTGGTGGGTACCACCACCTTCCACATGATCCAGCGTTCAATATACCACACTAGTTGTTTGGTTTTGAAGGTCTCGAGGTACGTAGCACATCTGTGAACAAGAGTAACACATCCTTGGGAACCATTGCACAAGATCACTGAGCAAAGCTCAGTAAGGTCCTAACTCATGGTGCCTATGCAGTTAGGTCAGCATGGGCAGGACCTTCACTGGTGAGAAATTCACTGAAACATGTCGATACATCATTCCGTCTGGTATGTGTATACGTTTCAGAGAACCTCAGTGTACCATGAAGCAATAGTCTGTTCCCGAGCCGTCCGCTCTCCTCTGCAAATAACAGTCCGTCTCACGAGCAGGCTCCCTTCCTGCTCGCTCTTCAAGGTGTAATTCTCGGAATCAATCTTCTTCTCTCGACATCATCATCATCATCAGTTATCCTTTCACAGGGAGTTAATTTTCTTCTCGCAGCACATGGTATGGTTCTGGCGGCTTCCCCGTCGAGGTCTGTGTATCAGTGCGGGGTACAACCTGATCGCTATCGCTCACGGATATTTTTAGAGGTAATATGGAAGGGACACTCGAACCATTAACGAGGTGGTCCGCTCCCTTCAACCCCAGGCAACCGCCAGCTGTGTGCACACACGGCTGCAGTGTGGTGGTACTGGCGTGTCCCCCTCATGGTGGTACAGAGACCGTCATTGGCTACATCCAGCCATGGGTTTACCCTCGATAAATTCATTCGATTCCTGATCATAATGAATGGCCACCACCACTGCTTTCTACCACACCATTACCATGAACTGTGGTCCCTCCTCTTCCGACGGACCCTCTTGGCTCCTTAATCCAGCTGGACCCACCTATGACCCTCCTACTTCCATGTACTGTACCTGTTGTACGTTCTGTGCTCCCCCACCCACCCACAGCTGTCCCTCAGCCACACCGGCACATAACGCTTTACTTATGTATGCTAAGACAACTGAGGCCCTTTGATAAACTTCTCTGACGGGTCACACTAGTTACTGCAACCACTAGGCTACCCATTCTTTATCTTTCATACTCGTCCGCCATTTCCCGCGTTAGCGAAGGAGCGTCAGGAACAGACGGAGCAAGGCCGTATTCGCTCACATTCATTCTCTAGCTGTCACGTGCAGTGCGCGGAAACTACAGACCCTTATCCACAACTAGGCCCCACAGACCCCGGACGCTACTCATATATATATATATATATATATATATATATATATATATATATATATATATATATATATATATATATATATATATATATATATATATATATATATATATATATATATTTTTATTTTTTTTTTCATACTTGTCGCTGTCTCCCGCGTTTGCGAGGTAGCGCAAGGAAACAGACGAAAGAAATGGCCCAACCCCCCCCATACACATGTATATACATACGTCCACACACGCAAATATACATACCTACACAGCTTTCCATGGTTTACCCCAGACGCTTCACATGCCTTGATTCAATCCACTGACAGCACGTCAGCCCCGGTATACCACATCGCTCCAATTCACTCTATTCCTTGCCCTCCTTTCACCCTCCTGCATGTTCAGGCCCCGATCACACAAAATCCTTTTCACTCCATCTTTCCACCTCCAACTTGGTCTCCCTCTTCTCCTCGTTCCCTCCACCTCCGACACATATATCCTCTTGGTCAATCTTTCCTCACTCATTCTCTCCATGTGCCCAAACCACTTCAAAACACCCTCTTCTGCTCTCTCAACCACGCTCTTTTTATTTCCACACATCTCTCTTACCCTTACGTTACTCACTCGATCAAACCACCTCACACCACACATTGTCCTCAAACATCTCATTTCCAGCACATCCATCCTCCTGCGCACAACTCTATCCATAGCCCACGCCTCGCAACCATACAACATTGTTGGAACCACTATTCCTTCAAACATACCCATTTTTGCTTTCCGAGATAATGTTCTCGACTTCCACACATTCTTCAAGGCTCCCAAAATTTTCGCCCCCTCCCCCACCCTATGATCCACTTCCGCTTCCATGGTTCCATCCGCTGACAGATCCACTCCCAGATATCTAAAACACTTCACTTCCTCCAGTTTTTCTCCATTCAAACTCACCTCCCAATTGACTTGACCCTCAACCCTACTGTACCTAATAACCTTGCTCTTATTCACATTTACTCTTAACTTTCTTCTTCCACACACTTTACCAAACTCAGTCACCAGCTTCTGCAGTTTCTCACATGAATCAGCCACCAGCGCTGTGTCATCAGCGAACAACAACTGACTCACTTCCCAAGCTCTCTCATCCCCAACAGACTTCATACTTGCCCCTCTTTCCAAGACTCTTGCATTTACCTCCCTAACAACCCCATCCATAAACAAATTAAACAACCATGGAGACATCACACACCCCTGCCGCAAACCTACATTCACTGAGAACCAATCACTTTCCTCTCTTCCTACACGTACACATGCCTTACATCCTCGATAAAAACTTTTCACTGCTTCTAACAACTTTCCTCCCACACCATATATTCTTAATACCTTCCACAGAGCATCTCTATCAACTCTATCATATGCCTTCTCCAGATCCATAAATGCTACATACAAATCCATTTGCTTTTCTAAGTATTTCTCACATACATTCTTCAAAGCAAACACCTGATCCACACATCCTCTACCACTTCTGAAACCACACTGCTCTTCCCCAATCTGATGCTCTGTACATGCCTTCACCCTCTCAATCACCTCCTCAATAATTACCCAATAATTCAACAAGAATACTCTTAAAATTTATCACTCTTATCTTGCCTTAGTACAACTCACTTGCCTTTGCCAATCCCACCTACAGCATGGTCCCAATACTTAATACTACATATTATAATATTATAATAACTATATAACATATACATATAAGTAACTTTTTATAATAATTCATATATACATAATCATGTTGTCATTTCCGAAGTCTTCCGCAAAGGCATCGTATCCCACTTTCCATGTTGACTAAATCATTTTCATAAAGCGTCAAGGCACTTTAACACTGTCGTGGGAACCAGGCACCTCTCTCTCCCAGGACGCTCTGTTTAGCTCACACACGCCTCAATCTACGGGCCCCTCACCCTACAGACGTACTAGGCTGGAGTCTTGCTCATTCTGGCTCTACACTGAAGTCCCAGACCCCTGATTCCTCCACCCTATTTCTCTCGCAGGAACTGTTTTAGTGCTCTGAAGTGGTGGTGTGGGGTACACGGCAAATGTCACCTGGTGTTCCATCCCGTGACTTTCCTGATCGACCAATCCGTTTGGAATTCAGTAGTCGGCCACCTCGATTGAGCGTTTTCCTGCACAAACCAACTGTCCAAGACTGATTCTCATCATATCACTTACTTATAATCTTGCCGACCACCAACTAGGACAACCCTCCTCCAGCCCTAACTACACACTTCCATGTCCACAGCATCTTATGCCGGGCATCAATAATCCCTTAAAGATATATGTGCGAACGACCATCCCCTATTCCATGTTCACGTTTCTCCATTTTACATGTGCACAGTCTTGCATCCTGTACCAGTTTTCAACAGTATCACAGTTCCAAAAACAACTTAACCTTACCCTTATACCTTTGCCGATTGCTCTTACATTTATCGAATTAATAATAATTTTTCCGTTATAGCTCACAAGACTGATTCCAGGGCTTACTCACTTTGACCTCGCAAAATAAACTTCCAAATATTCTGTATGTCCCAGTCCTGGGCAATTAACACGTAACCAATACGGCATTGATCTATGACAGACCAACATAAGTTCACAGGTGTAGGATATGTCGGCTGTTAAATCTGGTATTCCAACATCGTTCTTGTTACAAAAAAAAAATCTCAGCTGTCTCACACATTCAAGTTAAACAGACACATGCATAACCAGTGTTGGTGGCTGTTGACAAGTTATGCTTTGCGGTAAAGTACCCATGCACCTTGAGGTCTACGTGGTCAAAAACGTATGAGGACACCCATTGAGTGTCAAAAATGTGCGCATATATTCAGTAAGCCCGGGGTGTAGATCAAGAACACATAGTCGCTGTTATGTTTAAAATTACCAAGATGGAGAATTTACGTTGCCAGGGGTCACGACCACTGATAGCGTATAATAAGTAGTCTGATGGGTTACATGGGTTTGAGTCATGAGGTGTGTAAGCCTAAGTTTCATGCTGCGTATTACACGTTGAGGATAAAGCGTCAAGGATAATGTGGTTGGTGGAGCACTAACTTCTCTCCACGAGGTCTGGTTTAGTGTCACGTGCAGGCGCTAGGGCACCCACGGTGGGGGTCACAGGGTTATGTGACATAACTCTACGTCCTCCCTGGTATCCTAGTGGTCTAAATACCATTCTCCAGGTACCCTCCATTGGCTTTCATTTGTCTTTGGGTAAGGCGTAGAGGCGGGAGTGGGTGGTGGGTTGGGGGGTACATGGCAGGAATGGTCGAGCTGGGTGTCCATCCCCGTGACTTGTGCCTCGATCGACCAATCACGTTTGGAATCAGGCAGTCGGCCACGGGGCGGTCTGAGCGTCACCTGACGAGGCATGACACATACCAGTTACCAAGACTGATTCTCATCAATACACTTGACTATAAATGTTGCGGCGGACGCTACAAACTAGGACGAGAATCCCTCCTCCGACCTCTAGATGTACATACAAGTCATGTCACCATGCATGATGCCACCTGGGGATAATAACTCTCCCGTTACAAGATATGATGTGGAAGACAGCTCTAATTTGCACAAGGTCCTCAGTATTAGTTACGATGTGTCACAGTGTTGCACCTGTACTGCAGTTTTCAACAGTATCAAAGGAAAAAACAATTAACCTTACTTTAGGTACCTGTTGGCGTGGTAGTAACAATTAAATCAATTAATAGAAGTAATTTTTGCGCGTAATATAGCTAAAGACAGACGGACTTCCAGGTTAACTGAGAACATTTACGTCGAAAAAAAACTCTTCTGAATATTTCTGTGATAGTCGACCAGTCTGGGCGATAACTGTATGCTGGAGCATTATTGATGATCAAAGACCCAAACATAGTTCACAGGTGGAGGGTGTGGGCTGTAAGCCAGCTCTGCGTCATTCGACGCTCGAATTCTTGGAATACAAAAAAAAAATCTCCAGCTTGCGTCACAGATCAAGGTGAGAACTGCAGAGCATCATGAAATAATGCCAGTGTTGGTGGGTGTTGAGCAGAGTGTGTACTGCGGGTGTAGAGGGCCGCTGCTGCCCTGTGTATAGCTGGGTATACGACAAACGTGTTGAGGACACTCAGTGAGTGTACAAACTAATGGTAGGGATATAGTAGCAGTAGGAAGGTCAGGGGTGGTAGATGTCAGGAACACTGAGTGTAGAGGTCGCTGTTAGTGGGTGTAGAAAACAACGATGAAGGGATGTGGAGGCTTACGAAGCCAGGGGGTCGACGGGACCACTGATGGCGGGTATAGAGGCTCCAGTCGATGGGTGTGGGACTTGGGTTTGGGAAACACTGATGTTGGGTGTAAGGTTGAAGCTTTGACTGGCGGTTGTACACTGGGATGTGAGGATAATCACTGACGCATAGAAATGTAGGAACACCTTTGGTTGTAGAGCAAACTTTACATATAACTGAGGTGCGGTGTTAGGTGTACAGTGAGGACGTAGGGACCACTGGTGATGGGTGGTCAGCAGGGTTATTGTACACATAACCTCAACAGTCGCTACACCACTGCTGTACATCCACTACCAGTGGTCTAAGTACCTATTCTCCAGGTACACTTCATTGGGTTTTCTGTGTCGTTTGGTTAAACGTAAACTGTGGAGCTGCTGCAGCATAAGCATAAGTTCATACATTAGCAGTAACATTCAGAACCACTGGAGCTGATGGTCTGTTATAGTATTACATGCCTCATATCTGAGCCTACTGAAGGAAACGCATATGAAATGCAAAATAATCAGGCTAGTCGATTATTGTCTCTGTGATTCGTCCGTACGTCTAATCATTACCTTCATGAATAATGAAGTTTATTCTTCTTTCACTTTACTTTTGCTGATGTTTGCACACGTGTCTACACCACACGTGTTGCGGAAGTATCGTATTAAGGGATTATACACGTTAATGGAAAACCATCGGAGACAGATGAGATAGGGCCTGCAGCCTGCCTCGCTAATTTCAGTGATTATACTTTATGGTGAAAGGGTCTCTGTTCCCTTAAAGAGCCCCAGTTTCTCTCCTGATTAATGGTGGTCGAGGACAGGTTTTATGGAGGAAGTGTCCCCAATTGTCCCAGAAATGTTCAGTGAACCATGTACACCATCTCGACCGCTGCACTCCACCAGCTGGGCCCCCTGAGGTCCTGCACGTTACAGCCACTATTGTTCTCTGGGAGATGCTTGGGGCCCCTGTCATGAGACGCTAACGACCTGCGACCTCACGCTTAGATTTGGATTTTCGGTACTATACCCGATTTGACCTTTGACCTAAGGCTAGGTGACATGTGTTGCCTTTGTCTCATGACCAGGGAAACCAGGAAGGACGTCCTGGCATATTCCTCTGTACAGTCTGCTCGCTCCAGTTTGGAGGAACCGTGGTATGTCTGCCATCACTTCTAACGGACTTCTTTGTGCCCCACGTCAGGCCAGGCGTCCGGGAACATTCGTTCGCGACTGGAGCCATCAACATAACAAATAAGGTGCCATCAACTGAGTAATGAAGATAATCTTCCGACCTCGTCCCGCGCGTGCTGACGCTGTCCTTGTCATGTCATCCCGGCCTCCATCATCACTGTCTCTGATGATGATAAACGGAGAGCTTCGTCCCCCGCTGGCAACCCTAACTGCCCACTACGTCTTCACTTCCCCTCGCCTCCCTACCTCCTCCTTCCCTCACCTTTCCCCTCACCTTGCTTCACCGGGCTCACCTCCCCTTCGCCTTCTTCCCCAACCAAAGCTTAGTCACTTCCCTTCCCCAGTTATCATTACTCCCTTACTTTCTTCTCCCTCTTTCCTCTACCACCCCTCCCTTCTCCCTCACAAGACACCCCGCGCTTCCCTAAGGCAGAGTGTAGAGCAGTTGAGGTCTTGGGCGGCCTCGCCTGGCTGGTTGTTTTCTCGGGGATAATGGGGTAAACATTGCTTAGTGACGCTGACACGCTGAGGGAAGGGTCCCCCCAATACCACCCCACCTAACCCCACACTGTGAGGCGCCTACACCTTCCTTTATACCCACCACCACACTACATCCTGACACTACAATCTCCATTACACCGACCACCACCACACATCCTGCCATTTCTTTTCAGCTCACTTGGCTAAAGGACCAACGTTAGCTTTTGCTGTCTCGTCTGCCTTCTGTCCCTTAACATTGCACATGTTAATATTCTCCTTCGGAACTACCTTGCCAATCTGAACCAAAATTGGTAGAAATGGTCTTCTGATGGTCCCTTTTGATGATCTCTATTGAAGGTCTCTTTTGGTGGTCCCTTTTGTGAACTATGTTTGGGATCCAAGACCACCATCCAAGATAGGCCAGGTTTGCTCGGAATTTAAAGCCAGGTGAAGGGTCGAGGCTCACGTGAAGCTCTAGTTTGTACACTCACTGCTGATGATCCCAACAACCCCGCTTTACGCCCACCACTGGTGGTGACCCGTGGCAAACATTTACCAGTTTAGAAAATGGCAGCTGAACATGAATGAAAAAATGAAGCTTTAGAATTAATGCTACGACAGATTATGAGGATATATCTGACATCATTTATAGACACAGAAATTTTTGTAAAACATTTATACAGTTTACAATGTGCTTTTCTCATCCGCTATCAAGAGAAGGTGGCACACGAACAACAGGGTTGAGGATATGATATACTCATTATAAAACTACACACAAACAGGGCAGTGAGAGAGATATGACTTCAAGACAGTTGCAGTGATATACAGACAAGGTGCGGGAAGTCAATGACAGATACAAATGTAAGACGAGAAGAGACTATGAGAAGACGTAGCCACTAGATATTAGGGGTTCCCACCGCTCACGTCGGAGAGAGTTTGGCTGTGAAGTTGAATAATAACAGCCGCTCGATCTCCTGACTCACTGCAGCCCACGTTCATACATATCCAGAAAATGTTTTGCTTCACCACATCGGAACCCGGGAAGCCCTGGAAATTCTCCTCTATCTTTCTATTCCTTCGTGAATGAGTAATGTGTAGTCCCTGGAGTCTTCATGACCTGAGAATTACTTGGTCAGGAAGTCGAAATAAGAATATGATCTTGTCCTCTACGGATTACCTTATACTTGTGCCTTTCTTTTCTCCATGAAGGACAACTGTAACTCTAAGAGGTGGCAGGTGGCGTGCCCCCTTCCTCTGGCTGGGTTCTGAGGCTCCTGAAGGACGCTTGATCCTGAGATATCTTGTGAGTATTGGCAACTCGAGGATTGGCCGAGTCCAAGTCTGCGTCTTCCCTTCCGCGGTCACCCTTAAATATGTATAGACGATTTTTTATTCTTAACAAGAACATAATGAATTTCTTCAAGACGCAGGTCTGTCATCACGAAGAGAGGGACACTCTCGTATCCAGCCTGAAATTACTGTAGACACCAGACCCATGACTGGTACATCTTAGATGGTTTCCATGTGGGCAGGTCTTAATATAGAAACATACAACTAGTGACAATGATCAAATTAATCATGACGACACGATGTCACACATAAAAGACAAGTTTCTTCAAATTCAATGCCAAAAAATCTAGTTTCGTAAAAAAAAATCATAGCTGCTTCTAATTTTGTAGATGACAAAAATATCATTAAACGTATAAAGTATTCAGATTATATAGTTCACTCAAACTTTGATCTGTTGACAATAGTACTGAAGAGACCAGCGTCATCTAACAGCGTGAGTCAGACCCGGGTGAGGTCTGCGCGTATTGTGAGTCTTTGATTCCTGGAAGAAACTAATCTCTTACGTCATAACTCGGTGATTCACTGGTTCCCGGGTAATCTCCAGCCCTTCTAGAGCTTCTCATATCGTTCATTTCAAGTTACATTTATTCTATCTGGGAAAAGATGCACCTGTCTGCCGCCACATCCAGGCCGTATGAATCACTAAGTTCAATAAATCTTTTTTATGACTTATGAGATAAATTTCACGTGCAACATTGTATAACCCCATTTAAGGGGAACTAGCATTGCTACAGTTAGCAGGTTAAAGGTGACAACACTTCATCCATTTGCGGCCTGATGTGCTATAAATATGACCTGGGAGGCCACTATCTTACACACGGAAAAGCAAACTACGACGGTCGAGGACCCTGGTTCCCTCAAAGATGACCTCAGCCTTTGGCCTGGTGTCAAGCTTGGATTCTCCGACCATAAGCAATATACACTCTCCCGGGCATAGCAGGCTTATGCACCAGCGGACACAAGAGGAGAACAGGACGCGACGAGCAGTAGCGAAATGTGAAGGGATAGTCACGATGGGACGGTGGCAATGGAACAGTCGCGAAGGGGATGATGGAACGGACGCTGAGGGACAGACAAGCAGAACGTTCACTCGACTGGAACACCGTGCCCAGCTTCCCGGAGGAGGGACATAAATACCGTGATCTCCACATTTCACTAACGCATAACTGTTCCAGGTCCGTCCAGCTGACGCTCATGTAAATATCGGGCAAAATATGTCATTTTGTCAACACAGTTTATTGATCGCCACCTGGTGGCCCAAGCCTGAAAAAAAACACACACCAGGGACACAGTTTTACATGGAACACTTGCACAAATAGATAGAGTAAACACTAGTGAGTTAAACCCAGATGAAATACCTGGTATTGTTAGCTTTTCCATATATAATATTAACTATATCATTCTGGATTTGCCTGTCGAGAGCAATGCGACCATCCAAAACTGCAAGTCCAAAATTTGGTATTATTTTTTTCGCCTCTGACGTTGACCAGCATCACAGGCGATGATGAAGGTTACATCAGTAATTATGATCTGGTGCACTAAACATGTGTCCAGCAGCAGGTCGACAGGAAGGGTGATCATTTCTCTACCCACTGACCACCGCATGATGCAATCTTCTTTAAAACAAACATTGTCTTGCTGCGATCCCACACAACACACACACACACACACACACACACACACACACACACACACACACACACACACACACACACACAAACATACAAACACACAGACACATACAAACACACACAGACACATACGAACACACACACACACAAACACACACACCTGGATCTTTCACATAACTGCTCCTGTCTCTGGAGAGTGAGGGTAACAACTGTGTCTGTGTCACGTGCGAGGATGACACTGGAGGACGTGACTCGCGCGTTACACACGCCTCAGTAGAGTGGACATAGAACAATAACACGTTCTGCGCGTCATACGTCGCACGCGTCACTGCGCGCCAAACTTCACGAGAGCATTACCATATTACGCTCGGTATCTACCGTCTCATTTGTGTCTGCGCACCAGATACGCCTTGCCGCGTCACTCACCTGCCAGTGGGATACATGTGGCAATCAAGTACATCTAACAGCGGTACACACGCGACCCCACGCTACGTGACGCCAGAGAAGTTTACAGAGCAAGTGCATAGCACTGTCATGACAACCCCTGTAGGCCTGAGCCCAAAAAGTCAACATTCAGGCCGCTGCTGCCAGGAATGTAGGCGTCATTGACCCGTACGAGAGCGGGGCCGCGTGCCGCGTTCCTAACGTGCCTGCCCGACGTAAGGTGTTGGAGCTGAAACTTCGCTTCAGTTGTTCCTTTTGTTTGGACTTGAAGTTCAAGGGAACATGAGATAAGATTATTCGCCTCCCGGTAAAATTCCGCTTTCACTTCACGTTTTAGACAATATTTGTTCTCTGTTTTCGTTTACATCGAGTAAGTTCCGTTATTTCACTGTTTTGTTTACAAACTCGATCAAGTGTATACAGCAGCGGAGGTGTGTGTGTGTGTGAGCTATGTAAGTGGGAGGATCAACCACACGATCATACCCTGTGTTGGTCATGGTCTTGTGACGCCTCTAAGTTTCTTGACCACACCAGCACGACCCCACTGGACAGCGACGACAGCATGACCCTTTGTCATGATGACGTAGCCTTTGACCAGACCCTTAAGGGTAGAGATGATATACACAAGGGTCAAGGCTGCTGTGTTAAAGGGTCATGCCCTCGTATTCAAAATTGCTCAGGTGTTTTCAAGTCTCACATTCTTCCTTCACCTCAGGAGACACCAGGTTACTCCCAGGATCTTAAGCACCGGTGTTGCCAAGTCAGGATAAACCTGAAGTATTTCCCCTTGTAAACATTTTGACCATATCATCGCCAACACGTTCAATGCTCTCATGTCTGTCGATAAATCATGTACCCAGGCACTCCACTCCATACTCCGTCACGTGTCCACAATACAGTTACAAGTAGCCAAGTCGTCATGAGACAAGGCGAGCGACAATTGTATCAGCTTACGCGGGAATCCGGAAGAAATTCAAAGTTGGTCAGATAAATGGAGGATGAGATTCAGTCCACGTGAGCGCAAGGATGGGGTGGTGAAAAACCTTAGTGTGGTTATTACCTAGCGGGAAATGTATTACAGGAAACCGTGTAGGGAAGAGACCTAATTTATGACCAATCTGTTGCCGGAGATGTACTTAAGGAGAACTGATAAAGATGGAGACTATCATCTTGCAAATATCAGGATCCTACTCAAGTGTCTGGCTAGGGACGTGTTCGGTAAACTACTCACAACATCCAACGTATCAAAACTGGTTTATTGTCTAGTTGAGGAGGTTCAGAGAAGACCAGCCAGGATGATACCTGAATCAAGAGGACAAACCTGCAATGAGAGGCTGAAAGCTACAAAGCTGCTCACCAAACAGGTGGGAACAGTGGGTGGGAGACCTTAGGAAAGCCTTAACGTTTCTGGATCTGCTGGACGATGTTGACAATGAACAGTGTTTTAAGAGGCACATTGCTAGAGTAATGAGAGACCAAGACAAAAAGATAAAGAAGATAGAAAGAAGTATTGGCTCAGCATAAGGATAGTTAATGGTGGGAATAAACTACTCAAGGGACACTGTAAATGTTGAAAGTTCACAAAGGTTTAAAACACTACTTGATGAGCATACAAAAATCAATCGAATGGTCCTGCATTGCTCAGATAGATCAATAGGTATTCATCCACGCACATATCTACCCATCCACCCACCCACCCACCCACACACTAGTCAGCACAAATCATCAACTGTTTCTTGGAAAGGACTCACTTTCCATTGGTTATCGCAGAGGATGATAAATGGATACGGAAGACAAGGAAATGATCAAGGACGCCATACCAGCACTCGGCTCAAGCCTACACATGTCCCCAGATTCTGAATACATTCAGATTCCTAGACTAACGCTCCAAGTGACGTCGCTTCAGGGTCATGGTCAAAGGTAGTTTTTAGAATGTTCTGAGAACACTAATACGTGCATGACACTATCTCGCGGGGTTTCTATATACGCAGGAGGTTCCCTTCTTGCTGTGCTCTGCAGGCAGTGAATAGGTGAGGAGATATATCAGAGGAGGTCTTGGATGTTGTTGGCTTTATCCGCCTCCACTGAGGCATGTGGAAGGGTCAGGGGAAACCAGGGAGAAGTCTGTGGGTTGTGGTATTTTGATTTCGGTGCATTATACTTGAAATAGAGGCTGGATGCCAGCAAATAAGTGTAGTTTATTCTGTGCTTAGCGTTGCCTAGCGAACAAGCATATATATATATATATATATATATATATATATATATATATATATATATATATATATATATATCCTTTCCTTCATACTTGATTGTCGTTTCCCGCGTTAGCAAGGTAGCGCCAGGAACAGACGAAGAGAGGCCGCATTTTCTAGCTGTCATGTGTGATGCAACGCAACCACAGCTCCTTATCCACATCCAGGCTTAACAGATCTTTAGATGGTTTACCCCGGACGCTTCACATGCCCTGGTTCAGTCCGTTGACAACACGGCGACCCCTATATACCACATCGTTCCAGTTCACTCTATCCCGTGCACTCTTTTAATCCTGCTGCATGCTCGGGCCCCATTCACTCGAGTATGGATAACAAATATCATTATGTCATAATACCATTATCTGTGGTTTGATAGTTTCGTGTTTCTGTTTCCAGTTGAAGATGTAAAGACGAATTCGTGTCTGAGATTGTGTAGCGAGAGGCATAACATCTGTAGTTAATCCCCGCTTATGATGAATTAGCTTCTGCTTCTATGGTGCAGTACCACTGCCTGTGTTTACAAGTCTCATTTCTCTTTATAGTGTGATTTGCGGTTTCCTGGGGCTGGGTGACTCACATGGTGCTGACTAAGATCTTCTGTGTGAGTCACTGTTACTATTAGCTAGGTGACTCACACGGTCCTGACTCAGATCTGAAGTCATTTATATATTACAGTTCGGTCACCCGCGGACCTCCCCTGTCCACACATCATTCAAAACTGTGGAGAATTTTCAGTTCCATCTTACGATCAAAGTGAGTCACTCAAAGCATCAGTCCTTATAACCCAAACTAAAAACAGTGTTTGAAATGTGAATGACAAAAGAACATCAAAAGTTTCCCGACTAAAAAAAAAAATATAAGATAAAGTTTTCCTACACGGGAGGTCCGCGGGCAGAAGCTTTGATGGATTCCAGTCATGATGACGCTTTGGGGTTGCATGACGTCACGAGCGGGGATTGGCAGGCAGGTAGCGGGCCGACAAGAAGCCCCTCTCTTGTCCTCCATCTGAGCCAACCGTATCAGATTATCCGAGAAATTTTGTCGTTCGAATTTCAATCATTTCTCTCTAGTTATCCCAAAGGAAACATTTTACTCTTCCCTCAGAAATAATTAGAATGAATAATCCTTACGAGTTATCATGCTCAGTGATATCTGTTATCTCTCGACAAAGGGTCTCTGTGACCTCTGACCTTGAAAACGTCTACATAAGGCTCCGCTACAGCGTCTCCTGAAGTCATGAACGTCTGGCTACATCCACTCATGTAATGTTATGGTTGCAAGGCTACAGCCACGCCAGGAGTCTTCTGGTCACCAGATACAGCCACGCCAGGAATTTCACGGTCACTAGGCGGTGAGTCATATGGTTACTGAGCCAGTGGGACGAGAACATAGATGGTGTCACAGGCTCCTCACCAGCGTGTTAACTTGGACAAAAAGACACCTCAGTGCTTTAGAAAAAAATAAATCCTTTATACCAGAAACTACGCCACTCAAATCTTCCAGAAAAAACGCGAAAAAAACTCAAAGAGAATCTACGAATACAAGAGCAGGTCTACCCAAGTGAAGGGGCTATCTCGTGGACGGAATCACCGTGGGACGACTTGAGAGGACCTCCAATATGGTAACGCCCCTCTAAGGGTACTCCCAAGGGGCCACTATAAAACATCTCACATTTCTCTTCAGCAATGTGTATTTACGTGGACCCTCCGTCGTGCAGTAAAGATGTCTCCCCACCTGTAGGGCTCGGACAGGAAAAGAGTGCAACTGTACGTGAGAATTTTGGGAAATTATTAGGTAGACTGGGAGAGACAAGAGGAGTGAGGGAGGTGTAGGGAGGCAGCTAGAGCTACTAAGAGAGTAAGCTGAGGAGAGAGAGGTATGGAGGGAGACGGCTAGTGAGGAAAAGGCACCAGGAAGGGAGCTGAGGGAAAAGAGAGAGAGCTAAGGAGGAAGCTGAGACACGGAAAGGGAGTCGAAGGGAGAGAAAGAGAGTTAGAAATTAACAGCTCAGAAGGAAAAAATGTAGAGGATAATGTATAGATATGCCAGGATATGAATCACAAGTTCAAGTGTTTACAGCCCCAGTGGAATGGAGAAGAAGTCTTGTACAATACAGAAATATCTAGACAAGAGAAAGAGAATACTTGCGTCTCTTGATCCATATGAGGCATATGGTCCTGATGAAATTTCTCCATATTAGCTGAAAATATGTGCAGGAAACATCACAGAACACTTGAAATGTGTTTCCAGATGATGTAGGGGAGGTAAAGTGGCACGGGAGTCGAAAACATTTAACCCATCTAAACGAAAGAACGGGAGGATGAGCTGAACTTCAGACTGGACTCCAAAAGACAATCAGTAGGAAATGGTTGGTCGTCTGTCCGTATCTGGGATGTCTTCAAACTTTCTGTATTGTAGACTTTTCTGTTACAGGAACAGTGGACGAATGGAAGAAAAGAACTGAGTCGTGCGACTGTCAATATAAACAACTTATTAAGAGACTGTGTGATGATAGAGAAAGCTCGAGAGATGGAGTCCCTTGTGCTTTGAACTTCCTCCCCGTGCAAATACAAACACTGAGTGATAACAACATTCCTTGGTACTTTAAACTCAGCGACTCCCAGACACATTACGAGAGCCGTAATGACGTGTCTAACGGCGACATACTTCCAGAAAACCAATTAATGACAACTTAATTACCACTTCAGCCTATCTTATTCGCTCACTCCATCACGACCATGACTCATTTACTTCATCCAGTGTCTCACGACTAAGAGGCGCCTCACGACCTGGTGTTCAATTAAATATCAGTCATGAATGATGGGAAAGAGACAGTCAGACTCGAACATTATGACAGACAGTAGGGTCTTTCTTGTCTGCCAGCTAATGATTAACAAGCATTTTTCTGAACTTTATATATATATATATATATATATATATATATATATATATATATATATATATATATGTATATATCTTTCTTTTTTCTTTTAAACTATTCGCCATTTCCCGCGTTAGCGAGGTAGCATTAAGAACAGAGGACTGGGCCTTTGAGGGAATACCCTCACCTGGCCCAATTCTCTGTTCCTTCTTTTGGAAAAAAAAAAAAAAAAAAAAAAAAAAATACCCCTAAAGGTGATCTATAGACCCTTGGGTTGCTTACTGAGTAATATATTCACTAATGAAGTACGAGATAAGAGAAGTGAACATTTGTTACGTAACACTGAGGACTAAGGTCGAGGGTCTGCCTCTGTCACATGTGTGCCGGTCAGGAGGATCACAGTCTTATTGCTTTCCGATATTACCCAGAATAACATTCATTCCAGATTTAATGGGACAATAAGCTGTAATCTTAACGTCACTGGAATTGTTACCAGGATGCTTTTTGTGTCATTCATGGCAATGTTGAAAGTGAACAAAGGTTAGAACTACAGAACATACTTCTTTTACTGTCACACAGATGACAAAAAAATAATCCCTTCATCATAGTATGCCATATTTTTCTTATGGGTTGTAAGGTTCAGGTCTGGGGCGTGAGGGGCGACTGCGAGGCGAGCGATAGTGCTTTGAAAAGTCGTGCGTTCCAATAATATGAAGAGCGTCAGTGTCAGGCAGGAAATTGAAAGTCAACCGTTATCTTACTGCTCTTGAAAACTCACACAAGACTCAGAACTCACTATCTTATTCCTGTATCAGAAAGAAAAAAACATATATAATGCAGACTCTTTCACAAAGCAAGATACCCATATGGTCTCCCCCCTGCCAAAAAAATTTGAGAATTTCACAAAAGATGAAAAGATGCAATGGTTTTAAAGTCCAACAGGAAGATAATGACACGACCACCAATACTGCAAACACTAACACAGCAGTCTTGCCGCGAAGATATACAGTCAGTGATAAAACTAACTCAAGATTACTTCATAAACAAGAGAAAACATGGAAGTATAGCAATGTGTTGAGGGACCGTAGGCCGCTGGAGGACCTAACTGATATGGGAACCTATACTGCCTGTCTCCTGCTCCGCTCATGTACAGATGCCGAGAACAAAGAGTAAACTGACTTTGTGGAGGCATCCGACAACCCTCACACAGCAATGCTGTATGAATGAACCAGCCGATGTTTCCTTATGTAACAGAGGTGCTCATAGGTTGACAAAAGTTATCTAATGTTTACTGTCCATGATATCCAATCATACATAAGCATACTAACGTATGAGGATTTCTGTTTTATCTTCATACTCCATACTTGTTCTTGTGTGGCAAGGTAAAGCCAAGACAGACGAAGAACAGTCTCGTTTACTCAGATTTACTCATATCCACTATTTACTTGTCAAATCCAGAATCCCTATACACAACCAAGCCCCACAGACCTTTTTCACGGTTTCCTCTGACTGCTTCATACCCTGGTTCAGCCCTCTGACAGCACCTCGTCCCGTGAATACCACGTCGTCTTTTCAAACACTCCTCATACAAGCGTGGAGCTTAAAATACAATCTATTACGCGCAACGTAGGCTGTTCATGCTCACTGTGAATCCTGACATAACATTTTTGTTTCTTTTCATTTATATATTTTGAACCATCCACATCAGCAACTGCTTATACAATTAATGTGCCAATAGATTCAACTGCTCTGCGATGTCTTAGAGAATCACTTACAGATTCATTATATTCAGCTGATCTTAGCTGAGATATGTAATATCTTATAAAGATACTACTTACCACAGTATCACCCACCAGCGTTTCCCTGAAAGTGCATTTGTTCATGTTACCCCACATCACACATGTAAGATGAGGTGTGGATAGGTTTGTGAATCTTCAGTAACATGTTCCTTGTTCCATATTATCATCCCACAAAATTTAGAGGAAGATAAATGGATGTAACTGTAAGACTTGGTTAGGCCAATCCTCGCTGTCTTCAACTGTGGTGCCAATTCCAGGGGAAAAAGGTGGCGCAGAATTTCCTGGTGGACATTCATCGCATGAAATGCCTCAATGACCTTACCAGGTTGCTCCTCTCTGTCAAATGTCAGAATGAGTTTTCGGTGATGGAGCACCAGAGAATCGCCTTCATCTTCAAATTTCGCTGCGTCTGTCACTCCTCTGGTTGGCAAAATCTTCTTCTGTGGTTCCCTCGGAGTGATTAAGTTTTCTGTTGAATAATAACGTCTTTCACGCTGTTCAGGTGCTGGTTGGCAGACACCTCAGTGTCTACCCTTGTAGTTATTTCAGGCCTGAGATTCATCTTCCAGACTGAGAGATTCATCTTCATGCCTGAGACCCAGGTCCTTCATGTCAACTTCTGTCTGTTGAATCTTCACTAATTTTGCACAAGTCGATGTAATGTTTCTCCTAACTCCTGAAAGTTACCTACAACTGGCAAATCTACATCAACAGGTGCCGTACCTATAACAAATGGCATCGTATGTAGAACAACCGGCACCATATCTAGGCCAACCGGTATCGTAACTAGGACAACCGGTATCGTGACCAAAACAAGAAGCATCGTATCTAGAGCAACCGGTTTCGTGTACAGAACACTCGCACGGATAACATACCCTGGCCTCCGACGTAGCTAGGGTCAAGTCCGGCAGCAGCAGACAGTATACTGAATCCAGCCAGGAAATGTTTTGTTATGAAATTCTGGAATTCTTCGAAGGGAAGAATCCTGGACGGAGTTTTCAATGGTTTCATTGCCATTATCTCGACTCTTTGAGGCTCCTGAGAGACCCGCCCACGGAGACTGCCTGGGAGGCGGTCGGCCCCGGGAGGCGGAGCGGAGACCAACACTCCAAGGCTGTCTGTCTTGTCCGTTAAGGCAAGACAAGACACGGCAATCAATGACAAGACACAGCAACACAAGATAAAATATAACAAGACAAGACAGTGGAACACAAGACAGTGCAACACAAGACAGTGTAACCAATGACAAGATAGGGCAACACAATATATGATATAGCAAGACAAGACAGTGCAACACAAGACAAGACGGGGCAATACAAGATAAGGCAGCTTACATCACACAGTCCTCACAACACTATGACGCAGCTGTTGCCTTATAGTTCCAGAAATCCTAATCTAAAGATCGTTAAAGCTCCAAGGCTGCGCTACACTCATTAGCAGGAAAAGGATGGCCTCATTTGAATCGAGACGTTCTCTGACGAGACTATACTCTCGTCAGCTGAGGATGACACAGCCTTGCCAAATGTGACTTGTCATTAACGCTTTAACCTCGCGTGGTCTGAGTCTGGCTACAGCTGAGTATATACATATATAGTGGTATAGTAGTCATACCAATATAGAAGTCATACTAATATAATAGTCATATTAATACAGTTCACAAGTACTCCTACCCAGGTGAAGCTGTGAAATTCAAAATGAAATGAACTACAT